>NC_133328.1:533491149-533808004 GCF_042186555.1 Aquarana catesbeiana | reverse complement strand
GAAGCAAAAATCTGACATAATCATAACATCGCCAGGGAGGCTACTAGAAATACACATGTATATGTTACATTTAAAACAGATTTCTGTAAAAGGGAATAAAGTCCAAATGATTCTGTTATCACCTCAAGCATTTGGCAAAAGCAGTTCCTTACAAAGGAAGACGGCATACGGCATACCTCTCTCATGGTCTGTGTCTCCTAACTTTGCACTGTTCCAGTGCTGAAGCCTCCATGAGACACTTAACCATTCAACATATTTGAGAGTTTTAGACACTTGTGTCTCCACTGTATGTTGTGATTCCATCCTCTGACCCCTGATCATTACCACCACCTGTAATGCTGTAAGGGTTTGCAGAAAGTAACGACAAAGTACAAAGGGGACCAGGTACCTAACACTCCCAGAAGTGCTGAATGCTGAAGACTCGACAGCAAGCTACACTCTTCAAGAGAGCAAAGATCAGCAGCATGGGTTGCAAGATGAGTAGATGGGAAAAACAAAATTAAATTCTCTGTAATTCAGTGCTCTATGACAATAAATCATAATAACTACTAGGGGAGTAAGTATATTCATATACACTCACCGGCAGTGGCGGTGCGTCCATTAAGGGCGCACGGGCACTGCCCCCTCTCTCCAGCCACCTTCCTCTATGACTAATGGATAGATTCATGCATTGCATTGCATGAATTTCTCCATAGCTGCCGCCACCCCCCATTCAGGCGTCCGGCCCCTTTTCGAGCCCCAGGCACCTGAATTACAGCGACAGGGGGGTGTTTTTGAAGCACCTGATTAGAGCCATTGGCTCTAATAGGCTTTAAAAAAAGGTGAACTGCTCGTAGTTCACCCTGGTGTGTTAAAACAGCGAATGAATAACACTGAACCGACTCTCCGCCAATCAGGTGTGTGGGTCTGTTACCCATCACCCGATTGGCTGAAAGGACAGGTGCTGCGATTGGACGCCTATCAGGAAGAGGGGAGGAGATGCAAGAAGGACAGAGAAGACGCTGTCTGACCCGCCGCAAGGTCCCACCACTCGCAATCATCTCCCGTATGCCTGACCCTACACTGAGACAGGGTAAGTGCCGGGCAGATGACGAGCGAGTGGGGGGGTCACAGTGGCAGCTTTTGATGGGGCACAGTGGCAGCAGTTGATGGGGCACAGTGGCAGCATTTGATGGAGCACAGTGGCACTATTTAATAGGCACAGTGGCAGCATTTGATGGGGCACAGTGGCAGCATTTGATGGGCACAGTGGCAGCATTTCATGGGGCACAGTGGCAGCATTTGATGGGTACAATGGCAGCATTTCATGGGGCACAGTGGAACTATTTGATGGGCACAGTGGTAGCATTTCATGGGGCACAGTGGCAGCATTTGTTGGGCACAGTGACAGCAATTAATGGGGCACAGTGGCAGCATTTGATGGGCACAGTGGCACTATTTGATGGGCACACTGGCAGCATTTGATGGGGCACAGTGGCAGCATTTCATGGGCACAGTGGCAGCACTTCATTGGGCACAGTGGCAGCATTTGATGGGTATAATGGAAGCATTTGATGGGGCACAGTGGTACTATTTGATGGGCACGGTGGCAGCATTTGATGGGGCACAGAGGCAGCAATTGATGGGACACAGTGGCAGCATTTTATGGGCACAGTGGCTGCGTTTGATGACACAGTGGCTGCGTTTGATGGGTACAGTGGCTGCGTTTGATGGCACAGTGGCTGTGTTTGATGGCACAGTGGCTGCGTTTGATGGGCACAGTAGCTGCATTTAATGGCACAGTGGCTGTGTTTGGGCACAGTGACTGTGTTTGGGCACAGTGACTGTGTTTGATGGCACAGTGGCTGCGTTTGATGGCACAGTGGCTGCGTTTGATGGGCACAGTGGCTGTGTTTGATGGGCACAGTGGCTATGTTTGATGGCACAGTGGCTGTGTTTGATGGGCACAGTGAGGCTGCAATTGATGTTTTTTTTGCAGAATTTTTTTAGTTTGTTTGCACCCCCCCAAAAAATTCGAGCACCAGCCGCCACTGCTCATGGGCCTTGCTAGTACTGGGTTGGATCCCCTTTTTCCTTTAGAAGTACCTTACTTCTTCGTGGCATAGATTCAACAAGGTGTGGGAAACCTTCTGCAGAGATTTTGGTCTATATTGACATAATAGCATCACGCATCGTTACTGCAGATTTGTTGGCTGCACATCCATGTTGCGACATGGTACATTATCCTGCTGGAAGTAGCCATCAGAAGATGGGTACACTGTAGTCATAAAGGGATGGACATGATCAGGAACAATACTCAGGTAGGCCGTGGTGTTTAAACAATGCTCAAGTGGTACTAAGGGGCCCAAAGTGTGCCAAGAAAATATCCTCCACACCATTACACCACTAGTCTGAACCGCTGATACAAAGCAGGATGGATCCATACTTTCATGTTGTTTATGCCAAATTTTGACCCTACCATCTGAACGTTGCAGCTGAAATTGAGACTCATCAGACCAGGCAATGTTTTTCTAATCTTCTATTGGCCAACTTTGGTGAGCCTGTGCGAATTGTAGCCTCAATTTCCTGTTCTTAGCTGACAGGAGTGGCACCCGGTGTGCTCTTCTGCTGCTGAAGCCCATCTGCTTTAAGGTTCGATGTGTTTTGCATTCAAAGATGGTAGTCTGCATACCTTGATTGTAACAAGTGGGGTTTTGAGTTACTTTTGCTTTTCTATCATCTCGAAACAGTCTGTCCATTCTCCTCTGACCTCCGACATCAACAAGGCATTTTTTGTCCACACAACTGCCGCTCACTGGATATTTTCTCTGTTTCGGACCATGTGATTGGCTGATTAGCAGTTTCTGTTACCAAGCAATTGAACAGGTGTACCTAATAAAATGACTAGTGAGTGTATATTGGACTGATTACCACTGCTTCATGGTCAATTACTATTGATCATTGAAGTAAGCAAAGTTCAGCTCACTGGACATTCACCGAAAAGTTTAAAAAATCACAAACATAGCGCCAAAACCCCTCTGAAGCCTATACAAGATGAATCTCGTATTTTTTGGGGGGCCTTTTTTTACGGATAAGTTCACCTTTAAAAAAAATATTGAATGCACATCTTTTTTCAGGAAAAAAAATGTGTATTAGTTATTTTTTTGACTTGGAGCCGGGAAAGCATTGCACCCATGATAAGCAGAATAAGGGTGACATGCAAGACTCCTGCAGACTTCTCAATGTATCTGTCTGCTCATACCTCATACATTAATGCAGATACACACCAACAGGAACAACAATGAACTACCAGAACACCCAACAGGGTCATGGTAGTTCTTTGAAACTACAAGCTGACAGCCGCAAAAGCTGTCGGGTAGTTTCTCATGTCCATTGGACTGTGAATGAATGACAAGGCTGCGTTATTTTCAAACAGTGACATTAAAAAGGCTCGGAGAAGATGCCCGCCCGCTGATACTGGGAAGGGGGGGGGAGGGTGCAGCTGCTGGGAACATGTTACATGTTCCACCCTAAATACGGGTGGAACATGTAACATGTTCCAAAAGATGAACTTATCCTTTAAGGCCAATTTGCAATCTTTGGTAAATAAATTAGTAGCTGGGTACTGTCATGGGGGACAATGCAAAAAAAAAAAAAAGAAAATATTGATAGAGAGCAGGTATTTTAATAAGACCTAAAGGGCAACATTAAAAATACACAAGCCTTTAACCACTTCAGCCCCGATAGAATTTACCCCCTTCCAGACCAGGGCATTTTTTGCGATACGGCACTGCATCGCTTTAACTGACAATTGCGCGGCATTATACCCAAACAAAATTGACGTTGTTTTTTTCCCCACAAATAGAGCTTTCATTTGGTGGTATTTGATCACCTCTGCAGTTTTTATTTTTTGCGTTATAAACAAAAAAAGAGCGACAATTTTGAAAAAACACAATATTTTGTACTTTCTGCTATAGTAAATAACCCAATTTTTTTTTTTAAAAAAAAAAGCTAATTTTTTCCTCAGTTTAGACCGATACGTATTCTTCTACATTTTTTTGGTAAAAAAAATCGCATTAAGCATGTATTGATTGGTTTGAGCAAAAGTTATAGCGTCTACAAAATAGGGAATAGTTTTATGGCATTTTTATTAATAATTTTTTTTTTTACTAGTAATGGCGACGATCAGCGATTTTTTTTTTTTGTGACTGTGACATTTTGGCAGACACTTTGGACAATTCTGACACATTTTTGGGACCATTCACATTTATACAGCGATCAGTGCAATTAAAAATGCATTGATTACTGTGTAAATGTGACTGGAAGTGAAGGGGTTAACACTAGGTGGCGCTGTAGGGATTAAGTGTGTCCTAGGGAGTGATTCTAACTGTGGGGGGAGGGGCTATGTGTGACACATCACTGATCACTACTCCTGATTACAAGGAGCTGTGATCAGCGACGGTGTCACTAGGCAGAACGGGGAGATTCTTGTTTACATTAGCATTTCCTTGTTCTTCCTCTCCCTCAGATGATCGCGGGTATCCCCGCGGACATCGAGTCTGCGGGACCCGCGATCCTACTCACGGAGCTCGCAGCGGGTGCTCTTCTGTTTTTACACGCAGTGCCGAATCGCAAAAAGTGCTCTTGTCTTTGGCCAGCCAAATGGTCTGAGGCTGAAGTGGTTAAATGGGAATCAATCCCATAATTGTGACTGGCAATCCTGCTCTGCAATGAAACTGCATTCCCAGTGCTGCACAAAATAAAAGTCCAGTAATGTGAAATAGACAACTGCTGTAATCAAAATAAACCTCTTCCACTTAAAGGGGTTGTAAAGGCAGAAGGTTTTTTTATCTTAATGTATTCTATGCATTAAGATAAAAAGCCTTCTGTGTACAGCAGCCACCCCAGCACCCCCTAATACTTACCTGAGCCCCATCTCTATCCAACGATGTCCACGAGTGCCTTGGCCGTCCGTGACTCTCCCTCCTGATTGGCTAAGACACAGCAGCAGCGCCATTGGCTCCAGCTGCTTTCAATCAAAGTCAGTTAGCCAATCAGGAGAGAGATGGAGTGGGGTCGAACTTGTGCTCCATGTCTGAAGGGACACAGGGAGCTGTGGCTTGGCTCAGGTGCCGCCATAGCAAGCTGCTTGCTGTGGGGGGCACTCGACAGGAGGGAGAGGCCAGGAGAGCCAAAGAGGGACCTGAAAAGAGGAGGATCTGGGCTGCTCTGTGCAAAACCATTACACAGAACAGGAAAGTGAAACATGTTTGTTTTTTTTATAGAAAAAAACTGAGACTTTACAATCACTTTAAGTGCCAATTGTATAGTCTACACAGTGTGATCCTATCAATAGGAGTGAATTGAACATTATTATTTTCTTCCAACTGATACATTTGAAAACTCCAGACTCAAATAGGTTGATTTTGACTTTACATAATGTACATTCTGTATGTTACTGAAGTGTATTTATTATTGTTTACAGATAGGAATGTTACACTTTCTGTCTATTGCCAATACACCAGTAATGTGGTTGCAAACCTTTTACTATGTGTACTACTGTGACAATATTCCCAGGCTATTCATCCATACAGCAAATTTGACTAGGGTAAGTTAAAGTGTTGCTAAACCCAGGACCCTGAATTCACTATATCTGATCTCCCACAGTACACAGAACATGGAAATGCAATTATTTTAGTAAATATAAAAATATAAATACCCCCCCACAGTTATTACCTTTTGTTCCAATTGACCCTCACTTCTAGATTGTAAGCTCTAATGAGCAGAGCCCTCTGATCCCTCCTGTATTGATTTGTATTGTAAGTGTACGGTCTGCCCTCATGTTGTGCAGCGCTGCGCAAACTGTTGGCGCTATATAAATCCTGTATAATAATAATAATAATAATATAAACGACTAAATACCTTTTCTCATCAGCAGTATATAGCAGTCTTGTGTCTTCTATCAGTGTCCGGCCGAGCACTGGCTAAAGCTTATAGGAGGAATTTTCAATTCTCCTCTGACTGTGCTATGAGTTTGCAGGACCTCTGACCCTCTGTCTGGACAGTGCTTAGTGGCCCTGTGCCAATCACATGCACTCTATCAAAAAAAAAAAGAAACTCTAGCAATACACACCAAACTGAGCATGTGCAGTATCCCTTCAAGGCTTTGTACTATCAGCAAATGGATTGGGGACTGTGGAAGAAGGGGAGGATCAGTGAAGACAGGATCAAACAGTCTTTTTACACAATGCGCAGGATTAACTCCGTAGGTTCCACGGTGGGTATAACACGCATGCTTTACTGCATATACAGACTGATTTTACTGTTGTGGGTTTAGTAACACATTAAGTCACACATCATCGTATGTTTTTGAATTGTGGGAGAGAAAAGCAAACATTAAAATTGCATGCTTTCAATTTCTCTATAAGGAATTAGACACAGGACCCGAAACCTGCAAGACCAAAGTTCTAACCACTTATGCCTCGTTTCCACTGAGCGGATCGGTTCGGTTCGGTACAGTTTGAATGGCCTAGAATGGTCCGGTCTATTCTGGTGAGCGTTTCCACTGCAAGTGGGACCACGAGGGGCCATACAGGGTTTAGAAAAAATGCCTCAGCATAGCACAGCAGAGGGTTTTCTGTCAGCCGATCAGTGGAATGTATTGTAGCTCCGCCCTAACCGAACCGTTCCATTTTCTATGGCCCCACATCTGAAGCAGGACCCTGAATGGAACGGTTCGGTTCGGTTGTATGGGCCGCTTTCATAATGGAAACACCCAAAATAGCATACCGTACCGAACCGATCCACTCAGTGGAAACAAGGCATTAGTGGCCATGCCGCCCACTAATAGAAATGCATAAAAATACAGATGCTGCAGTTAGAAGACTTTAGGCATAATAATACACTTACAATAACTGGAATGTGTACCGTCAACAATGTGTAAAATATAACCAATAAATATTAAATAAAATATCCATTTGGCATCTTTGATGAAGAAAGACGTATACAGAGAAACTTTGTAGTGTGTTACTAGTTCTTTCCAAATTACATTTTGAGCTGCCTAAAACCTATAAAATAAATATGCTAAATATAAACATATTAGCTGTAGTAGTGGGTACTTTTTTGTTTTTTAGTGTTTTCATAAGAAAACCTTTCGGAGTTCTACACACCATAACATTTATTCAGCCCAACCTTAGAAATCATAGTATGCTTGTATTAAATACTAAAGTGAGATCTGTGCTGGAATTGTACAAGTAAACCCTGGGAATTGATTGGATTTATAACATGCATCATAAATTTTTTTTATTTTCCATAAACATTCAGAATATTTCAAATCAAATAGTGAGTCTAGTGACAGGCTTCTGACTCATACAAAATGGTTCGTTGGAATATATTTTAAGTGCCAGGTCTCAGAGGACTAGCATAAATAAATACTGAACAGAGGTCTATCCAGTCATTGCTTTTTTACAGCGTTTAACACTGTGCATGTTTCAGGTTACATTTTAAACAGTTATGGTGTAGGCTGTAAATATATCACATTTATGAAAATCATTTCTTGCATTGACTCTCACTGTCTGCACAGTTTATTAGAACGAGAATTAAATATGTAAATGGAGACTTATAAACATATAAATGAAATGACTGCTTTTGTTTAACCGCTTCAGCCCCGGAAGATTTGGCTGCTGAATGACCAGGCCATTTTTTGCCATTCGGCACTGCGTCGCTTTAACTGACAATTTCGCGGTTGTGCGACTCTACACCCAAACAAAATTGATGTCCTTTTTTTCCCACAAATAGAGATTTCTTTTGGTGGTATTTGATCACCTCTGCAGTTTTTACTTTTTTGCGCTATTAACAAAAAAAAGAGCACCAATTTTGAAAAAAAAACACAATATTTTGTACTTTTTGCTATAATAAATATCCCCATTTTTTTTTAAAAAAAGCTAACTTTTTCTCAGTTAAGGCCGATATGTATTCTTCTACATATTTTTGGTAATAAAAATCGGAAAAAGCGTATATTGATTGGTTTGCACAAAAGTTATAGCGTCTACAAAATAGGGGATAGATTTATAGCGTTTTTATTATTTTTTTTTGTACTAGTAATGGCGGCAATCTGATTTTTATTGGGACTGCGACATTATGGCGGACACATCGGACACTTTTTACACATTTCTGGGACCATTGGCATTTATACAGTGAACAGGGCTATAAAAATGCACTGATTACTGTAAAAATGTCACTGGTTGGGAAGGGGTTAACACTAGGGCACGTGTAAGAGGCTAATTGTGTTCCCTAGTGTCTGTTCTAACTGAAGGGGGGATGGGACTGTCTAGGGGAGATGACAGATCGCTGTTCATACTTTGTATGAACACATGATCTGTCTCTTCTTCCCTCAAAGAACTGGGATCTGTGTGTTTACACACACAAATCCCGGTTCTCGCTGTGTCATGAGCGATCACGGGAGCCCGGCGGTCATCGCATCGGCTCCGGGGGCAAGCAGCGGGCCCACGCAGCCCTAGTGGCCACAGGGCAAAGCAATGTAACGTCATTTCGCCCAGCTGTGCCATTCTGCCGCAGTAAAACTACCGCGGCTGGTCGCCAAGTGGTTAAAGAGAACCTGTCACCAAATAAAATAAATATCTATTTTATACTTCACACTTTGGGGTTGATTTACTAAAGGCAAATACTCTGTGCACTTTGCAAAGTGCAGTTGCCCCAGAGTTTAGTAAATAAGCAGAATCTCTGCTGACTCCAATCTTGTGCAAGCAAAATGCAGTTTTTTTGCAGTATTCTTTGCAAAGTGAAGCTTTAACTCATTTACTAAGATCTGGAGCAAAGTGCACAGTCTATCTGCCTTTAGTAAATTAACTCCTTTGTTGTACAGTAAGATCACTCACAGTAAATTTTGTAGCCCAAAAGTCAAACAAGGGTAGCTTCCATCCAAAGCTTACATTCTACATTTTTTTTGTACAATTTTAGATTTACCAAAACTGTATAATATGATGTCAAACCTAAACACTTTCAATTTGTATGCAATTCGGCAGGCCCTTGCACTATATAAAGTAAATTGAACAAGAAAATTGTATAATGTATGGCCACCCTAAGGTATTTTGGTTAGTGGCAGATTGACTTTAACCACTTGCCGACCTCAAGTGGTTAAAGATTTACTGCTACAGGGCAGCCGTGCTGCACAGGATCATGTATACATACATGATCCTGCACTTCAGGGCATCGAGTGCAGACCACCGCTGGCTCGCTCCCACTGTGATTTTACACAGCGAGTCCTGTGGACCCGATGTCCTCCGGCACCCGCCGATTCTTCGGTACACTGACAGAATGGCAGTCTGTAAACAAGGCAGATTGCCATTCTATCAGTACAGAAGGCATGGATCCTGTGTTTCTGTAAAGCAGAAACACAGATCCATGCCTTCCACTAGTAAAAGCACCTTCCCCACTACACTGAAACAATAGCTAGGCACACAGTTAACACTTTGATCACCCCTGATGTTAACCCTTCCCTGACAGTGCAAGGGAAAAAGTGCACAGAAAAGTAGCCACGTCCATAAATTGTTGAAGACACAGAAATAAGGTAGTACTAGGTATTACCAGGAGGGCGGACTTTATGGGCTAAGAAACAATGGAGAAGAAACAATATAAAAAAAATCAGTTTTATTAGGGTTAACAATTACATAGAAAAGATATGAGATTATAGTAAAAATTATAGCATATATGCATCTATGTTTATTGTGCAGTGAGCCCTTGTATGTCTATGCGTTTTGCCACTAGGCTTCCTCAGGACACGGCCAAGGTTCATAGACGAGACAGATAAGAGAATATGTTTCTCTATCTTGGTTTTGAAGTACACTGTCATATACAGTCGCGATAGGGTAGGTGATGCACTTAGAAGCTAAAAAATATATTGGGTAAAGCTGAGTCTATAAGCAGGGACATATGGATAATATTCCTAGTTGGAAAAAAGGCCACAGAGGGGGAGGGGGGGGGGGCCAAAAGGTATCCAACAATGAATCCTTGAATTCGTTTCAGCAATGCTAATGGCTATATACAGCCTAACAGCATATCGCTGTATATTTAAGATTTGAGTATTAAAGTATGCCCCTGGGAGACAGCAATTCACTGCACCCCACAGTGACAGTGCATATTTTAGCACTAATCACTGTAATAATGTCACTGGTCCCAAAAAGTGTCAAAAGTGTCAGTTAGGTGTCCAATTTGTCTGAAGCAATATCGCAGTCCCGCTATAAGTCGCTGATCGCAGTCATTACTAGTAATAAATAAATAAATAAATAAAAATATCCCATAGTTTGCAGACTCTATAACTTTTGCGCAAACCAATCAATATACGCTTTTTGGGATTTTATACCAAAAACATGTAGCAGAATACATATTGGCAGTAATTGATGAAGAAATTTGATTTTTTTTTACTATATTTTATTGGATGTGTTTTAGAGCAGAAAGTAAAAAATATTGTTTGTTTTTTCAAAATTGTTGGACCCTCTATTTGTGGGAAAAAAGGACATACATTTTATTTGAATACAGTGTCGTACAACTGTGCAATTGTCAGTTAAAGTAACGCAGTGCCGTATTGCAATAAATGGCCTGGTTAGCAAGGAGGGTATATCTTCCGGAGGTCAAGTGGTTAAAGGGTAGATATCAAGACAAAATTATGCATTTCAACAGAACTACAGTTATGAAAAACTCAACAAGAATTTTTTTAGCTCCGTGATTTGTTTTTAATTAACACTATGATAGCTTTTTAGGTATTTTAAGTGCAGGGTGAGGGTTATTTTTTGGCCATAATCTAACAGTAACAAACAGAAGATGTGTTGTGACGATGACTTTGCTACAATATTTAAGCAAGTCCTCTATCATAGCAAGCACCTACATAATAAATGCGGAGAGTCCCAGAGAAGTGTAAGCTTGTGATGAAATACATGCTATATTAAAACTCATACTTGGCTGCTTGATTACATCCATACCGGGAGCCACAAGAAAGATAGCAACTTTTCCACTTTTAACATTAGGTACATGTTTATGTTACTGTCTTAGCGTAGCTTTTCCAAAGCATTTTACTTATTTCTGGAGACATTTTTATGCTACTTTTGTAATCACATCATGAAAATCTTTGGAGGGGGGTCTTTTGGCCCATTAACTATATTACCTTATGTGCAGATATTAAAAAACAAAAAACATCAACAATATAATTATTTAAAAAAAGATACAATGCTCTCAATTTAACTAATACCTTAAGATTCCAGCAGGTCTCCTGTGTTTAATTATTTCTTTAAAATGTAAATAAAAAGAAAACATTTTTTATCAATGCAAAAATACACATAATGATTTTCATCTATCTAAATTATTCATCCATTCTTTTTTTTTTTTTTTCTGGTAAGGTTACAGAAGGGGAAGAAATATGTCAGTCTGCCAAAAACTACATTATGTCAGCTGCCATGCTCTATAAACACATTACACACACCTTAAACAAATAATATGTGGTAAGTTAATCATATGTGCTGGGCTGCATGCTTAAGGAAAAGTGTCTGTAAAACTGAGTTATAGATTTTTTTTTTTTTTTTAGTCAATCAGGGACACTATAAAATGAAACTGTTGAGACCGAAAAAAAAAAAAAAGGTCAGTAAATCAAATATGAAAATAACGCTATCCACTTGTTTTTACAGTGTTGCACATTACTGTGAGCTAACCATGGCCTATGCCAAGAAGTAATTTGTAAACTATACATTAAACCATATATTGAGACAGGTGCACATGTTAAAATAACTTTTAAATATTTTATTCTTAATAACTAAACCAATATGTTTGCTAATATACCAATCTGCTTTCCATTGAATTTTATTACGGATTTATTTTTGAATGTTAGTAATATTTAAATCGAATATTGTACAACAAGGATATATGTTAACAGTACTAACAAGCAAGTGTTTCAAATTCAAATATGAAGACACCAGTTAAAACAGTCAGACCTACCTGGGTTAGTCATTTCAACCCAGGGTACCTGAATGCCTTGTGGCAATGCTGGGCTTTTGTTATTAGCCAGTCCAGAAAACTTAGTATTATTTGGAAACATTTTTATAAAAATAATTTAAAAATAAAAAACATCTCAATGAGTTACACAATGATACTTTCCAATTAAAGTGTATGTAAACAAAAAATCCTGTTGATCCTGCCAGGAATCTTATGAGCTGATAACTTCATGTGCTCTCTGCCTGTGCTGCCCTGTTATCACTTACATTGTCCCCATTTATCTCTGAGAACTACAAAACCACACCCCTCTATGTCATGGTGGAAAGGAGAAGGGAAGGTTCTTTTAGTCCTGTCCTAGGTGACAATGCTCCAACTTAGACATAGTACAGTGAGTGAGCTTTGTCATGCTAGAACTGAGAGTTTGTCACTGGCAGGAATACTAGATGAAAGTATAAAAAGCTTGAAAAAAGAAAACTAATGCTGGCCATACTTCAGTTCAACCACCCTCATGGATAAAAGCCCCTCGATCAGCACTGATCTGTGTATTCTGACAGGGGGGAGCATTCCCCCATCCACCTTAAATGTGGATTGGCTGAATGCAAAAAAATTGAACCTGGACCCGTAAGTTACAATTTATTACATTTATGTTCCTGGGTTTGAATATGTTTTCAGATTATAGCTGAACAAAATTACTGTATTTGTATTTGGAATAGAGTTGTTCTGTTCACCTGCACGATGAAAACCTAAATTATTGGGGTATTCATGCGTTTGTTCGGCCCGCCGATACCACAAAGCACTGCGTCACTGCAAAGTGCATTGGAAGCCCTGATTGGCTGAAGCAATGAAAGCTTTGCTCAATCAGGGCACAGAGCACTGTCAGGGCCATGATTGGAGAATGTAATGATGACTCTATCCAATCATGGCTCTTAGTCCGGCCCCACACTATAAAATAATTCTCCCCATAGTGGCCAATTTCAGGGTGATATTGGCATGGAGAGGGATAGAACAGGGCTCGGTTCAGTGCTACTAGCGAGTTAGTGTGTTATAGTGTGCTATTGTGATTCTATTGTCAATGTAGAATATCAGTTTAGTGTGAATCTAGCGATAGTGCAGCGTGAGTGTAGTTTGACCATTCATTTTTACTTTAGTGTCAGTTTAGTGTGAATCTAGTATTAGTACAGCGTGAGTGTAGTTTGACCATTCATTTTTACTTTAGTGTCATTTTAGTGTGAATCTAGTAATAGTACAGCATGAGTGTAGTTTGACCAATCATTTTTACTTTAGTGTCACTTTAGTGTGAATCTAGTAATAGTGCAACATGAGTGTAGCTTAACTATTCATTTTTACCTTAGTGTCAGTTTATTTTGTCAGGGCAGGTTTCCTGCAGTATATTTCAGTGCATTACTGCACATTTAATGCAGTATATTTCAGTGCCTTACTGTACGTTTAGCGCAGTATATTTCAGTGTTACTGCACATTTAATGCTGTATATTTCAGTGCGTTACTGCACATTTAACGCAGTATATTTCAGTGCGTTACTGCGTGCTTAACGCTGTATTTTTCAGCGCATTACTGCATGTTTAATGCAGTATAGTTCAGTGCGTTAGTGCACGTTTAATGAAGTATATTTCAGTGTGTTATTGCACATTTAAGGCAGTATAGTTCAGTGCATTAGTGCACCTTTAACGAAATATATTTAGTGCGTTACTGCATGTTTAATGCTGTATATTTCAGTGCATTACTGAACATTTCACGCTGTATACTTCCATGTGTTGCTGCACGTTTAATGCAGTATATTTCAGTTCGTTAGTGCACGTTTTAAAAAGTATATTTCAGTGTGTTACTGCACATTTAACGCAGTATAGTTCAGTGCATTAGTGCACGTTTAACTAAGTATATTTCAGTGCGTTACTGGATGTTTAACACTGTATATTTCAGTGTGTTACTGCACGTTTAACGCAGTATAGTTAAGTGCATTAGTGCACCTTTAACAAAGTATATTTCAGTGCATTACTGCATGTTTAACACTGTATATTTCTGTGCATTATTGTACGTTTAATGCAGTACATCTCAGTACGTTAGTGCGCGTTTTACAAAGTATATCTCAGTGTGTTATTGCACGTTTATCGCAGTATAGTTCAGTGTGTTACTGCACGTTTAACGCAGTATAGTTCAGTGCATTAGTGCAAATTTAACAAAGTATATTCCAGTTTGTTACTGCACATTTAACGCAGTATATTTCAGTGCGTTACTGCACGTTTAACGCTGTATATTTATAACTTCAAATCTGTAGAGGGTGGTATGTTTCGTTTCCAACAAGTGTCCAAGAGACACAAAACATACTACCCTCTACAGATCGATCATTGTAGAGAGACATCAGAGGATATAAACATCACCACAGCAACAGGTTAGATACACTCTTGGGATTGTATAATGTACCCCATTTTGAAGCTATACGTATATACCTGAATCCCCATATAAGGATTATATGAGTGTGCTGTGAGGTCATACTATTGTGCCTTTTATGTTATGTATAATCTGTTGACATGGGATGGGCGAACCTAAGATGCCTGACAGCGGTGCACACTCCCCCCCGGTCTTCAGGGGAGGTGGAATCGATGAGGGTGGGTACAGCGTGACGTGCCATCATGTGGGTGTGTGTATATGTGTGTGTATATGCTGTATAAGTATTAAGAAGAGGTTAGTCATTCATCACTTTGGCTCTGAGGAAGAGGGTCCACCATCGTAACGCGTTAGCCACTCCAAATACCGCCTGGTCTTCATGCATCACCAGTTCTTCACAACAGACCTGAGAGAGACTATTCGCATTTGCTTTTGTTATGATATGTCTATACACTATGTCTGTATGTGAGTACAACCATTGCTGTTTTCACTTGGATTAGAAATATTTTTGGTAATGCACTAGCAATGCGCTGGCTGAAATTCAGCGGGAATTCTGCCTGTTCGTAAACCATCTGATTTGTGACATGCCCACCAGGTGGAACTCGACTTTGTAATGCTGCTGAGCTGCACATGCAGCAGAGGGCCGTCAATGAGTACCTGTGTGAGTATGGCACAACGACAGGCTCAGGTTTTTTTTCCCCACGGTTGCTGATAAAAGATGCATGCAATGTACTGTCACCATTTGAGGAGGCCACAAAGATGGTGAGCTGTGACAATGCATGCATCAGTGACACAATCCCTGTTGTGTTCCTGCTGGAGCAGACTCTGCGTGGCATTATGAACAGGGCACTTGAGGCAGAGCAATGGGGGAAGAGGAGGACTTCCTTTCCTCTCAAGGCCCGCTTTATGCAGACACCATTCTTGCCATGTCACAGAACACACAAGAGGAGTGAGAGGAGGAGGAGGAGGATTCTGGCACTTTCTGAGGCATTGAAGCATTGGAAGACATACATCAAACAGTAAATGAAGTTTTCCTTCTGCAGAACACTTGGGAGTAGTACGTGCCTGGAAGGAGGCAGTTCCACATACTATAATCCTCAGTGACCCCAAGGAGTCAGCTTCTCATGCCTCCACTAACTTGCGGTGCATGGGCTCCCTCATTCTTCAAAGCCTGCGAAAGGACCCGAGAATATGCAGCATCAAGGATAAGGATAACTATTGGTTGGCAACCCTCCTTGACCACAGTTACAAGGGGAAAGTCTTGGAACTCATCCCATCCCCACAGAGGGAGCAGAAGATGAAATCTCTTGAGGAAACCTTAAAGAGGTGTTTATGTAATGCCTTTCCCAACTCTGGTAGGTTACAGTCTGGTGGAAAACGTAATTTTGAGGCTTTAGTCAAAAGAGGAGTGGTGAAGAAGGGCCTCAGTGATGCCTTTCAAAACTTTTTTAGTCCTCGGCCACATCCCATTGGCAGAGTCTGCATCATATGGTGGTAGACAATCTAGGGGCGTAAACAGACATAGACAGCTTTCCAGTTGTCAATCCACTGAGAATAGACACTGGCCAGAACTTGACGAGTATGCAATTAAACTGCTGGGCTGCCCTGCATCCAGCATGTATTCTGAACAGGCATTCAGTGCTGCTGGAGGTTTTGTGACAGATAAGAGGGCGCTTCTGTCCACAGACTCCGAAGACCAGCTGACATTTATTAAAATGAATCAGTCCTGGATTAGCAGTAGCTGTCAAGCCCCTGATGCCGATGTCACTGATTAAGTGCTTTCTGGATCTAGAATCTCTGAAAGACTGTCTACGCTGCCTAGCTTTGTGGGTGTTGATCTGGAAGAAATTTTTTGGTATGGGTTTTATGGGCACAATTAACACTCAAGGACCATTTTTTCATCACCTGTTTGACAGGTCTATATAATTTCAATTTTTGACAGCAAGGCTAATTCTTGCTTTCATCAAGAGTACCTCTATAGGGTTATGGTGTGAAGGCACCACCGACACCCAAAGACCAATTTTTCTGCACCTGTTTGACACATGCATATCATTTCAATTGTAGACATCAAGGCCAATTCTTGTATTCATCAAGAATACCTCTATAGGTTTACAGCGTGAAGGCCCCACTAACACCCAAAGCCCAATTTTTTTTTCCAAAGCTTGAATGGAAAATGTCATTTTTTAGCTTTATAAATGTCATTACTGCTGCAGCAGGCTCTATACACGATGTGTCACACAACAGGCAGACTAAGGGGACCCCCCCAGGCACTATATTTAAAGGATTTTTTCACTTTTATTGTTATTTCTCATTTTTATGGATTCACTTTAAGCATCAGTATATCGCTGCTTATTTAAAAATTATGTTTTCTACAAACTTTTTTTTCCATTAATGCATGTCCCTCAGGGCAGCTCCCGGACCCCCATACCTATTGTATGCCCAATTACTTGCATATAAGCCTTCAAAATGGGCACTTTTGAAATTTCAAGTTCGGGTCCCATAGGCTTCAATGGGGTTTTTTATTCGGTTCCGAACGTTTGCAATGTTTGAAAGTTCTGCTGCGAATTAAACAGGGGGGTTGTTCAGCCCATCTCTAATTAAGAATTGTTTTTGATTTTGTTATATTGTTTGTGTATGTGTTGAGTGTATAACCACACAATCAGTAGAGGTTAGCCAATTTGGCTTTTGCTTTTTATTGTACCTGGTTATTTTTTATTATGTCTTTTCTTAAAGCTTGAAATTATCTGCAGACATGAAAATATTAATAAGACTAGTTCAACTAATAGAATAGCCATTTGCAATTTGTAGTCTGACAAAATGTCAATAGAATTAGGAATGGCAAATGTGGAATCCAGGTGTGAAGCAAAACTGCACAGTCTCCTGATAGCAAAGCCATGAGGCTTGGCTTAAAACAATATATCGGTGATAGTAATGCTAAAGATGGAGATCAGTACAAATGAGCTTCTGTTGCAGAGGTGTAAAGGTAAGGCCATGCTACAGTATATTTATAATCAACATAGAGCAATGCTAAAGATACAATCTAACATAAAAGCCCTGACTAAGACTTTTCCAAAAATATAATATGACGCATGTGATGAAACCACAAATATATTTTATTTAGAAAATAACATATTTACACCTAATTTGGTTACTTGAACTCAGCATATTTATGAAATGACAAATACACCAAGAATCAAATTTTTGTTACATAGTTAGTCAGGTTGAAAAAAGACACAAGTCCATCCATTTCAACCAAAAAATAAAAATAAATAAATAAAAAAATAAAAATACAATCCTATATACACAATCCTTCACCCACAGTTGATCCAGAGGAAGGCAAAAAACCCCAGCAAAGCATGCTCCAATTTTCTACAGCAGAGGAAAGAAATTCCTTCCTGATCCCTCGAGAGGCAATCGGATCTTCCCTGGATCAACTTTACCTATAAATGTTAGTACCCAGTTATATTATGTACATTTAGGAAATAATCCAGGCCTTTTTTAAAGCAATCTACTGAGCTTGCCAGAACCACCTCTGGAGGGAGTCTATTCCGCATTTTCACAGCTCTTACTGTGAAGAAACGTTTCTGTATTTGGAGATTAAATCTTTTTTCCTTTAGACGTAAAGAGGGCCCCTTGTCCTCTGTGATGACCTTAAAGTGAATAACTCAACACCAAAGAGAAATTAATTAAAAACAAATTAATTAAAAACAAGGATTGGGACTTTACATGAAGCACAGAGCGTCTCAGGTACTTCCATCCCAGATATGTGATAATGAGGAAGGATTTGGGACTTTGCATGAAGCATGCGAACCAGGGAGATAACACAACAAAACAAAAATGTGTCTGGCAAGTACATAATGAGCTAGAACCATGAACATTGAGTGAAGGCATCATGCACAACAACATAATGAAATCAATATAATTTATTGCATACAAATTGCATAACAGCATTGTAATATAGTAACATAATAGTTCATATTGTAGACATTGTAAAAACCAAATTCACTGTTGCGTGTCTCCACAGAGCAATAAACATAGGCTAAATTGATTGGTACAATCCAGATACACATCAAAGGTAAAACAGTGGAAATCTTGCAGTGTAAAACACAAGAGGGCATCTAATAGCTTGACGCATTTTGTGGCTTCTGCCACTCTTCAGTTGCCTATATAAAGAATGTTCAAATTACTGAGGGTAGAAATCATGTTATAAATTGGGGAGGGAAATAACTACCCAGTCATACTGGCAGACATGCCGATGAGTGTGGGCGCAAGTGTAGAGGACTAGATGCTGGCCAAAAGGGGTCATCAGCCCTGTCAAGAGACCCCGACACTTGATGGTGGAAAACCAGTGGGAAACAGCAGTCCCAGGAGAAACCCCCATGGCTATTAAAGATTGATATGATCCACATCACCGTAGCCATCTAAAAAATGTATATATTGTAATATAAACTATAGTAGAGATATAAAGAGGAGTAGCTAATATACCTATTATACCTGCATGAGCAGTAAAGGTCCAAAGGTGCATAGTGATCACAGGGGTGGCAGCCCTGGGGACTGACAGGATCAACTGGGCGGAGTATAAATACTTCCAGTATGGTCGTGGGTGACACGCTAGCAGCCAATAAAGGAAAAGGCGCAAACAGCCAGGCAGTAACACTGCTCGCCTTTTAGCGCCAAGTGTCCCCATGTAAGACGCCAAGCTGGAATCACGCAGTGCCGGTGCACTGACGTCACTGGCAATAACGTAGCGTGATGTCGATATGCAACGGGACGTCCACCTGAACCCCCGCACCACCCAAGGGAGAAGGAGGGGGAAGGGGAGGGCAGAGTACAGCGGCCGAAGAATTGCCCAACACACTGCGACCCAGTGCATCGACACCATACAGCCTACTACAAGATAAAAAAACAATAATTTGTATAATAAAATGGTCTAAACTCCTAGATAACACGATAGCTACATTAACCTATTATAAACTGGTTTATAGATCTGTAGACGCCTAAATAGACACTGACAATGAAGAGTACCAAATTAGCTAGATAGCCTATGTTTATTATTCTGTGGAGACACGCAAAAAATTAGTTTGGTTTTTACAATGTCTTTAATATGAACTATTATGTTACTATATTACAGTGTTACTATGCAATTTGTATGCAATAAATTATATTGATTTTATTATGTTGTTGTGCATTATGCCTTCACCCAATGTTCATGGTTCTAGCTCATTATGTACTTGACAGACACATTTTTGTTTTGTTGTGTTATCTCCCTGGTTTGCATGCTGCATACAAAGTCCCAAATCCTTCTTCATTATAACTCAACACCAAGTTGACTATATGGATCACTTATGTATTTGCACATGTTGCTCATATCCCCCTTAATTTCAGCTTCTCAATAGATTCTCAGTAGATTCAGTTCTTCTAATCTTTCCTCATAGCTGAGCTCCTCCATGCCCCTATCAGTTTGGTTGCCCTTCTCTGCACTTTCTCCAGTTCCCCAATATCCTTTTTGAGAACTGGTGCCCAAAACTGAACTGTATATTCCAGATGAGGTCTTACTAATGATTTGTTCAGGGGTAAAATGATATCTCTCTCTCTGGAGTCTATACCTCTCTTAATACAAGAAAAGACTTTGCTTGCTTTGGAAACTGTAGCTTGGCATTGCATGCTATTATTGAGCTTATGATCTACCAAAACCCCCAGTTCCTTCTCCACCATTGATTCCCCCAGATGTACTCCCATTCAAATGAAATCAAAGCATACAGAAGGACAGCAGGCAAACTCCATGCAGGTGGTGTCTTTGGAATTGAACCCAGGACTTATGAGCTACAAGAATGCTAGTAAAGCATCCAAAGTGCTAATGAGCATAAACCCTATCCCCTTATCTAACTATATTTAAAGTTGCTTATAATTCTCTAATGCAGCGTTTCTCAACTGGGGTGCTGTGGCAAAAAAAAAAAAAAAAAGCCCCAACGGAGGCAGGCAGTTAGAGGAAACATTCTTTGCTGCTGGTTCAAGACTTTTCTTTTAAGGGCTCTTTCACACGGGGCGGATCAGTGATGATCCGCCCCGTGAACACCCGCTTGCTCAGCGGGGATCGCTCCGCCGATCCCCGCTGAGCAGGAAAATGACAGGTCCGTCGCTGCACACTGCGCAGCGACGGACCTGTCAGAGCGCCGCTCTTCCCTATGGGGGATCGGATGATGACGGACCGTAGAGTCCGTCGTCACCTGATCCGATCCGAAAATGGATGGAAAAGTAGGGTTTTCCTCCGTTACACTTTTCGGATCGGAGCGGGTCGGATGTCAGCGGACATGTCACCGCTGACATCCGACGCTCCATAGGGATACATGTATGTCCGTTTTTCATCCGAAAACGGAAGGATGAAAAACGGACATACGGATCCCTCGTGTGAAAGAGCCCTTACTTTGGTTCTAGACTGCCACTTTGTAAACTTGCATGTAACCTCCTTTGTGACTCTGTGTTGTGCAGCCTGCCTGCCCACATCTTGCCAACCAATGATGTCATTGGTTTTTAAGGAGAGGTTAAGCACTCGTACAGCCTTCTGGGTTGCCGCTCTCCTGTGTGTGTAGCAGAGGCCACAGTGAATGCCCATTTAAAAATCCAATGTGTATGAATGTGCAAAACAGTGTCCTCAGACGCACCTCCTGATGTGAACGAGCGCTTAGACTGGTGTTCCCCCAAGATTGTGCACAATTGTAAAGGGAGTCTTCACTGAAAAAGGATGAGAAACACTGCTTTAATATACCATCCAGTATTGATGCTTTGGTATAAAGTACTATCTGTGTTCAGCAAGACAATGGGGCTGATTTGATGTTTTTTGCCAAAGCTTAACTGAACAAGCTGAAATTAAAAGCTGATTGGCTACCACGCACAGTGGAACCAGATTTTGCACTCTCCGGTTTTAGCAAATCAACCCCGCTGTATTGCTTAAGGGGGCGAATTGACACTGTTAATACAGTAAATCGCAGAGCAGCTGGAGCAATTCAGTGCTTCGGCCGCTCTGTGTTACCGGCTGGCTAGGGGGCAGTGTGGCTGATCCACTGCACCGCATGGCTTTTTTTGTTTTGTACCAGCTTTATCTGAAGTGTACAAACTGTACACTTCATTCAATGCAATGTCTGGTATTGTGCTGCACTGCCTGACAGTGCAGTGCAATTCGGGCCAGTGCACTTAGATAAAATGTAGCATGTCTGCATTTTAGTGCAGCCCTAGGCTGCCTTGCAGTGTGAATGGGACACATAGGAAACAATTGTTTCCTGTATATCCATGTGGTGACAGATGTTTTATCATAAAAAACAAATAAATGCAGAGCTGTGTGATACTGAACCTTACAAATGCATTATCACACAGCGCTGCATTTTTTTGTTTTTTGTATTTGTGTTTTCACAAATTATGGGATTCTGATCAATGCTTAGTAGCTGAGAATTTCTAGGTTGTAACCTCAGGTTACTTTATACCTGATGCTGATTGCAGTCTCAGGTTGCTCTAGAGTAGCTAGCAAGATTTATATATTTTTAGATGTTTTATCATGCTGTAAAACATCTGTCACTGCATATACTGTAGTGTGAATTGGCTCCAAATCACCACAATCTTTCTCCTGATAGTAGACACTGGGAAAACAATGTCCTGTGATTTTCTATCTGATGATGATTCACCAGGTTCCATTTTACCAATACCAGGCACTCATGGCAGAGGGTAGATACTTCTGGCAGTGTTGGGGCAGCATCTTAAGAGCACTGCTAATATAATAAATCATATATAATAATATCACTGTTAATGAAAATAATCATGTGTAAAAAAAAAAAAGCTAGGAGAGGTAAAATGAGTAGACTACAGTGGGGTTGATTTTCTAAAACGGTAGAGTGCAGAATCTGGTGCAGCTGTGCATGGTAGTCAATCAGCTTCTAATGCCGCATACACACGACCAGTTTTTCCATCAGGATAAACTCCGAAGGTTTCTCCGATGGAATTCCATTCAAGCGGTCTTGCCTACACACGGTCAACCCAAAGTCCGACCAAAGTCTGACCATCCAGAACGTGGTGACGTACAGCACGTACAACGGGACTAGAAAAAGGAAGTCCAATAGCCAGTAGCCAATAGCTTCCGTCTCGTACTTGCTTCAGAGCAAGCGTAGTTTTTGGTCCATCGGAACAGCATACAGACCAGCGGTTTTCCCGATAGGAATTGGTTCCGTCGGAAATATTTAGAACATGTTCTATTTCTAGGTCTGTCAGAATTTTCGAAAAAAAAAGTCCGATGAGGCCTACACACGATCGGAATAGACGATGAAACGCTTCCATCGGACTTTTTCTGTTGGACATTCCGCTCGTGTGTACACGGCTTAACGCATCCTTTTTCAACCAGGGTGCCCAGGCACCCCGGGGTGCCTTGAGGTTTCTGCAGGAGTACCTTGGTAAAATGTCTAAAAATTTATCAAAATTGTATACAAGCAAGCAAGTGGATGAAGCCTGCCTTTTAGTTACACAAAGCCATGGGTTTTTATTATGCACCTTTACGATTTTCTAGACACTGACATCCTAACAACCAATGATGTCATCAATGATGTAATCAGTTAATAAGAAGGATGTCTATTGCCTCCGCAGCATCCTTGTTTGACTCTCCCGTGTCCCTCTTCCTCAGCATTGGGGTGACATTAGCTGACCGATGGAGAGAAATTGAGGGAGAGAAACAACATTGGAATACTAGTCAGTATCAGTGTGCAAAAGTGTATTTGCTTTGAAAGAATAAATCACCTGTAACGTTGGGTGTCCTACATGTGGTTGTTGCTGCCTTATGTAAAGCTATTAACTGGTTTTATATTTTAGGATGGGGTGCCTCAAGACTGTCCATATTGTTATAGGGTGCCTTGACTGAAAAAAGATTTTGCACTTTCCAGTTTTAGTAAAGCAACCCCAATGTAATTTTTAAACGTTTTTAAATTATTCATTTTAATGTAATGCTGCAGTACATCATTGTCAGGCAGCAGATTGCATTCAACCCATATAAGTTCATCCTATGTTGTTCAAATTTTAGTAAACACTATTTTCTGAGACTTGTCTAAGAGGCCATTCTGAGTGCAATGCATAAACTGCATTGCTTCGTTACATACACACTTCCATTAAAAGCACACTGATCTTTTGTGATTTGTCCATTAACCTAGAAGCACAAGGGTTAGTGTGAATGCATGTTTAAAATGTCCATGGGTTGCCCAGGCAACTTTCAGAAAGTGACCCTTGAATGTGCTTATTAAAGAGTTGGACCTACATTGACAGACACATGATTACTAAATAGAGAAAATGTTCCATTCACAGAGGTTCACTCTTAAATGGATCCAGAGTAAACATGCACTCATGACCTTCTCCGATATGTATCATTATTGTTATATGCAGAACTTATGGATTAATCAAAAAATTTGAATACCATTTTGAGTCAAAAAGCTCTTACAAACACAAGAACACATTACAGTGTGTATGGACAGGAATAAATCTGCAGCACTGGGGGAACATAGTTGTAACTAGTTAGAAAACCTGACCTGGTTGCTATTGCGTCCCCCTGCATGGCACCTTTTGCCTGCATTGGGACATATTGCCTGGGGGCAATAAGATGGTTCATGCACATTTGACCACCCTCTAAAGTCTATGTGCACCTAGGCTGGACATTCAAGAGACACAAGTTGATTGACACATGGGGTGCAATTACAGTGCAGGGACTTTTTCCTATATTGGAAAATCAATTGCATAGCAAATATCTAACCAATGTATGGCAACTACTACACACACAGCTGTCTCTCAGAATGACCCCTTTTGCTTAAAGCGGAGTTCTACCCAAAAATGGAACTTCTGCTTTTCAGGTTCCTACCCCCCTCCGGTGTCACATTTGGTACCTTTCAGGGGGGAGGGGGGGAGCAGATACCTGTATAATACAGCTATTTGTTCCCACTTCCGGCGATAGATCGGCGCACATTCCGCGGCGATCTATGCCATGTCTGGCCCCTCCTCCGCCCCCTCCACTGTCTTCTGGGAGACTCACAGGTCCCAGAAGACAGCAGGGACCAGTGAGGATGCGCAGTGAGGATGCGCAGTAGGGAGCCAGGCTGTGAAACCCTAAGGCTTCACTTCCTGATTCCCTTACTGAAGATGCCGGAATGAGCCCATTGTGCCCATTGTGTTAAACTGGAAATGGTTGAATTTTCTTTGTTAAGAGTCAACATTTTTTTACAGAATGCTGAAAAAGACACAACATTTACGGTCTCTACATTCACTTATAGCAGTGATGGCGAACCTTGGCATCCCAAATGTTTTAGAACTACATTTCCCATGATGCTCTAGTACACCGCAGAGTGCATGAGCATCATGGGAAATGTAGTTCCAAAACATCTGGGGTACCAAGGTTTGCCATCACTGCCCTATAGCAATGAATATAAGCATTTCCCACTTGGCTATACTGATAGTTACAGATTCTACATACACATTGTTTGCTCCTTTATTGTTTTCATAAAACTGTATATACCTTTTTGTGCAGCTCGTTTGCAGTCCAGCAACAGGGCATAGCAAATACAAAGTAAATATATATATATATACATGTATTGATTTCAGCTGTTTAAAGCTCATTTCCAGGTTTACTTTCATTTTAAATAGTTTGTTTGGGCCCAGCTGACCCAAATAAACTATCTCCTTCACTAAAATGTGCGCCCACTGGGCACGCTGTATAAACTGCATGTAGCCTCAGCTACATATAGTATACAGCACCGTGTCCCAGGTGTAAAATGAGACCTTCCTGTCTCACCCCCAGAACAAAATAGTGTCGGTCTGATCTGTGCTCAGCCATTCATAGGCAGCTTTGCATTCTATCAATGAATACAATTCTTCCTCTAATTGGCCAAGTCAGAGATTGTCTGGCTGTGTTTTTAATTGTTGGAAATTTTGTCCCACTTGAGAATATGGAGAAACATGTAAATAGTCATGTGAATAAAAAAGGAATTTATATTGGATACTATCATTATATGTGCTACCTCTATACAGTTATCAGAATACATTTTTCATAACAGGGATTCCTTGTAAAGGAACAGGTTGAAGACCAATTGAACCTTAACCACTTAAAGAGGAACTGCAGTCAGTTTCAGTCTGCTCACATAATTTGTTATAAAAACATCTTTGCCATTCTGAAGCTTCCCTCCAACCACTTTGCATATTATTTTATATATACTGCGATTCTGTACTTGCCAAATATGCTGCAGAAATCTCCCTCCACTGAGTCTGGCTGCATCCATTTTACTTGTGGGCAGCAGAAGCTGCTGCCTGTTCACTTCCTGGATTTACAAAGACACACAGAGACACATCTCCAGCTCTGCAGCTCTCATTGACCTCTTAGTGAGAGTGATAGAGAGAGCTGCGCATGATGTCATATGCCTGGGCTTTTTTTCCAGACAAGAAACAGAAGTGGGCTGTATAAGGTATTTACTGGCAGAAAAAAAATGTTTTACTATCAAAAGTTAAAATAACAAGGGCAGAAGATTTAATAGATGGAAAGATGAAAAAATCCACTTTAACCACTTGACCACTGGGCACTTAAACCCCCTTCCTAACCAGACCAATTTTCAGCTTTTGGTGCTCTCACACTTTGAATGACAATTACTCAGTCATACAACACTTTACCCATATGAAATTTTTGTCCTTTTTTTCACACAAATAGAGCCTTCTTTTGGTGGTATTTAATCACTGTTGGGTTTTTTATTTTTTGCGCTATTAAAGAAAAAAGACCGAAAATTTGGTAAAAAAATGAATTTTTCTTTGTTTCTGTTATAAAATTTAGCAAATTAGTAATTTTTCTTCGTAAATTTTGGCCAAAATTTATACTGCTACATATCTTTGGTAAAAATAAGTACAACTTGGTGTATATTATTTTGTCTTTGTGAATGTTAGAGAGTCCAAAAGCTATGGTGCCAATATCTGAAAATTGATCACACCTGAAGTACTGACGGCCTATCTCATTTCTTGAGACCCTAACATGCCAGAAAAGTACAAATACCTCCCAAATGACCCCTACTTGGAAAGAATACATTCCAAGGTATTTAGAAAGATGCATGATGAGTTTTTTTGAAATTGTCATCTTTTCCCACAATTCTTTGCAAAATCAAGATTTTTTTTTTTTTTTTTTTTCCCAAAATTGTCATATTAGAAGGTTATTTCTCACACACCGCATATGCATACCACAAATTACACCCCAAAACACATTCTGCTATTACTCCCGAGTACGGCGATACCACATGTGTGAGACTTTTACACAGCGTGGCCACATACAGAGGCCCAACATGCAGGGAGTACCTCCAGGCGTTCTGGAGCACCCAGGCCAATTCTTATATTTCTCTCCTACATGTAAAAATAATAATTTATTTGCTAGAAAATTACATAGAACCCCAAAACATTATATATATATTTTTTTAAGCAAAGACCCTAGAGAATACAATGGCGCGGTTGTTGCAACTTTTTATCTCGCACGGTATTTGCGCAGCAATTTTTAGAACGCGTTTTTTTGGGAAAAAAAACTGTTTTGTGCTTTAAAAAAAAACAAAAAACAGTAAAGTTAGCCCAATGTTTTTGCATAATGTGAAAGATGAAGTTATGCCGAGTAAATAGATACCTAACATGTCACCCTTCAAAATTGCACACTCTCATGGAATGGTGCCAAACGTCACTACTTAAAAGTCTCCATAGGTGACGCTTTAAAATTTTTTACTGGTTACATGTTTTGAATTACAGAGGAGGTCTAGGGCCAAAATTATTGCTCTCGCTCCAACGTTCGCAGTGATACCTCACATGTGTGGTTTGAACACCGTTTTCATATGTGGGCGGGACTTACGTATGTGTTCGCTTCTGCATGCGAGCACACGGACATGGGCGCTTTAAAAAATTTTTTTTTTTATTGTTTATTTTACTTTATTTATTTTAGTTTGACACTTTCCCCCCCCAAAAAAAATTTCTGATCACTTTTATTTCTATTACAAGGAATGTAAACATCCCATGTAATAGGAATATGGCATGACAGGTCCTCTTTACAGTGAGATATGGAGTCAATAAGACCTCACATCTCACCTCTAGGCTGTGCCTGAAATAAAAAAAAAAAAAAAACGATCTTGGCTTCGATCGTAGCGGTGAGTCGGTAGAAGCACCAGAGGGTGGCGGGAAGGGGGGGGCGTCCCCTCTCACCTCCCATAAGAACGATCAAGCAGTGGAACAGCCGCTATTATCATTCTTATGGTGTAGGAAATCGCCGGCTGAAAAAGCTGATATCTGAATGATGCCTGTAGCTGCAGGCATCATTCAGATATCCCCGCTCAAAGTCAAGGACGTCATATGACTGTGGGCGGGAACTGGTTAAAAATTGCGGAGTATTGCGGGGTATTGCAGAGTATTGCGGAGTAGTGCAGGGTATATTGCAGGGTATATTGCAAAGTATTGCTGGGTATATTGCAGAGTAGTGCCGGGTATATTGCAGAGTATTGCGGAGTAGTGCAGGGTATATTGCAGGGTATATTGCTGGGTATATTGCAGAGTATTGCGGGGTATATTGCAGAGTAGTGCTGGGTATATTGCAGAGTATTGCTGTGTATATTGCAGAGTAGTGCAGGGTATATTGCAGGGTATATTGCTGGGTATATTGCAGAGTAGTGCCGGGTATATTGCAGAGTAGTGCCGGGTATATTGCAGGGTAGTGCCGGGTATATTGCAGAGTATTGTCGGGTATATTGCAGAGTATTGCGGGGTATTATGCAGAATATTGCAGGGTATTATGCAGAGTATTGCAGGGTATTATGCAGAGTATTGCGGGGTATTATGCAGAGTATTGCAGGGTATTATGCAGAGTATTGCGGGGTATTATGCAGAGTATTGCAGGGTATTATGCAGAGTATTGCGGGGTATTATGCAGAGTATTGCGGGGTATTATGCAGAGTATTGCAGGGTATTATGCAGAGTATTGCGGGGTATTATGCAGAGTATTGCGGGGTATTATGCAGAGTATTGCGGGGTATTATGCAGAGTATTGCGGGGTATTATGCAGAGTATTGCAGGGTATTATGCAGAGTATTGCAGGGTATTATGCAGAGTATTGCGGGGTATTATGCAGAGTATTGCAGGGTATTATGCAGAGTATTGCAGGGTATTATGCAGAGTATTGCGGGGTATTATGCAGAGTATTGCGGGGTATTATGCAGAGTATTGCGGGGTATTATGCAGAGTATTGCAGGGTATTATGCAGAGTATTGCAGGGTATTATGCAGGGTATTATGCAGGGTATTATGCAGAGTATTGCGGGGTATTATGCAGAGTATTGCAGGGTATTATGCAGAGTATTGCAGGGTATTATGCAGAGTATTGCGGGGTATTATGCAGAGTATTGCAGGGTATTATGCAGAGTATTGCAGCGTATTATGCAGAGTATTGCGGGGTATTATGCAGAGTATTGCAGGGTATTATGCAGGGATGGCTGAGCATGGAGGGATGGATGGATGGATGTGACTACAATTGTCACTGAGCACCGCTGTGGGCACTACACATGCAGCCCACAGCGGTCCTGCCATCCGATCCCTCCCCCTCTCCCCTCACACTGTACCGATCGGTACAGAGAGGGGAGGGAGGAACCGGCGTCATAACATGACGCCGGTCTGTTGACATGTGATCGCTCCGTCAAATCACATGGTAAACAGCCGCGATCAGCGGCCGTTTACCGTGATCCGTGATGCAGGACCCGGCGGTCACGGAAGTTCTCGGGTGCGCGCCCCAGGGGGCGCGCAAGAGCAGTATTCTGGGAGGACGTCCATGGACGTCCACCCAGAACTAGCAGACCGCGCTGTAGCCGTCTTTCGGCTATGGCCCGGTCGGCAAGTGGTGGACCAGAAGGATTTACTCCCTTAATGACCAAGCCATTTTTTGCGTAAATTTAACCGATAATTGCGCGGGCGTGCAATGCTCTACCCAAATAAAATTGATGTCCTTTTTTTCCCACAAATAGAGATTTCTTGTGGTGGAAAACTTAATTTTTTGCACTATAAACAAAAAAGACCCACAATTTTGAAAAAAAAAACCCAATATTTTTTACTTTTTGCTATAATACATATCCAAAAAAAAATAAAAAAAGAAACACATTTCTTCATCAGTTTAGGCCAATTTGTACTCTGCTACATATTTTTGGTAAAAAAAATCCCAATAAGCGTATATTGATTGGTTTGCGCAAAAATTATAGCGTCTGCAAAATAGGGGATAGATTTAGGGACTTTACTTTTTTTTATTGTTTTTAATGTTGTTTTAATGGCAGCGATCAATGATTTTTACTGAGACTGTGAACTTGTGGCGGACAAATCTGACCCTAAGTGACACTTTTTGGGGACCAGTGACACCAATACAGTGATCAGTGCTAAAAAAATGCACTGATTACTGTATAAATTACACTGACAAGGAAGGGGTTAACACCAGAAATGATCAAGGGGTTAAGTGTTTCCTAGGGTGGTGCTTTCTAACTGTGTGGGGGATGGACTGACAGGGAGTACACAGAGATTGCTGTTCCTAATTACTAGGAACAGACAATCTCTCTGTACTCCCCTGTCAGAAAGAGGATCTGACTTGTATACATAGGCAGATCCCCGTTCTGCCTTTCTGTGGATCGATTGCGGGTGGTCGGCTGATATTGCGACCACTGGCCACGCGCATCCGCTCCTGCTCACAGTATCTATTGCACGAAACGACGTACAGGTACGTCTTTCGCACAATAGAGCTGCCCTGCCACAGTATATCGTGTTTAAAGTGATTGTAAAGTCTTGTTTAAAAAAAAAATACTAAACATGTTACACTTACCTGCTCTGTGCAGTGGATTTGCACAGAGTGGCCGGATCCTCCTCTTCTCGGGCCCCTCTTCTATTCAGACACAGAGCTGCAGTTAGACCCCGTCCCTTCCCTCTCCTGATTGGCTAACTGCAGGGATGTTTCTAGGTTTCTAGGTGTCAAAAAGACCAGGGGCTTCGGCCCGAAGTCCAAGTCCGGCAGGGTGGGGGGCTGCGGCGGCGCTGGGTTTTTTGGCTGGGCAGTGGGGTTGTGTGGCGGGGGGTAAGCTCACTTTCTGGTTGCTGCCTGGCTTACCGGTGCCCATCAATGCTGACCACTAAACTCACCTGCCTGCCACACTGACCTACCTACTTGACACGCACTGACCAACCTGACATACATACACTGACCTACCTATCTGACATACATACACTGACCTACCTATCTGACATACATACACTGACCTACCTAACATACATACACTGACCTACCTACGTGACATACACTGACCTACCTACCTGACATACACTGACCTACCTAACATACATACACTGGCCTACATAACATACACCGACCTACCTACCATACACTGACCTACCTACCTGACATACACTGACCTACCTGACATACACTGACCTGCCTAACATAAACTGACCTACCTACCTGACATACACTGACCTAGCTGACATACATACACTGACCTACCTGACATACACTGACCTACCTATCTGACATACACTGACCTACCTGACATACACTGATCTACCTACCTGACATACACTGACCTACATACACTGACGGTAGTGATACACACTGACCTACCTGACCAGGAGACTTCATGTGTCTTGCAGCAGCAGCTCAGCCTTCAGAGCAGGCAGCCGGAGGAGAGGAGGAGAGCCGAGTGCCGAGCGGGGATCTCACGAGGCGGCTGCATTATAATTCCCGCCTTCTAGAGCATGCAGTGCCTATGATGGATGTCACACATCCCGTCGTCCCACCATTGGACCAGTGGGACGTCCATCAGCGCTGCAGGCTCCAGAAGGCGGGACCTGCTATGTGACTCGGCCACACTCGGTGGCACTTGGCGGCGCTCGGAATAAGATCGGTCCCCACTCAGCGTCGCGCTAGGGGCTATAAATATAATGTGCCCACTCGAGAATCGGGGCTTTTCGGGACCCACTCAGGGCTTCAGGTACGGTGAGCTTCCCCCCTGCTGACACCACTGGCTAACTGACTTTGATTAACAGCAGTGGGAGCCAATGGCGCCACTGCTGTGTCTCAGCCAATCAGGAGGGAGAGTCCCGGACGGCCGAGAAACTCGTGGACATCGCTGGATAGGGCTCAGGTGAGTATTAGGGGGTGCTGGGGAGGCTGCTTCACACAGAAGGCTTTTTATCTTAATGCATAGAATGCATTAAGATAAAAAAACCTTCTGACTTTACAACCCCTTTAAGTTTAAATCAACTAAATACATTCCAGGAGCATCAAAACAAAAGGTGATCAATGTCTTACAGTTTTCTGTATTTATAAAGCAGCCACAGTCTGACAGTAGCTGCAGAGTGGCACCCTTCTTCTCTGTGTGGAAGCAGTGGTGTCTCAGACGGAGTCTGACACACTCCCTGCCGAATCGTACTTATAAAGCCAACAATACATGGGTCGAATTCAGAATGAATTTTCCTTTGAAAATCATAACTAAGAATTTTCGTTCAAATTTTGCACAATTAGTGGGCCGCAGCAATGGCCAATGTTTCGTGCGGCCATCAAATTTGAGTGATCGGGCATGTTGGAAATGTTTTGAAAAATGAACGGATTTCCAATCAATGATGGGAGAATCATGCAAAAAAAAGAAATGCATAGGAGCTGTGACCTGGAAAAAAAAGAAGATTCCCGGCCACAAAATTTCTTTTCTGTAACAACATGAGGTAAAATTGAAGTTTGGTTGCTCGAATTTTGAAATTAATGGTGTCACCTTCAGATCACAAAACACACAAAGTTTCTGATTTTCAAAAGAAAATTTGTTCAGAATTCGACCCATGTATGGCCTACATAACTCACCCTGCTAATTGGACAGCTCTCAGCAGGAGATTTATATGAGCTCTGCAAAGAAACTACTGCTTCCACACAGAACAAGGACCCTACTCTGCGGCATGCTATCAGGACACAGGGTTTTCTACTCATGCTATGGCCAATTTTTTAAAGAAGTCAAACTATACAAATTTGCACACACTTTGTTTTGATGTACCGGAAATGTATTTACTTAATTTAAATAGAAAGTTCAACTGGGCTGTAAGGATGTACTAAATATATGACCAGCGCTCAAGCTTTACAAATTACTGAAATCACCTTAAACAACTCCAATACAGCTTAAAGTGCTTAGAGTTCTTAAAAACACAAATTTAAATGTAAAGTGTTCTACACAAATAACCTGCACAAAAATGAAAATTACAATATTGCTCTGTGCACATAAAAATTGCATAAAAAGTATTTAAAAAGTGCCCACAATGTTCACATTCAAAGTGTCAACATACGTTTCCTCTTCTTGTGAGCAAAAAAGTGCCAACTCTTCAACACTGTACATGTGCTCCTCCAACGCCCTTCAAAGGGCTCACCACCACCATAACTTTTTGACCTTTTATAGTTAAATAAGTAAGTCAAACAGCGATCTATAGCAGAACAGATCTTTCTAAAATCCTTCTCCAGCTGCCACAGGAATTATGAATGTATGGTCCCCAGCAGTCTTGATTTTCTCAGGAGAAAAAAAAAAAGACCAGAGATCCCATCATCATATACATCAGCTATCACTGAATCTGTATCAATTTCTTTGCACCCTCCAAATCTTATCTGCCATTGCTGCACCAGTCTGCAATAATTTATACGCAGCCACCAAGTGTCTTTCCTAAATTCTCAGTGAAATGTCAAGAGCCACAAAACAATGACTTAAAAAGACAGTTTTTCATGGAAAGTTTATTGGATGCAGTAAAGCAGTGTCAGATAAGATTTGGATAAAACAGAAAGAAACTGCTACAGATTATGATAGCTGAGGTACAGGCAGTATCCGAGTTACGAACGGGTTAGGGACTGCCTGTTTGTTCTTAAGTCGGATTTGTTCGTATGTCGGAATTGCATGCGCAGAACGGCGGAGACGTCGCTTTCCGATGTTTTCCAATGTTTTCCAACAACGTTTTCCGATGTTTTCCGCTGTTTTCCAATGTCGTTTTCCACTGTTTTCCGATGTGCTCGCCGACGCCGCCTCCCGTTCATAAGTAGGAGTCGTTCGCAGGTCAGAGGTTCGTAACTCGGGGACCTCCTGTATATGATGATGGGATTTCCTGTTTCCTTTATCTCCTGAGAAAATCAAGGTACATTGAAAGACTCCTGGAGACCATCCATTCATGTTTCCCATGGCAGCTGGAGGAGGATTTTAGAAAGATCTGTTCTGCTATAGAACACTGTTTGACCTACTTGTTTAGGTATAAAAAGTATAAGAGGTCAAAGTGAGTTCCAGGGAGTGAACTCTTTGAAGGGTGATGGTCGGAGGAGCATGTGTGCAGTGTTGAAGAGTTGGCACGTTTTTTTGCACACAAGAAGTGGACCGTTAATGATGATACATTAATTGTGGACATTGTGGACACATTTTTACGCACTTTATATGGGCACGGTACAATATTATAATTTGCATTTTTGCACAGGTTATTTTTGTGGAGCACTTTACATTTAAATTTGTGTGAGTCTAAGCACTTTAAGCTGTATTGGAGTTGTTTTAGGTGATTTAAAGTGATTTTAAAGTCTTGTTTTTTTTGTTTCTGTTTTTTTTTAAAAACAAACATGTTACACTTACCTGCTCTGTGCAATGGTTTTGCACAGGATAGCCTGGATCCTCCTCTTTTCGGGTCCCTCCCTCCTGTCAAGTACTCCCACAGCTTGCTGTGGGGACACCCGAGCTGAGCTGCAGCTCTCTGTGTCCATTCAGACACAGAGCTGCCGCTCGGCCCCACCCGCTCTCTCTCCTGATTGGCTAACTCACTTTATTGACAGCAGCGGGAGCCAATGGCGCCGTTGCTGTGTCTCAGCCAATCAATAGAATAGATTGCATTAAGGTAAAAAACCTTCTGACTTTACAACTCCTTTAAGTAATACGTAAAGCCTGAGTGCTGGTCACACGTTTAGTAAGCATTGGTCTACAACGCGAAGGAGGTGCATGTTAGATATAGCAGGCGGGCTGATCTTTTCACTTTTTGTAAACTTTCTTATAAATCTTGTCACATTATTTCACAATAATATTTTTTTTAGTTTGAGGTTTGGTCTGTAATAGCACAAAAAGGGGTAAGAAGTAGCAGCACTACTACAAAAAGGTTAACTATGGGTAACAAAGTGAAGGAATGAGCTTCAGGCTACCAGTCATTAGGCATGGTACCTGGTAAAGATGAAGGGTCCTCCGGTAATGAGGGAGTCTGTGTTCTGCTCCCTCCCTAGCAGTCCATTTCCCTAGGTAACTGGGAGCAGATGAGCATCATGGAGATCTATGGTCTGGTCACATGTTACGGGAGGGACAGAGTTAAGTGAGAACACACATGAGGTCCACCCTAGGTGCTCAGCGGGACCCCATTCTGTTACTGTTAGTGAGGTAACAGAGGACTGGTGGAGTGGGTGCAGGCTCAGCACGTCCCTTCTAATAAAAACATACAAGTACAGTATGTAGTGACATGGGGCAAGTTGCTTTTTAATGGAACTCTGCACTTATTACCACAGTGAGGCCCATCTCTAAGTTGGGGGACTGCCTTCATGTTTGATTGTTCACATGAATACGCAAAATGCAGTAGCGTTCACACTCTACGCAAATGCGTGCAGTAGCTCCTGCCCACAAGTGCAGGTTTTTTCCTTATTGAGCATAAGGATTTACTGTTAGTAGGAGATTTAATAGCAAGTGCTGGTTATAAGGGATAGGGGTTATGTGCACAGATAATGTAAAAAAAACTGCCAGGGAATAGGGTTTTTTTTTGGTAGTAAGCTGCAAATTTCTCACTTGTTCTTGGAACCAGGGATCCTGCACCATAAACAACCAGCACTGGGCTTTTGGCGCCAATAACAAGTGTACTGTCAGTTTTAACTAGTGCAGCTTCTAAAGTCACTTGTGTGAACTTTCATTGACATCTATATCATTATATTTTAAAGGACCTAATATGCAACATGATTGAATAGGAAATAATACAGTTCAAGCATTTTAAAGTTATCTGAGGTTATGCAAGTGTAACTTTCTCAATAAATATTTGAGGTCAGTAAAGATACATTTTATTAATTGCTTGCAGATCATGTACATAGCATTTTGTGGTTGATTCCTTAGAGACTGTGCAAACTAGAAACAAATGTTTCTGTGTTAAGTAATAATCTACATCCTTTCCAATTTTCCCGCCAGTCTTTGCATACTTCAGCATAATTTGTCTTCAAAGGCTCTGCATTTTATTGGGGCATAAAACACACAGAATCGGATTTCACCAGTACTGGTGACCTCAGCAATCTGTACATTAAAATAGCTGAGGTTATCTGGTGATGAAAATACAGAGGTGTATGTAATGCACCTGCAGCTGAATGAACTTTAAAGGATGTTCCTGCCAAATATCTTGCCCCTATGAAATGAGAAACATATGCTATACCACACTGATATTGGCAACTTGATCATGGTTTAGGCTCACATGCGGGGTTGATTTGCTTCCCTTGTCCACTTGCAAGGGAAGATGCACTTTGCAAGGGAACCCCAGAGTTTGGATGAATGAGTTGAAGCTCTGCTGACCACCATCATCCAATCATGGGCAAGCAAAAAAGCTGTTTTTTTACTTTCCTTGCACCTGATTGGGTATTCTTTGCAAAGTGAAACTTCACCACATTCAATATGCTCTGGGGCAATATCCCTTACAAAGTGCAACTTTCCTTGCAATGTGAGCAGCATATTTGCATTTAGTAAGTCAACCCCATGGAGTAATTGGTTGTTGCAAATAGTTTTAATGCACTTATGTAATTAGTCATGTGAGACATCTGTGAGGTTTTATTATTTTATTTCATCTATGATAGAGGTGAGGGCATGACATATTGCTTCTGCAGCCTATGCTGCTGCACAGGGTCACCAATATACAACAGTACCCTACAAGTTACTGCAGAGGGAGCCTGATCAGGTTTATTCTCAGAAGACACTGCCGAAGAACATGGTCCCTTTTATTATTTACAGTCAGAACAGTAATGCATTGCAATACTTTAGTTTTTGCTCAGAGTTGAACTGAGAAGATTCTATTATAGAACTGGTACTTTGTGTAGTGATACCTTTCTATGCTATCCCTTTACTAGGCCTTGTGATATGTAATGTCATTCCTTAACACAAGCTTCTTAGAATATTATATAATTTTAATGAACTTAGACAATAAAAGGTATAATTTAATATTGCATTTTTCTATTCTTACAATACGAAACACTATAGGGTTCATTCACTTTGCAGAGGAAGTTTTACTTTGCAAGGGAATTTTCTCCAGAGCTTAGTGAAGCTCTATTGATTTCAATCCTTCAATCATGTGCAAAAACAAAAATGCAGTTTTTGTGTTTTCCTTGCACACGATTGGGTATTCCTTGCAAAGTGAAGCTTCACTGCATTCACTAAGACCTGGGGTAAATTCCCCTGCAAATTGCAACTTCCCATGCAAAGTAAACAACCTTCCTGCCTTTAGAAAATCAACACCTATGCCCGGTGTTGTAAATGCTATAAAAAAAAATGATAAAGGCCCAGAATTCATATCGTTCATATGGTTCTCAATAGTGTGATGGAAAATCAAGAAAGCTCTACTCCTTGACATGTTTGTCAGTTCTTGGGAGCTGCACATCCATTACAACATATAAAACAAAACAACAATATTTTGAAGGTTTACCAATGAATTAGATGATGCATACTCAACATTATTTGTGATATTAATAATAAATGGAAAAGTTAATGAATCCCTTGTTATAAATGTGCCTGTTTTCTGAAAGCTAAGCCATCGTCAAGAGGATTGAATGTTTTCAAGTAATCCTGTTTTTTACTGTCTATATTTGCACAAGACAACATTTCAGTTTAAAACCATAGACCACAGCTTCCAGTTCACTGGAAGGACAGATGTGCAATAACTCGAAATAGACACACCTGCACTCTTTTAATATTAGATTTTTTAATAAACTTCAAATTCGAGCCAAAACTTGAACTGGAATCTATGATTTTGAGATTTGTTGTAGCGCAAGGCAATGCAGCTGACAGATTATAAACTACTAGGTTATTTAGTATATAATAATAATAATATTAATAATCATCATCATATTAGATATTTAAAAAGTTAGAATGTAACATTTAGGTGTAGTTCGTTTGTGAAAATAGTTTTAAACACAAATAATACGTGTTGTTATTTTGAATCATAGCAGTCACTAACCCTACAAATACAATATCTATTTTATACCAGATGCACACATAAATTTTTTTAAATTAATATATTTCAATCAATATATATAACATTTATAAGGCTTAAAGTGTTATTAAGCCCAAAAGCAAACATTTATTATATTGCAACTTACCAATCATTAAATGTGACTGCATTATTTTTCTTTTTTAAAATCTCTGTTTTCACCTGGTGATCTTGCTCTGTATTAGAGTGCCCCCAACAGAGCCATCTTTAGATAGTAGCATTGTCAGTCTGCTGGAGGGGAGTGTTAGATGTACTAGATGATTGGCAAACTGAAATATATCACATTTTTGATTTTGGGTTTAATACTGTATTAAGCATTATCATGATTATAATGCTGGCGGTTTTCCAGAGTGTGGCTCGGGGTTAAATTTTAGTACCAATAGTGGTAACCTGGAGCCACACTCGGGATTACATCTCAGGATCCTGGTGCAGGTTACTTACCTTGTCCCCAGGATCCTGCAATGTCCCCCTGCTGTGTCTGCAGGCTGTGTCCTCCACCCCGATGTCCTGTGTGCCGGGCCTTGTTCCCTGTGAGCTTGAGACGCATGGAGGCGGAGACCGGCTGCAAATTTTAAAAAATAGAAAATTCATAACACATACAGTACACTGTAATCTTACAGATTACATTACTGTATGAAATAATTTCACATCCCTTTTGTCCCCAGTGCTTTGTCCAATGCCCTGTATGCAGTTTTATATTATATACTGTTCTTTTTGCCTGGAAACTGGAGATTGTCCATAGCAACTAAAAAGTGTCCCTTTATGTCAAAAGTGGTTTTAGACCAGCTAGAAAACAGCAATAAGAAATTAGAACACTTGCAGAATTGAGTGATAGTGAATCATGGGGAAATTTATTATATTATTATTATTATATTATTTTTTATAATTATTTATAGTCATTTATTATATTATAATTTATGATTTTGTGTTTCAAATTTTATCATACCCGGGATATCAACTAGACTCTTGTTTGGACAGATTTAAGTGTGTTATTGCTAAGAATTACAGGCCTACAATATAAAACGCCAAATTTCGATGCAAAACAATTGTACCGCTTTGAGACGCAAAAATCTGACATAATCATAACACCAGGGTGGCTACCATTTTTCTTTGTTTATTTTTATAATGCCTAAATAATTTAGGTTATGATCTATATACAGTTTAATATTTTTTATCTGTATCAAACAAAGTCCATTGTTTTAAATTATTGCTTGAACCGAAAGTTTACAGTGTTTAGACTATAGACATTAAAGTAATTGCATATTCTTACCAGCAGTAATAGAGCATTAAAAAAAAGTCCTCACTGATCTCTGTGGCTGCAGGCACTATAAAGAAATTCATTAAAAAAAAAAAACAACAGAGACAATGGGATTGATTTACTAAAGGGAAATCGACTGTTCACCTTGCAAGAGAATTTGCACTCTGCAAGAGAATTTTCCCCAGAGCTTAGTGAATGAGGCAAAGCACTGCTGGCTGCCATCATACAACCATTCACATGCAAAAATGCTGTTTTTTAAATTTCCTTGCACATGATTAGGTATGTTTCACCACATGCACTAAGCTCTGGGGAAAACTCCCTTGCAGAGTACAACTTCACTTACAAAAGTAATAAGTGTATTTGCCTTTAGTAAAACAATCCCAATGAACTTTATTTAATAAAGGCAAGTAAGCTGTTTACCTCACAAGGGACTTTTCACCAGAAATTAGTGAATGAGGTGATGATGTGAAGCTCTGATGGCTTCTATCATCCAATCATGTGCAAGTAAAAGTTACATTTTTTTGGCATTTTCCTTGCACATGTTTCCAAAGTGATATTTTACCACATTCACTAAGCTCTGGGAAAATTTTTCTTGCAAAGTGCAGCTTTTCTTGGAAAGTGCACAAGTAAATCAATCCCAGTATGTCTACAGAGCATTAAACCCTGCTGTCATACAGCTTATGAACACAATCAAAAACACATTTTCAGCAAATGTATTCCTGAACCAATGTGCAGTCATCACTAAACAAGCTTTGGGCACAGCTGAAACCATGACCAACCAAGTAATCTAATTTGTCCCCAATCAAAAAGATTGATAGAACTATTAGTGTGGATGAATGCTAGGCTTAAATTTTTTGATAAACTGACTGATACAGACTTGGAAAAGGAAACCATCAAACATCTCTTTAGTTCTGCCCCAAATGGCATGCATTAAAGTGCAAACCTACTTTTAGTGTTTTTACAGTTAGTAGACTCCAATGCACTCCCTCCTGACAGGGCACACACGTATATGTCCTTAATTTGTCAAGATGTTCACTGCAGGCTTGCTGAGTACTGTATAAGTTCTTCACCGTTGGGTCCTGCTTCTCCCATGCATGCACAGCAATATCAGCGAGAATCTTGGTGGAGAGGGGACAACAGGGTTGGCTAAAGGCAAATAGGCATTCAGTAGTATGTGGTTGCTGTAGAGCAGGGGTCTCTAAACTTTCTAAACAAAGGGCCAGTTTACTATCCTTCAGACTTATGGGGGGCTGAACTTTGGACCATGGATAATGTCTCAGGCTTGGTGGTCAGTGGGAATATTAAAATACACAGCACTCCTGTGGTCAGTGGGAGAAAGAATAGTGTTCCGTCATTGGTATTAGATGGTGAAATAATGCCCCTATCGTTGGTGTCAGTGGGAGGAATAGCGCCCCATTACTGGTGTCAGTGGGAGGGCTAGTGCCCCTATCGTTGGTATCAGTGGGAGGAATAGCACCCTATCATTAGTGTCAGTGGGAGGAATAGTGCCCCCATCAAAGGTGTCAGTAGGAGGAATATTGCCTCATTATTCGGTGTCAGAGGAAGTAGTTGCCCCATCATTGATGTCAGTGGGAGGTATTATGCCCCAATGTTGGTGTCAGTGGGGGGAATAGTACCTCGTATCAATGGAAGGAACAGTGTCCCAAGGGTTAGATAAAGGCAAGCAAAGGGTCACACCCAGCCTGGGGGACACAGTTTGGAGACCACTGCTCTAGAGCTTAAGGAATAAGGTGAAGCTCTGCTAAGTTGTATCATCCAATAGTGTGCAAGCAAAAATGCAGTTTTTTTATTTTCCTTGCACATAATTGGGTATCCTTTGCAAAATGAAACATTCCCAAATTCACAAAGCTCTGCAGCAAATTCTTTTGTGAAGTTCAACTTCCCCCTGCAAGGCTTATTTTCCTTTAGTAAATCAACCCCAATGTGTGATTTGTCGGAAAGGTACCAAATCCACAAAACTAAAAGTGGTCCTATAGCATACAAATCACACTGGGGTTGATGAACTAAAATTGGAGGGTGCTAAATCTGGTGAAGCTGTGCATAGACACCAATCAGCTTCCAGTTTTTTTCTTTTTTTTCAAAACTTAATTGAACAAGCTGGAGTTCGAAACTGATTGCCTATCATATGCATAGCTGCATCAGATTTTGCACTCTCCAGTTTTAGTAAATCAACCCCATAGTTTTCTTGGTTGAAAGGGGATTACAGACAGGTGTAAAACACGTGCACCTGCCTATTATTTAATGAAAGCTACACAATATTTATTTGTTTTTAGAATAATCCTTTTCACAGCACATCAGTCCATCCACAGACAAACTTATTAAACAGCAGAAAACAATGACCAACATGCCAAGAGGTCATATCTATGGTCTGAAAATACAGCACCACCAGTCATGGACTGGAAACATTTTTTATGTTTATTATGTTTTCAATTACCACATTAAAACACTTTCCACAGATTTCCCTTTGTGCGTGTAAAGGCTGAAACATTTGCATTGCGCAAACAGTTTCTTTGGACTGCTTTTGAAGTGCTCTGAACATGAAAAGGGAAAGTTTCACGGGAAGTTGGGCCAAAAAAAGCTGATGCTTTTATAATCAGATCCTGGGAAGACTGTTCTGTGTCATATTATATTTGTCCTGCCCAAGCTACTCATACATTTAATACATTTTATTACATATGTCATTTATTTAAATTGAGATAGTGACGTACTCCAGAGTACACATTCGGCACAAGGGTCCTGTGCCAGTAACCACAGAATTTAATGTTATTTTTAAACTTATTCCACATCTAGCCCTTTTCCATGTATTGCATTATTTTACCGACCACAGGACATCTTTAATTATAGAGGCGGAGAGACTCCAGACATGGTTTCCAGAAGTACAAATGAGAAATTAATAAATATGGCAACTCTGGCAAGACTTTAACTTACAATCTGTGTATTTAATAGGAGTGCCGGAATGTACTGTCCATTGTGGTTTGTTTTCCAGCCGCCTTTCCCACATCATTCTGAAGAAGTTCCGCTTTTGTCTGTGAGCAAATTGTGCTGTGAAGAAAGAACAAAAGAGGACATGCCCTTATTGCCTAGGATGGCAAAAAATAGGATACATTTTTTTCAGATGAAATAAGCAGTCTTTGCATTAAGATCTGAGGCTACATAAAAGTGTTTTACTAAGAATAAAAGTGGCCATGGCACTTAAAGCATTCATAAATGAACAATACTAAGGTGTGATACAGTTGTGAAACTGGCTGGACTTTTGCCTTAGCAAATACGAGTGGAAAATTATAAAGGTGAGATTTATTGATCTATTCTATTCACCAACAGATCCCCAACCACATGTCTAAATGAAGCCGAAAAGTGTTTGTTATATTTATTCAATAAATAATAATTGCGAAATACCTAGTCATCATGTCAGAAATTCAAGGCTGTCCTGTGTCCTATGTACACTTCCTGTGTTTTAGGGAAAGTAATTCACCCTTCCAGTTCTTATTTTGTGACTATATAATATTGGCCTTCATGTTGTTGAGATTTGAGAGTAGGTGGATATGAGTGATTTTGCAGGAAAAAACTGGGCAGGGCTGACACCACTCAGTCCACAAACATGCTATGTGTTGTCGGCTCACAACAAGACTTAAAGTACTATTAAAACCTCCAGCACTGTATAGTTTAACACATTGAGTACAATAAAATAAAAATTTCCCAGTAAACTATTTGTTACCCCAGCACTTGCAAGTTTTAATTTTCAATGCTAATGGCTCCTGCTCTCTCCGTTTTGCTTCCCTGAATGCCCAGTTTTCACAAGAAAGGGTTAGCAGTCCCCAGCCAGTCTGTTAGATTTGAGAAGGAAGGGTATTGGAGTTGGATTGATTCCAACTCTGCCAGAGCCACTCAGCTGTCATCCTAGGCTATGGGACTTTGTGTTTCTATTGATATACATAGTGTAGAGAGAGACGCAACTCACGCAACTCAGGCATGCAAGGGTGGCTCCATAGGATTCTGCAAGAGGAAAGAGCCACATATAACAGAAAATCTGGGGCAGTGATCACGGGACCAGCGTATACGACAGCTTGTTCCAGTTTCTGCCAATATCCAGCAACTTCGCACAGCCATTTGAAGAGGAATGGACCAACATTCCACAGGCCACAATCAACAACCTGATCAACTCTGTGTGAAGCAGATGTGCTGCACTGCATGAGCAAATGGTTTTCACACCAGATACTGACTGGTTTTTGGAGCCCCCACAGCCCCCCAATACGGTAAAACTACACATTTTAGAATGGCCTTTTATTGTGGCCAGCCTAAGGCACACCTGTGCAATAATCATGCTGTCTTATCAGCATCTTGATATACCACACCTGTGAGGTGGATGGATTATATCGGCAAAGGAGAAGTGCTCACTAACACAGATTTAGACAGATTTGTGAAGAATAGTTGAGAGAAATAAGCCTTTTGTGTACATAGAAAATGTCATAGATCTTTGAGTTCAGCTCATGATAAATGGGGCAAACACAAAAGTGTTGCGCTTAAAATTTTATTCAGTGTACATCTGTAAGGCAATTTTGTAACATTGGAAGAAACCAGCTCCCCCATCACTACAATACTGGAAAGGTTTGGTAAATACAGCGCTACCATTCTATAAAGCCAAGTCGAGGTTGCCCGCAAAAATTTGAAAGGGTCTGGTGTAACTGGACATCCACGGAGGCCACAAATGTATAGTCCCTACCTCACTGTTAATCACTGTTTGATCCGTTGCTCCCTTGGGTTTCCTTCATGTGGGAGTGAAAGGGAGGTGTTGGCTTGTTATTTGACTAACCTCTGAAATCCACCTCTGATACTGTTCTGCAATGTAATACTCAGAAGCCATCACCTGTTTAATGCATTGATATCAGACAGGTCCCATCAGTCATACTGGATACTGTGTTTTTTATATGGTTTTGCCATTATTCTGTTAATTGGGGGCAGGGGGGTGGTCAGTTGCACGAAAGAGGTGATTGGGGGGGGCATGGTAATGTTTCACAGTGTGTTTGTATATGTATGTTATTACTATTGACAGTCCTGCATGACCTCAGTTGGGGCCGGTTGTGGCCTTATCACACTTTGGGTTTTATTTTGTATTATTGTACTTACCTCATAAAAAGTACATTTTATAAAAAGAATTTTCAAAAAAAATAATATAACATGAAGAAGCTGCATATTCAGTAAGTGATTACATCAGCTTGTGGGTGGGGCCAACTCGCCCTGCATGCGCTCACCAATGCCCGAACCAGGAGGGGCCTGCAGTGTCATCTAAAAGTCGAACATTAGGGCAGTTCCCCGACTTAGAGATGAGCCATAACACTGTGCAGTAGTAGAAGTAGAGTTCCTCTGAAAGTGCTGTCCTATGTCACTACACACTGTAACTTCATGTAGGTTGCATTAGGAGGGACGCTGTCAAGCCCGTGCCCTCTCCACCAGTCCAGCGTTACCTCACTTCAGGCATGTATCTGCCACAAGGCAAACAAGGCGCTTTCTCCAATGACACATGGCTCCCACCCCCACTGCCGCCTCTTCAAAATCTGGTCTATGAGCAGTGAGTTGGAGTGATCCCAACTCTGCCAGAGCCACTCAGCTGCTCCGGTGCGATAAGAGGGAGCCAGAACATCGACCACCTTGCTACCAGAGGACCCCTCACCTTTCCAAGGTACCATGCCTAAGTCCTGGTTGCATTGTGGCTTTAATTAGTGCTTGGTTACCCATAGCAACTACACTGTTACTCTTGTTTGGCTTGCCAAGTAGACCCTTTGTAGCAATAGAGCTCCATATCCCACATATGCCTTACTGACCCAAGTTCTTTTAATATGCCAGAACCAACATGCACCCCGTTGAATAACTTCAGACCAGGCTCAGAACAGTTGATGCAACTTTACTCAAATACTTCAAAGTACAGCCCAACCTGAACAGTGATATCATAATGTCCCTAACTACCTCTAACTGGCCACCCAGGTGCACCTCAGAAAGGTACTAGTCCATATTGGCATTCTCCAGGTCCTGTTTGTTCTCCAGAACCCTGGTGTTTCTATCAGATTGCAAGGCACAGCAGCCCTTCTCCCCAGCAGCTACGGCATGTCTTTTCTGATGTGGCTGGTCGAAACCACTAAAAAAGCCTTTAAACTCAGCCTTCCCCCATATTTATACCACTGGTGAGTAGGCTGGATCCAAACGGCCTGTCAACTGTAGCACATTTATTAACTCTTTCCCCCCTCAGCCTGGGTCAGCCCATAGCTGAAATAACATTTCTGTAGGCAACATGCCTACAAGCTGCTGAAAGTGCTTAAGAAAAATCAAACCTGATGGTGCCAAAAATCAGAATGCAATAGAATAATAAAAAATTGTCCGCACTGTACTGGTGCCGCACACCCAGTCTATTAATATGGCTCCATAGAGAATCTTCTATATATACTGACATAATGTAATGGCAATAAACACCGTATGCTATCATAAACAAAATACCAACGTTAGTGGAAATATACTGTATATCAAAGTTCACAAGGCAAATGCCCCAAATGGAAGATGAGGGGACAGTAATGGAATTGAAGGGCTTGTGTAGCTAGTAGTCCCCAAAGTATTTTAAGGCTGGTGGAAACAACTAGGTTAATCCCGATGGAGCCAAGCAACTCACACAGATGGACAGTGTGTTTAAAAATGCCAATTCTCTTTATTGTGAAGGCATGGGCTGGAACAGTCCACTTACAAGAAATAAAAAATCTACTCCTGTAATGCTGCCGTAATTGGACAGTGAACCAATACACCTCTGTCTACCGTTTGGAGCATGTGCCATGTGAACTTTGTTAACTACCTCCACTAACTTTGGTATTTAGTTTATGATAGCATATGGTGTTTATTGCCATTACATGGTGTGTCAGTATGTATAGTAGATTCTCTATGGAGAGCCCCATTACTAGGCAGGGTGTGTTTGCCTTTGGTTTGAAAGTGCTTACAAAAACTGAAGGTTAAATTTCAGATCAACATATATTTTTTATTTGTAGGGTCTTCAATTGGCTAACACATGGGGAAATGTGCATGTATTGCAGAGACATAAAGCATGTATTTTTTTTTTTTATTTTGCCCTGACATACATTCAAAGCGTTTGTTACCCCAAAAAAAAAAAAAAAAGCATCCTGTTCCTTTAAAGCATGAATAACAGCACAGTGCTTGTTCTGTGCAATTTGGTCCCCTGTATCACCTAAAAAACCTGGCTCCCCTCGGTAAACTGACCACGGTTTATCATGGCTGCTGAGCCCTGACACCGTGGTCAGTTTTACGCGCCTCCATCATCCGCTGTGTCTCCTGTCCTCCTCTGTCCTCTCCCCCCTCCCCTCCCTGCTTGTCAGCTCTGTGTCTGTGCCCGCCCCCTCCCCTCCTGCTGCTAAAATTACAGTTCACAATTCGCACCATCATGCATCACTCACGTGACTGGCCGGCTCTCTCCTCCTCCCCTCCTGACTGATGTCAGTGGGGGATCCTCGGCCCCGCCTGCTGCAGCTGTCAGGCCGAGAGAGAAGAGAGCCGGCCGGTCACATGAGCGCCGAGTGGCGCTCTGAAAACAGGTATATAGCTGCATTTTTTTTATAAGACCCAGATAAAGGGGCAGATTACATTAATAAAACAGAGAGGATAGTGTGAATTACCAACTGTAGGTTAACAACCCCTTTAAGATATAAAGTGTAGACCCAGAAAGGACCTCTAACAATTTATACCTGTAGTTCTTGACTTGCTTTTATTACCAAACATAACCATGAATATATGATTAACCCACATTTCAGAGTTTTTAGGCATACTAATTTCTAACCAATTTTTACTAAAATGCTTTTCAGTCCCCTTTCCTTGGGTATATTTTATTGCCTCTCAGTTTCAGCATTTTATGGGACGGGGAAGAGAGGACAATGGCTCTTCCATGTATAAAATGCTACACTTTCTTTCTACTGAGCATGACACTTTGTATTTAGTGGAGACAAAGCTGTATTTTACATCCCCTATGTGCTGATTTACTTCATACAGACAAGTGTGTAAAATATTTTTGGACTTAATAGTCTTACCAAATATACTCTGTTATGGTCTGATGAGTATCTTCCAGAACAAGCTAAGCTCCATTTTTTCACTCACTGGCAGAAAGTTAGTATTACAGTAGCACATATCCTCAAGGTATCCTTAAATCTTTTCAAAAATTAACTGTAGAATATTGCCTAAATAATACATTTGTTTTGCAATATTTACTAATCCAGGCATGTATTACAAATTCAAAGTCTTACTTTGGATATTGCGATTTAAGAATTTAACCTTCTAACTTGTAGTTTATGATATTTTGATACAAATACTCTTGATCATCATTGTAGCGCTACCCCCACAGGAGCTACTTGATAAGTTGGGTTGTTTTGCGCCTCGACTCTAAGAACAGCCTCAATCCCTCAGACATTACCTGGCTGAATGAAAATGACTGTAAAAAATTTCAAAAGTGTGGCGCTATGAATTACGTGAAAGAGTAATGAATAAATAATAATTCAAATAAATTTTTTTTTTTTTTTTTTTAAATACAGTGACTTCAAAGCAGATATTTCGGTATGAACCAGAAAAATATTGCGTAAATGTATGTAATGTGAATGAAATGGTAACACTCAAAAACATGTATTAAACCAAGTGTAAAAAAAAAACACAAACCAATGTTGAATGCAAAGTCCAAATAAGTGAACAAACTCAAGCAAAAAGTCTGTGATAATAGTGAAAAAAATGATGATAAACAGGTATCTCCTGAGCATGCAGGGGGATGGTTCCGAACCGGCAACCTGGTGGGTAGATGAACTGTAGAGAGACCGGAAGTGCACAGAAGATTGAAATCGGTGCCAGGACCATCACCAGAAACCAAGGAGGCTTACCAGAAGTTGTGGCCTGAAATGGCGTATGCCATACAGGTCAAAAAGGCTTGATGACCAACAGGTCTAGGTAAATATCTGGTCGGATGTCATCACACAGATAGGGGGAAGAGATCAGCACGGCTTCCTCAGCAATGGGTACACCATGAGCCAAGCGAATAGTTTGTGTAACATGTGAGGGATAAAAACACTCACATAGCGTGATAACGTTTGAACTTAGATTTATTTAAAATAAAGAGAGAACAAACTCACATTTTCAGAAGATAAAAACAGCATGTAATCTTGTAGCGGTAGTCATGACAGACAAAATACTAGGACCACTGCTACCTGAGACCCCTAAGGTGGTCTTTAGAGGTGTTCCATCCCTTAGGAGCAAGTTGGCTCCTAACGTCATAGATCCACCAAAAAAACCATCTTTTTTTCATAATTGGAAGGGTTTTCATCCTTGCAAAAAATGTTTGGTTTGCCAGTATAACACCTGTGGCAGAAGGACAAGTTACGACTTTTCCTCCACTGTAACTGGTCGCACGTACACAATTAAACAATTTAGTACGTGTGCAACCACTGGGATCGTATACCTGATAACTTGCCCCTGTGGGAAACAATATGTGGGCCGTACTATTAGATCTTTTACTGTACGTGTCTCTGAACATATTAATTCAATTAAAGCAGGCAGTACCAAACATACTGTCCCTAGGCACTACAGGGAATGTCATGATAGAAATCCTGTGGGCACCCAGTTCCTTATCATAGACAAATATACGGCTCCCTGGCGGGGGGGGGTCGACACTTAGGGGTGTCTCTCGTTTAGAGACATATTGGATATACGAGTTGGGGTCCCATTTTCCGCAAGGTATCAACGTTGAATGGGACATCAACTCTTTTATCAACCAGGCATAAATATATTTCTGATCTCTCTCCTTCCTGTATCCAATTTGGGCTTTTTTTCATTTTTTTATTTTTTCATTTTTTATTTTATTTTTTTATTTTATTTTTTTATTTTTCTCATTATTTATTTTTAGTTTAGCCACCAATATTCATTTACATTCTTTTACATAATTATGTATAGTCCAATATACTACATTTATGTCTCTCCGATCATTTTTATATACTGTATATGTGTTTTGGGGTTCTAAGCTGTGTCACGGATTGTACTGATGCCCCCTATTGGCAGTGTCCGGTAGGTTCCATGCTTGAGTTTTTATACTCACATGTGGCTAGGTACGCTCCTGTCTTTTACATATTTTCATATGTTTTTACATTTACTGATTTTGATATTCTTAATTTTAATGTAATTCAATTACATACAATTTTTATATATTTTCAGCTCCTGTACATCTTATTAGTATGTTTTCCTGCACATGTCCGCCTTTGTTGACACTCTGGCGGTCCTTCCGGCCTTGCATTTAAGCCGGGCTCCATTTCCTGTGGAGTTGTGACCGGATATGATGTAGTTGCAGGCGTTTTGAAAGAGAGGCTTGGCTGACCAAGCGTGGAGCACACTGCCGCCGTTATCCTGACCTGCGCGTGATGTCATCGCATGATAACGAGGCTTGGCACAGTGGGTGGAGCGCGGCGCTGTTACTGCGCTCCCACCTATTAGATATGGCGAAGTGACAGCGAGGCTTGGTTCCGGATCTAATACCGGACCTATTTCAAGCCGTTTTTTGTCTTTGCATATTAACACCCCCTGAACCGGAAATAGAGGTCATCAGAAGCACTTCCGGTTTCGGACACTTCCAGTGGGGGTCATTATTTATCTATAAATAGAGCGGTGGGATGAGGGGGTCCACACCCCAGATGATGACTATTAAGTTGAAACATGTCGGGTGGACCCCTCATGACTACCACTACAAGATTACATGCTGTTTTTATCTTCTGAAAATGTGAGTTTGTTCTCTCTTTATTTTAAATAAATCCAAGTTCAAACGTTATCACGCTATGTGAGTGTTTTTATCCCTCACATGTTACACAAACTATTCGCTTGGCTCATGGTGTACCCATTGCTGAGGAAGCCGTGCTGATCTCTTCCCCCTATCTGTGTGATGACATCCGACCAGATATTTACCTAGACCTGTTGGTCATCAAGCCTTTTTGACCTGTATGGCATACGCCATTTCAGGCCACAACTTCTGGTAAGCCTCCTTGGTTTCTGGTGATGGTCCTGGCACCGATTTCAATCTTCTGTGCACTTCCGGTCTCTCTACGGTTCATCTACCCACCAGGTTGCCGGTTCGGAACCATCCCCCTGCATGCTCAGGAGATACCTGTTTATCATCATTTTTTTCACTATTATCACAGACTTTTTGCTTGAGTTTGTACACTTATTTGGACTTTGCATTCAACATTGGTTTGTGTTTTTTTTTACACTTGGTTTAATACATGTTTTTGAGTGTTACTATTTCATTCACATTACATACATTCACGCAATATTTTTCTGGTTCATACCGAAATATCTGCTTTGAAGTCACTGTATTTTAAAAAATAAATAAATAAATAAAAAATAAATACATTTTTATTTGAATTATTATTTATTCATTACTCTTTCACGTAATTCATAGCGCCACACTTTTGAATTTTTTTACTGTTGGTTTGATCCTGAGTCTACGGGTGTGTTGGTTGCTGTTTGTCATTTTTAGCGCAGCGCTGTACTTAACCTCTATATATCCATTTACATCTGAATGAAAATGACTGCAAACACATAAGAACCCAAGTAAAGATACCTTTAACCCAGATGTGAATTAGCACCAGGAAAAAAAAAGCAAGACTGTTTAGTAGTTAATGAACTCAATGTATTGGTACGGCTTAGAATGAATGGTGGTTTAGCATAAATGAAGACACAGAAGGTAGGATCAGACAGTTAGACCATTCGATCACTATGCCAAGCTAACTTCGAATAGAGTTTTGTACCACTAGACAGGGATTAACTCATAAATCAGCAAAGTCAGCAATAAACAGTGCACATAAGCATTAACTGCAATGTGAATAAAAAAGCTATGACTAGTCTGTACTGCACTCTGGGAGAATGGCTAGTATATGGTGCAATGTCCCCTGAGAGGTACTTCTTACCATAAGCAGCAACTGTAAACCGACAGTCTTTAGTCCTAACACTTCAGCTGGCTAGTGTTGGGGCCCAGTTGTAGCATTAGTGCACATGAGAATAGTCCCAGTCAAGCCTGCAGGCAGCAGTAAGGCTACTAGATAGTTGTATAGTCAGTTCCTGAAGGGCTCAGTCTCTCTAGCAGCCGATAGTAATCCCCACAAAAGCATCTCACCAGTCCCAGCAATATTCTGGTCACACACACAGCGATTAGTCCACTCTTTGCTTTGCACCTAGGTGACTTTGTCTGTCGACACCCCCAAACTCAGCACTTCAGATCCCACTCAAGCTGCCAATATGCAGCAGTGGTGGTGCACACTGAACAGTGATGTGCACTCTTCGGCCCTCCTCACGGCAAGAGGAAGCTGTGTCCTGTACAGCCTGAGAAAGTGTCATTTTTTTCCCCTCCTCTTGGCTATCTCTCTCTGGGAAATGCAGTTCAAAAGTTATAGATTATAGGACAGTCTCTCTCCTCTAGACTACAGTTCCCTCATCAGTGTTGCCTGAACTCTTCCTGCTCAGCAGCTCCCTCCTCCTGCTGATATAGCTGTTAACCAGTTCAGTGCCGCAGGGCAGCAGCTACAGGAAGCGGTTGCAGCCAGTGTTTTTTCTCACTTTCCATTCTTATTCAAACACCTGGTTACACCTTATTGTTGAGGTTGTGGTGCAAGCTTTTATTGTGGCCAGAAAGTTTATTTCAAGATAGTGGGTATTTCAAGCTCCACCATCACTTAGTTATGAAATACATGGAATAAATGCAGTCAGCTCTTGAGATACTTACGTTTCAACATAAAATAAATATGCTAATATTTGGTCTTGCTGACTAGACAGTAATAGGGCACTGATTTGATACATACTGTAGTGTGCATTATTATATGCCATATTTGTTGGCATGTCCCCTTGGTTTCTCCACTTTGAGGAATAGGGTATGTTTAGGTCCCCCTGGTGGAATATTGCCTAGCTGGGTTCAAATTTGATTGGATGATTCTATATTTAAAGTGAAGACTGTAAAAGGTATTATGTTAAATTATTTTTTAATGGATGGTACTGTGTTTTTTTTATGTCTGTTTTTGTATAATTTTTAAAGTGGTAGTAAACCCTTAGATATGCCCACTGAAGTGACTAGCCTCAGGTGATACACGGAGATAAAACAAATCGTCTTACAAGTTGTACTTGTTTATCAACAGCCCTCACTTCTCTATAGACTCCTAAAACACACAGATCAGAGGCTTTTTCTAAACTTCAGAAAGTAGAGGGTGGATGTCATGTCACACACTGCACTGCATAAGAGGAGAGCTCAGTGTATCCCAAGACCAGAGTGGAGGGAATGGACACCCCCCCCCTACACACTCCCATAGGGAAACGTGGATAGCTGTGACTGTCAATCAGATGCCATGTGCAGGGGGGGGGGGTTAGGTGTCAACAAAACTGAGGAAAAAGACAGGAGAGAGAAATGGCACTTGGTGCTTTGGATTGAGGCAAGTACACACTATAGAAGGATATCCTTTGTTCACTTTTCTTGAATTATACATAGGTAGGCTAAGTTAATTATGCTAGAGTGAATTGATATATACTGGGGATGATCTAAAATTTCTGCCAAGTTCCAGTTTCAGTCTGGAGCCCTATTGGGGTGATTTTTTCTCATTTCTGTTTCTCTTACACCCCTACAAGAACACCAGGACAGGAAGGCATGAATAGCAAGAAAAACATTGAGATGGGATTTACCCCTTCCTCACTCTACTAAAAGCATGTTTTTGTTTAGATCTCCTGTATGTTCCATTTAAAGTGATTTTCCATCACTGATATCAAGTTAAGGGATATCTCCTCAATGGGGACCAAGATGGCAATAAAAACCTGATGGATGCTCTAAACATTCGCCAAAAGTTTTGTCTGGATTTTAATTAAAAAACTCTAGACAGTGTAAAAAGGACTATTTGCAGAAATTATCTCATTCTCTGGTGTGGCCATTTTTATTTGGCTATATATCAATTATACAGTATGGGGTTGATTTACTGAATTTGGAGAGTGCAAAAAAAAAAGAAAGTTTTTTATGTCAAAGCTCAATTAAAAAAAGCAAGTTAGAAGCTGATTGGCTACCATGTACAGCTACACCAGATTTTGCACTCTCCAGTTTTAGTAAATCCAGTATGTGTTTTAGTCATTATGCCTGGTTTCTTTCTCACAGAACCTCTCATGCCTGCCAGTTACTGCTGCTAACCATGACTTGATACAATGAAACAGATGGGACCGCAGGCCGCAGCCGCAACCACCCAACAGGACAACCATGAAATGGCCACGGTACTTTACTGGTTTACAAAATACATACAAATAATGATAACGGCAAGAAAACTTTTATTCAAATAAACAAAGAGTACAACCAGATTCACCACCATTCATACTCAGTTATAATAATTTGAGCATTTTACTGAGATATAACTATGCTCACCCTGGATCCAGGGCGACAGTAAACCACATAAAATACAGCGATGGGTGGGAGAGAGGGAGCTTTTTTGCTAGAAGGTCCAAAGAGAACCAGATCCGGTCCAGCTGCAGCGGCGCTTTGCGGGCGGTTTTAACCCTTTTTCAGCCGCTAGCGGGGGTAAGACTGTCCCACTAGCGGCCGAATAGCGCAGCTAAAACGACGGTAAAGCACCGCTAATAATGGCGGCGTTTTACCGCCGACGCACCCACTGCTCCAGTGTGAAACCGGCCTATCAGAGAGGGGAGCATTGCACTCTGTGCAGAGAAGTAAGTGACAAAAAGGGCAGCCAATAGCATGTGAGCTAAAGTTAGCCAGGTGAGTGGCTCTAGGATCAGATTACATTCAGCCTGTTCATTCTAGGCTTATGTCAGTACATTTCTGAACATTTTAGTGACAAAAAAATATATTTCGCTTTCTCTTGGGGCTTCTGTTTACTGCTTTTCAGCCCCACTAACACTGCTTGTTAAATAAATTATCAAGTTAAGCAGCACATTCTGTCTTTATAAACAAGTGGTACCACTTTAAATATAGTATGGTGTCTTAACTGCTGCAAACACCAGTAAGCAAATCCATGGCTAATAAAGTGTAATGAATAATAGTGATGATGTTGCGCTGTCAAGTGCCAATAGTGAATGGTGAAAAATAAATATGCTAAATAACTGTGTGCTATTGAACAGCAAATATCATGATTGTGCATGTAATCATGTAATAGGTCAGACAAACAATAAATAATAGGTGCACATTAATTACAAAGTGACCACAATATATAGTGCCAATACCATACAACAACAATGGCTAAAGTGAAATTCCAGGTGCAGACAATGCTAAATCTGATGTGCAGATAACACTAGGTGATCTATCTCCTCCGCATTCCAAAACAGTGAATTAAGGGTGATTGGTGTTTCTTCTTACAATTGATATGACACCTCAGTGCTCACAAGCCTCTCACCTTACTACTGTAAGGTAACAGCATTATATAGATAGCTCTTGTAGGGGGTCCATATGTCTCCACCTGCCTCTGGGGATCTCTCTATGGTGAGCACAGCCCTCTGAGATCATCATGGGGTTCCACCTAATACCCTCTGTAGTGGTGGTGCATAAAAAAAGGAGTCTCCAATAGTGTAACATTGTTATCCAATGTTTATTATAAACTGAACAGCTGCTTTTACTCACATTTAAAAAGCAACAATGAACATATTCTCCAAGAGCAGCAAGCTTGTACACCTACCTCACTTTCAGTCTACCTGTCGCTCAATCCCGATGCGTATCGTCATGCCCACGTAATCTCTGATGAAGTCAGAAGGGTATTAGGTGGAACCCCAGGGTTATCTCAGTGGAGGCATTATTGATCATCTAGTCCCATGGGTAGGGCTCACCATAGAGGGATACCCAGAGGCAGGTGGAGACATATGGACCCCCTACGAGAGCTATCTATATAATGCTGCTACCTTACAGCAGTAAGATGAGAGGCTTGTTGTGAGCATTAAGGTGTCATAGCAATTGTAAGAAGAGACAGCAATCACCATTAATTCACAAGTTTTGGAATGTGGAGGAGATAAATCACCTAGTCTTATCTGGATCAGATTTAGCATTGTCTGCACCTGGACTTTCACTTTTTTATTTCATTTCAATTGTTTTCACATTAGCCATCGTTGTTGTATGGTATTGGCACTATATATTGTGGTCACTTTGTAATTAATGTGCATCTATTATTTATTGTTTGTCTGACTTATTACATGATTACCTATTCTATGTGCATAATCATGATATTTGTTGTTCAATAGCACAGTTATTTATCATATTTGTTTTTCACCATTCACTATTGGCACTTGACAGCACAACATCATCACTATTATGCATTCTGTCTTTTACACCTTCTTTAAAGCTGATAGACCTCCCGTATTTGTGAATTGGGAGGACTTTGACCAAAGATATGTAATCTCTGCCTTTAATCTGTTATTAGAACCTTTTAAAATATGCTTTTAAATCTCTGGAATACATGCAGATGGTATATCTGCTGCAAAAAAAATCATGCTAAATAATTACTGACAGTGATGCTTGAAACTTACCAATAGAACCCAATACTCAAGTGGAAGAAGAAAGACTCAACAGCCATATAAAACACTATGATACAGTGGAAAAACAGACATTTACAGTGATCACTGGGGAGTGGTGCTGTATTATACAAATCTAGTTAATCCTGTGTGAAATCATTGATCTTTATGTCTTCGATGGGCCAGTATTTCCATGGTGTACAGGAGGAATGCTGAAACTCTGCTGTACATCTGGTGCTAGCTCTGTCAACTTACTCACCACCTATTTATCCTGGAGTCAGCTGATGCGCAGATGGTCCGACTTCATGTAATAGGCAAGCAAGCAGCTGCTAGTGACAGGAAGCAAAGGAGGAGCAAAGTCTCTTCACTTACACTCACAAAAGGCTGTTTGCCAGATTTAAACACTAAATTCAAAGTAAACACGTAACTTTGTATTGGAAATGGTAGCTGCAGTACAGAAGACTTAAAGGGAACCTATCAAGAATGAAACATGCACATAGACCACTGTAAACTATTTTTGGCACTTTATTGCCTTAAAAGATACCACACCAACACATTTAGATAGATCTATATCAATAAGTGACCTATTATAAGTTCCTGTATAATAATAATAATAATAATAATTTTGGTGATCTTCACAATATTTATTTACTTGCTTTATGTGCGTTTTGTTTGTCTGCATGTGTTTTTATCTTTATTAAGTGCTTTCCTAAGGGACAAGAGGCTAAAAGAGCTAAAAAGAGCACTCTAGAGGCCAGCAACAGTAAAATCAGTCTGTATATGCAGTTACACATGCTTGTTATACTCACTGTGGAACCTAAGGGGTTAATCAAATAGAAACAAACAAAAAAAAAGAATAGGATCTTTAAATGAGGCTTATTGCTGCAAAAATGAGTGTATGGAGTAAATACATGATAAAACCTTTATTGTAGCAAAAGCAATTCCGTGGTCTAGAAATGCATGATAATGTTTTCAAAACATACATAACCATATACAAAGGCTGATATTTTGGTAAAAATATACCATGAACACATACACTGTATACAATGATGATACATAATTATACATATTCATAACTGAGTACATGCTGTATAAAAGCCGAACTGTCTTGGCATCACATGAATAGGAAAACTCTACGCGTTTCGTGAATCACGTTCACTCATCAGGAGTATGGATGCAAAAATTAATTCACTGTAAGTACAGAAAAATTATATATATATATATATATATATATATATATATCTATATATCTATAGATATATAGATATATAGACATATATATCTATATATCTATAGATATATAGATATATATATCTATATATCTATATATCTATAGATATAGATATATAGATATAGATATATATTAAACCCTTTATAAAAATGAGGGAGGGAAAAACTTTCTGAACAATACAAAAAAGTTCCCTTAGGGAGTATTTGGATATACTAATACTTACAGATCAGCTCAAGAACTAAACTGGCTCATGTGAGGATGAAGGGAGTGGGAGAGGGGGTCCCCATCACATGCCCGGCCCGGAGCTGAGGCAGGAAACCCAAAACTAAATCAGGGGGTCAGCTCGTAGGCAGGTCAGGTCATCATAATGTAATCACAGAGAGGATAGATGATCCAATAACAATCTGCACCAATCTGGAAGATAATGATTGTATGGGGAGTGGTGTGTGAAATTGATAAATAGTGAAAGAGTGGAAAAAAGGTGAAATAAATATGAAAAAAATTTGAAAAAAAGTATGTGAATGTATACATTTATTGTAAGGATGTGTGTTGTGTAAGTGAAAAAGTTTTTTTTTAAATATATATAATGTATAAAAATAAAAAATAAAAAAAATCTAAAATAAAATTATAAATGTAAAAAAAAACCCTAAGCAGTGGAGTCTCAAAGGACACCTGCCTACCTTGCATGTGTAAAGAACAATGTAAAACCAGTAATGTGGTGTCTCTCTCATGGTGAAGGATTGGAGAGTTATTTCCCGGCCAAACCCCAGCTGATACAGTATACCCGAGATCCGGGGCGGGTCCCCACCTGCGTAATACTACACTCTGTTGGCTGGATTGGGCAAAGATAAGGATCACACTTTTTTTTCACCTACACTTTCACAACACACATCCTTACAATCCCTTACCATCCTTTTGCGTATTTGTTCGCCTTTTTTCCACTATTTATCAATTTCACACACCACTCACCATACAATCATTATCTTCCAGATTGGTGCGGAGTGAATGAATGAACTACAAGCCCCATCTATCACCCCAGGACTTGTAGTTAACAAATGAACACAAGTACAGTGAATACTGCTCTCATACTCCATTGACACTTCCTCCACCTTACTAACTGAAAATCCTTACCTTGCTACTGACAGGGAGCTGGAGGAAGTGTCTGCAGGAGTCTGGCATTGCACCTGTAATCCAGTGATCATGGTTGTAATGCTTTGCAGGTTAATTTGTACATTTGTATGTGTTTTTAATTATTTATTTTAAAAGGTGGACTTAGCCTAAACCAAGCACAGAAGTGTAATATGGTATAGCTACAGTCCTTAGATGTGGTGACTGCACGTGTTTCCTCTTTTTTTTTTATCTTGCCAGAAAACCCTTTCTACCTTTGGGTATTGTATCTATGGAGTAAAACACTGCCACCCTAAGCAGCTTGTTCCTGATCTGCACTGTAAAACACCTCCTCCTCCCCTCATCTCCATATTATATTCACAAAGGAGAACTGGGAAGGGGTGATAACAGTGATTGCGATTGCTGTAGAGCACAAGCAGGATGCATAGAAAGTTAGAGCTTACTGACAAACTATTCACACTAGGCATTAGCTTAGGGAGACTTTTTTGGCACGTTTGTTTTTTCGCACAGAATCATGTGTTTTTGGCCTCACAGACTTTTGAATAGGGGGGCCTAAACACATGGTTTTCAAGCATTTTTTAGGGAATTCCAATAAAAAAAAACATTTGCCCACAAAGAAGCTTGTGTAATGTTATGACGAGCACGCAACAGCTGAACATGGCACTCAGGTGTAAACAACCCTATTTAGAGAAATGGGGTTCTTCTGTTTGAGCGACGACATGCTTTGGGAATCGAGTGACAAAATGCTCAGGTGTTAATGGGGCCTGAATGTATGGCAGGATAAACATTTTTTTTTTGCCGTTATCAAACAGATTAAAGGATAAGTTCACCTTTAAAAAAAAAAAATAAATGTAAATTTTTTTACAGGTAAAAAAATGTGCAGTTACTTTTTTTTTTAGGATCCTGGAAAGCATTGCACCAGTGATCAACAGTATTGCTGAGGCCATGCAGGTCTCCTGCAGACTTGTCAGTGTTAAGCCTCGTATACACGATCGGACTTTCTGATGGGAAATGTTTGATGTGCTGTTATCTTGTTTCCGGCTCGGAATTCATTCCTTCGGGCATCTAGGTGTGGAGTCTGTACACAGGCTGAACCGCTGCATCCAGTGCATGGAAAGCTCCACGCTGACCACTCTGGAGCGCGGAAGAGGAAATGACGTCACTGATGCACGGCAAACGTCCAGGCTGGTGTTGGGGATGATGCAGGGATAGTACAGGCTACGCGCTCGGGGCTCACAGCTCCTTCTACTGGCCTTTTTGCTCCCTGGAGGAGAGCAGCTTGAATATATAGTGGAGACAATTAGGTTAATTAGGTTAAAGTGTATGGGCTGGAGGTCTGTGGCTGTGGAACCACAACAGCCAGCAGACCCACAATCTTCCAAAAAGCACAAAAAAGTTGAAAGTAAAGTATGAAGAATTAAAAATATGATGAATTGGGGGTAAGTTTAATAAATATAAGGATAATAATAGTAAGTGGAATTAGAGTTAAAACATTTATTTAGAAGATGAAAAAAATGTGGATAAAAAAAAATGAAATAAAAATAAATATAAACTAAAAAATAAAACATAAAATGAAAAATAAAAATAAAAATGGGAAAAACAATGAAAAATAGAAATTAAATAAATAAATAAATAAATAAATAAAAATAAGTATAAAAATAAAAATAAATGTAAAATTAAAATAAAAAAAATAAAAAATGAGATTAAAAAGCACTGGGATACACATTATGAGGATGAGCTCAGGGGAGATATGAGGGAAGGGGGGGTTCGAGACAGGTGGGGTGGGGGAAGATCAAAGATACAACTATGTTGGTGTCCCGTTTCAATTTTAAATGGTATTTTTTTTTTTTAAATGTAACTGCCTACTCCCAAACTGTCATTTGAAGTAAAACACATAGCCAAGTATTATTCTACACAATTTTTTTATTGTGCATTAAAAAAAGAAAACAAATAAAATTAGACGTGCTATCTGCTAATAGAACTTAACCAAAAAGTGCATACTATGCATCCAAAAATATAGAAAATATACCAAATCAAATCATTATTCAACCAAAAAATAATGTGAAAGCAATAACTCCAAGGCCAATAATAAATAACATGTTATCTCCTCCGATTCCGCAACATGTCTCGGTTGATGGACGACTGGATGTCTGGTTTATAGTTCAGAAATGAACTATAAAGCACGAAGTGAAAAGCACAAAATGAAAAGCGCGAAATGAAAAGTGCGAAATGAAAAGCGCAAATCAACACTCACCAAACTTCTACTAACACGAAATTAGCAGAAGGAGCCCAAAGGGTGGCGCTAAAGAGCTGAAAAACAACGTAGTACGTCACTACGTTCATATTTGTTGGCCAACAATTGTGTGGCCGTGTGTATGCAAGATAAGTTTGGGCCAACACCCTTTGGACAAAAGTCCATGGTTCTGTTGGCCAACAATGCAATCATGTGTACAAGGCTTAAGTTGTCTGCCCCATACATCATACAGTTTTACACTGACCAGAAGAATCAATGCACTACCTAGAGCGCTCACCAGATCATCATTGAGAACTACAAGCCAACAGCCGCAAAGGCTGTTTTTACTTGTAGTTTTCTCAATTCACAGAATACTATGAATGAATGACGTGGCTGGGTGGGCGGAGTCTGCTTACTAAAGTACTTGGTATCTAACAATTGACTTTTTTTTTTTAATGAAGCCTGTTTTCAAATTTTTGCATCATTTGTTGCATCTCAGTGCTGCTGATCTCTTGCAGCCTATTAACAGTCACCTTCTTTGTTCATCCAGTAATGGCTGCTTGGCATTTCTCATGGTGGGTTTTCTGATGGAGAAACAAAAGATTCCCACAGCACTATGGGCTATCTAAAAAGACAGCACAATAGAAACTGCTTACATCCCTGTCTCTACTAAACTCTCAAAACAATGGGATTTTTTCAGAAAATACGAATATACAGATCAATATGTGAAAGAGAGAGGGGAGTTTCACACGCTGTGTAAACCTGCTCGCTGCATATGGACAAACAAAAGTTTAATTTTCAACATTTATTATTTACCTGATTTTTTTTTTTTTAGTCTTGACCACAATAAAGTAAGAAAATTTGCAAAGGCACTCGACGCTCCATTTACCATAACTGAAAATAGAAACAATCTAGTACTCACAGATTGACTACCTAGAGGTGCATAAACTCTGCAAGTCCTGGCAAAATCAGGGCACAAAGATCCAGCAATAGGGGATATGCCTCTTGCTATTTCATGTACACTGCCTTTACATGCATATGAACTTTAATGGCAACCCAATCTTAGTCTGTAGGGTTCAATATTGAGTTGACCCACCCTTTGCAGCTATAACGGCTTCAACTCTTATGGGAAGGCTGTCCACAAGGTTTAGGAATGTGTCTGTGGGAATGTTTGACCATTCTTCCAGAAGTGCATTTGTGAGGTCAGGCACTGATGTGGACTAGAAGGCCTGGCTTGCAGTCTGTGCTTTAATTCATCCCAAAGGTATTCAATCCGGTTGAGGTCAGGAAAGTCCCTCCACCCCCAAACTCACTCATCCATGTCTTTATGGATCTTGTTTTGTGAACTGGTGCGCAGTCATGTTGGAACAGGAAGTGGCCATCCCCAAGCCGTTCCCACTAAGTTGGGAGCATGAAATTGTCCAAAATGTCTTGGTATGCTGAAGCCTTAAGAGTTCCCTTCACTGGAACTAAGGGGCAAGCCCAACCCCTGAAAAATAACCCCACATCACAATCCCCCCTCCACCAAATGATTTGGACCAGTACACAAAGCAAGGTCCAAAAGGACATGTATAAGAGAGTTTGGGGTGAAGGAACTTGACTGGCCTGCACAGAGCCCTGACCTCAACCCAATAGAACACCTTTGGGATGAATTAGAGTGGAGACTGCGAGCCAGGCCTTCTCCTCCACATCAGTGCCCAACCTCACAAATGCACTTCTGGAAGAATGGTCAAACATTCCCATAGACACACTCTTAAACCTTGTGGACAGCCTTCCCAGAAGAGTTGAAGCTGTTATAGCTGCAAAGGGTGGGCCAACTCAATATTTAACCCTACGGACTAAGACTGGAATGCCATTAAAGTTTATGTGCGTGTAAAGAGAGGTGTCCCAATACTTTTGACAATATAGTGTAATGCCACGTACACACGATCGGACTTTTCGACAACAAAACCGTGGATTTTTTTCCGATGGATGTTGGCTCAAACTTGTCTTTCATACACACGGTCACACAAATGTTGGCCCAAAATTCCGAACGTGAGAATGTGGTGACGTACAAGACGTACAACGAGCCGACAAAAAAGAAGTTCAATAGCCAGTGCGGCTCCATCTGCTTGATTCCGAGCATGCGTGAACTTTTGTGCGACGGACTTGTGTACACACGATCGGAATTTCAGACAACAAAGTGAAGTTGAAAATTTGAGAACGTGCTCTCAAACATTTGTGGCCGGAAATTCCAACAGCAAATGTTCGATGGAGCATACACACAGTCGGACTTTCCGACAACAAGCTCACTTCGAACATTTCCCGTCGGAAAGTCAGACCGTGTGTACGTGGCATAAGTGTAAAGAAAGGGAATATTACTCCACTGACCCAAACACAAGAATTTAGAAGAAAAATTTACATTTTAAAGGAAGGAATTTAGGGACAAATTAAGAAAAGAAGATTCAAGAGTGTCACAGGTTAAGGTTCTCTATACCCAGCACCTCTCAAAATAATAAGCATGAAAACGAATGAATTACAATTTTGTTTTGCTTTGTTAGTTAACCCCGGTTCTTTCATCTTTGCTTTTCTTTTGGTTATTTTGTTACTTCAGGCATATAGTTTCAATCTCCAGCATTATTAGTTTTACTTTTTCCACTAAAATAATTCTCACAGCCAAGAGACATTTTCTCTAAAACAAAACCTCAGCAAACAACTCATTTGTCTTATCTTAGTCCTTAGTGGGAAAAACTAATCTTGACTGACAACTGGTTGGCATGTAGACACAAACCATGCAAGAATTTAGTAATCTCGTAGGATCACGAGTCAGTCAGAGCAAGAATTTCTAAATGTGTATTTCCCAAAAAAACAAAAGGTAAAGTGATGGTAAAGTCAGAAGGTTTTTTATCCTAATGCATTCTGTGCCTTAAGATTAAAAGCCTTCTGTGTGCAGCAGCCTCCCTAATACTTACCTGAGCCCCATCTCTGTCTCAGCTGTCTACGAGTGTCTCAGCTGTCCGAGCATCTCCCTCCTGAGTGGCTGAGACACAGCAGTGGCGCCATTGGCTCCTGTTGCTGTCAATCAAAGTCAGCTAGCCAATCAGGGGAGAGAGGGGGCAAGAGAAGGGGTGGGGGAGGGAGCTGTGGCTCGGCTTGGGTGCCCCCATAGCAAGCTGCTTGTTGTGAGGGCACTCAACAGGAGGGAAGGGCCAGGATCACAGAAGAGGGACCCAAGAAGAGGAAGACTCGGGCTGCTCTGTGCAAATTCGCTGCAACATAGCAGGAAAGTATAACATGTTTGTTATTTTTATAGGGAAAAAATAGACTTAACAATCACTTTAAGGGGATTTTTTTTTCATTTGATATAAAAAATAATTATTTATTTAATTTAGTCTAAAGATGGCCACACACAGGCAGCTCAGGGACATTCATGTCTATCAACATACTTAATTTTTTCCATACTGTACATACACAAACTGTTTTTTGGCCATAGATGGTTATTGAAATGCATAAATGGCACATTTATGGCAATCTTTTTCAGCTTTGATGGTTATCTCCTTAAATATCATTTGAAAAGATGAAAAAACCTACAGTCACACAATGACCTCATAAATACAGGTATCAATCATTGTACTACTTTTTCTTTGCCCACAATACAAATGTTCAACAGGGGTATCACAGAGAAGATTTGGACTAGCATATATTAAATACTTGATCTTCACTTTCAAGTTTTGTTGTGTCAATGGATATTAATTAACAATATAACTGATTTGAAACAATCATACCAGCAGGCAGTGGAGGCTGGTGCTTCATTTTTGGGGGGCAGCAAACAAACCACCTTCCACCCCCCCTCCAGTTGGTCGGTCTGTCGATTCCCCCCCTTATCACTTGCAGCCCAGCACTTAGCCCATCTAGATCACAGGCAGCTTCCTCTTCAGCACCCCTGCGCCCCTTTTGGATGGGTCACCACTGCCAGCAGGTCATCTAACTAATGCCGGGTACACAAGGTTCAAATATCGGCCAAAATCAGCCAGTGCAGTAGAAACCGTCTGACTTTCGGATCATGTTTGCAGTTGTCCGTCCAACAGAAGCCAATCTCACACAGCCTGACCAGTGTGTTCTGGTGGGGGGGGTCCCACAATAGCACAGTGGGGGAGATCACTGCACTAACATCGCTTGTGTTAGTACAGCAATTTGTCAGTTTTTGTCCATTTAGCCTGCTGGGTTGAACGAATTAAAGAAAAAACTTAAAGTATGTACCAGGTTTAAGAGATATTTGTCCCAGGTGGCTGAAATTCTGTTTTTCCCTGTTGTACCACCTGCTGGTCAAAAAAGGTGGCACATTATGACCTAAAAATAAAATGGCTACTTATTGTATTTTAATACCTATAGGCTAAATCCTGCCTTTGCTACCTTACAAATATAGAGTATCTTAAAAAAGTCCTTTATGGCAAAGAGTGGCAAAGAGTGGCAAAGAGTCCTTTATGGCAATGCCCAGTTTCCAAAGCTTTTTTTAACAGTAGTTTGCCTATTAGCGCTAAAAGTCGCCAGAATTTAAGAATAACAATAGCCCCCATTGACCTCAGTGGAATTTACCTGTAAGTTTGTTTGAACAAGATTCTCCACAGCTTTGAAAAATTGACCTGGGCAGATTCACCCATCACCCATTTTAATTCATTTCTTTGATTTACTGTCAATATAAATATACAGTATCTCATAAAAGTGAGTACACCCCTTACATTTTTGTAAATATTTTATTATAACTTTTCATGTGACAACACTGAAGAAATGGCACTTTGCTACAATGTAAAGTAGTGAGTGTACAGCTGGTATAACAGTGTCAATTTTCTGGCCCCTTAAAATAATTCAACACACAGCCATTAATGTCTAAACTGCTGGCAACAAGAGTACACCCCTAAGTGAAAATGTCCAAAGTGTCATTATTTTGTGTGGCCACCATTATTTTCCAGCACTGCCTTAACCTTCTTGGGCATGTAGTTCACCAGAGCTTCACAGGTTGCCACTGGAGTCCTCTTCCACTCCTCCATGAGGACATCGTGGAACTGGTCAATGTTAGAGACCTTGCGCTCCTCCACCTTTCCGTTTAAGGATGCCCCACAGGTCTGGAGACATGCTTGGCTAGTCCATCACCTTTACCCTCAGCTTCTTTAGCAAGGCAGTGGTCGTCTTGGAGGTGTGTTTGGGGTCGTTATCATGTTGGAATACTGCTCTGCGGCCCAGTGTCCAAAAGGAGGGGATCATACTCTGCTTCAGTATGTCACAGTACATGTTGGCATTCATGGTTCCCTCAATGAACTGTAGCTCCCCAGTGCCGGAAGCACTTATGCAGCCCCAGACCATGACACTCCCACCACCATGCTTGACTGTAGGCAAGACACACTTGTCTTCGCACTCCTCAACTGGTTACCGCTACACACGCTTGACACCATCTGAACAAAATACGTTTATCTTGGTCTCATCAGACCACAGGACATGGTTCCAGTAATCCATGTCCTTAGTCTGCTTGTCTTCAGCAAACTGTTTGCAGGCTTTCTTGTGCATCATCTTTAGAAGAGGCTTTCTTCTGGGACGACAGCCATGCAGACCAATTTGATGCAGTGTGCAGCGTATGGTCTGAGCACTGACAGGCTGACCCCCTACCCCTTCAACCTCTGCAGAAATGCTGACAGCACTCATACATCTGTTTCCCAAGGACAACCTCTGGATATGATGCTAAGCATGTGCACTCAACTTCTTTGGTTGACCATGGCGAGGCCTGTTCTGAGTGGAACCTGTCCCGTACCGTTGTATGGTCTTGGCCACCATGCTGCAGCTCAGTTTCAGGGTCTTGGCAATCTTCTTATAGCCTAGGCCATCTTTATGTAGAGCAACAATTTTTTTTTCAGATCCTCAGAGAGTTCTTTGCCATGAGGTGCCATGTTGAACTTCCAGTGACCAGTATGAGAGAGTGAGAGCAATAACACCAAATGTAACACACCTGCTCCCCATTCACACCTGAGACCTTTTAACACTAATGAGTCACACGACACCAGGGAGGGAAAATGGCTAATTGGGCCTAATTTGGACATTTTCACTTAGGGGTGTACTCACTTTTGTTCTCAGGGGTTTAGACATTAATGGCTGTGTCAAATTTACACTGTTATACAAGCTGTACACTCACTACTTGTAGCAAAGAGTCATTTCTTCAGTGCTGTCACATGAAAAGTTATAATAAAATATTTACAAAAATGTGAGGGGTGTACTCACTTTTATGAGATACTGAATATTTATATTGACAGTAAATCAAATAAATGAATTAAAATGGGTGATGGGTGAATCTGCCCAGGTCAATTTTTCAAAGCTGTGGAGAATCTTGTTCAAACAAACTTAGAGGTGAATTCCACTGAGGTCAATGGGGGCTATTGTTATTCTTAAATTCTGGCCACTTTTAGCGCTAATAGGCAAACTACTGTTAAAAAAAGCATTGGAAACTGGGCATTGCTATAAAGGACATGTACCATACCAGTGAAAAAAACAAAACAAAAAAAAGAAAGAATACTGTACAGTGAGTAGTGGGCCTTTTCTTAAGGCTTCAGGGACAAATCCTTTAAACAACATGCTTGAGGGATGCCTTGATTTGTTGGTATATGTGGTGTTACAGAACAGTACAATGTTCACAAACAGTTTTAGCGACAGCATACACTGGTAGCACATCCCTGGCAGGGTGGATTTGATTTAAATCAAGTCGATTTAAATCACAATTTAAATCACTAGTAAAAATGCTTGATTTAAATCAACTTGATTTAAATCATAATTTTTAAAGAGCAACTGTCATCTCTGTCCCACAGGGGCTTCTTCTCTGACCCGCTGTTGACTCACCAACAGTCCCATTCACTTTAATAGGACAGGTGGTGATGTGGCAGTGACACAACAAGGTGAAGGACGTGGTGGCAGCAGGTGATTGGATGCCCGCTAATAGGCCGTGCAATGATGGATCTGAAATGACAGGTGCTCTTTAAATGTAAGGACTCATTCTTGCTGGTAGTTAGAATATTTAATATTTGCAAACAAAATTAAGGTTTCCTATTTAGAATAATAAGCTGTCAGGTTAGTAAACAGCGATATCAGAACCAATTCAATCATACAGTTTGTAATGTACATAGATTTGTAAAACAATGTGATAAAGGAATATTTCTGAACTTTGTTTTATCTCGTGATTTAAATCAAAAACCTGATTTAAATTTTAAAAAATCAGTTTTTTTTTTATTCTTTATAAAAAACTCATTGATTTATATCCACCCTGATCTCTGACTGTGTAATTGATTTTCATCTCTTACAGTTAGCCTGGCAACAACACCCTATCAGATTAATTTCAGTTAAAAAAAATGCTTCTTTAGTCTAGGTTCACATTGCAGTGATTTGGCATGTGAAATCGCATGCCAGTTCGGAGTCTATTGCCGGCAATGACACCGTCCGAATAAATGCGACGCCGACTTTGTGGCGCCGCACCGAAATCCAAAAGTCGTTTCTGCGGGGTGCGATTTGTATAGACATCTGTGCAGCAACCCACACAGATGTCTCTGAAATCATCCCCAAAGTCGGGACTGACATGCGGAACTTAAACTATTTCAATCCTGCTGTCAGTGTGAACCTGGGCTTAAGGTAGCTTTAGCAGCAAAACATAACATGCTTTTTCATCAAACGGTAATAGGCTCTCTGTCGATGGCAGATAGAAATTGGCCAGTAGTTCACTGTGGCTGTCCTTGTCATCACTGATGCAAAACTGTCCTACTGTTGGCCAATTTAGAATTAGGAGAGTGCAGATGATACAGCAGCATAAAACTGGCCAGCAGCAAGACATTTTTAATGAGAGAGAACTGGCTGAAATAAAAGAAAAATAGTACATGCAAGTGTTTCACTACACAAATTAAAATACTGCAGATGACACAACAGTATAAAATTTGCTAGGAACATGACAATTTTAAATAGCAAGGCTAGGCCCAAATTTACTAGGGACAAGAAGGACAGGATGGGGCTTTACTACAAGAATTAGAATACTGCCGAGGATATGGGGCTGTGTTGAATGTCAGTGATATAATAAAATAAAAGTGGTTAAGACGCATGCTGTTCTTGTATTTTTACCCAGCAGTGGTATGCTGCGAACAAAAGACAGCTTAAAGAACAGATGGTCAGTAACAAGGGAATGCTCCTCTTTAAAGAGCATCTCCAGGCGCCTTCAGAAAAAATTAAAAGTCAGCAGCTACAAATACTGTAGTTGCTGACTTTTAATATTAGAGCACTTACCTGTCCAGGCGATCCAGTGGTGTCCTCATCCGAGATGATTCATCAATCGGCTATCGGGTGCTGGTCTTGAATAAGGGAAACCTGCAGTCATGGGCTTCGCAGCCGTTTCCTATTGCGCATGCGTGAAGCACAGTGCATTTTGTGAATGGGCTTCAGTCTTCTGGGATCTGTGAAAGACTTGCAGGAAAAAAGAAAAAGTAACAATTTAACCTAAAACCTTTCAGGACAGAAAAGAAAAAGGTGTGTGTGTCTGTGTGTGTGTGTGTGTCTGTGTCTGTGTCTTTGCGTGTTGCATTGATTACCCAAGGAACCCAATATTTCCTAACAGACCCCAATCTCTCCCTTATCAGTTTGTCAGCTTTCTTTATGGTTTCCCTGACTCTCTGGCTGCCTTGTGCTGCCTTTTTTCTTAGTGAGGGAGCTGGCTTATCCAAAAGCCCTCTTAGGCCTGTTTCGCACAGGCTTCAGGCTTGTATAAGAGGAGTGTAAACAGCAAGCTTTGACAAAGCATTTGCAGAGCTTTCAGAAAGCTTTGTTGAAGCTTTTAAAGAACCATTCCACTCCAGTTTGTAAATGCCTAACACAGATCCTAATGAGAGAGCTGATTGTCACTTTAAATAAGCTGCTGGCAGGCTTCAGCACTCCTTGAAGCTTGTTGAAACCTACTGAACCCTTCTATCAGCTAAAGTGGCAATCGACACTCCCATTATGATCTGTGTTCAACATTTACAAACTGGAGCTGAATGGTACTTTAAAAGCTTCAACAAAGCTTACTAAAAGCTCTGCAAATGCTTTGTCAAAGCTTGATGTTCACACTGCTCCTGAAACAGGCCTTATTGGATCCTCTAAGCCTGCTGGTAAAAGTTCAGGCCATACAACACATTAGGGTTTTAAAAAAATTCTCCCTGGTGAACCTGCACAACATTTCCTTGCAGTAATTCACCCTAAACCCATTGTAGTGTTGAACCTGAACCTCACCCCTAGTTTAACACCATCTCACATTATACTAAAAGGTGTTGTTTTAGCCCTGTGCCATTTTGTTAAGCATACAAAATATTTAAAAACAGTTTGTTTCAGTTGTCAAACATTTTTGATGGTTTAAAGACTTGATTATGTGAGGATCATTATCTCAATGTTTTTATAGGCTACTAGTCAAAACTCTAAATGAAAACTTAAAATGTATACAGTGAGCATAACCTACTCAGTATTTCAGTTTTTCATTAACAACCTGCCCTCTGTCTGTCAGCATATATACTAAGCCATTTAGCTCTATAAAACCAGTGTATTAGGGGGCAATTGACAGATATCAGAAACAACTGCCAAATGCCACATTTTTTACTGCTGCGTGAATACATCCTTTAAAGTATATTGAATGCCCAAACTGTTTTTTTTTCACCTTTTTTTTCCCTATCCGTGAGCCCACCACTGGGAGTAGCTTCACCCCCAGTGCCCTGGTGATCACTGGCACATGGACAGAAAGTAATAGTAAATCTAAGATTTTATGGTCGTCATCAAAAATCCTCCAGTGAGTACATCTTTTGTGGTGATGACTGCTAAGGGGGGCTTTTTAACCTTTCCCTGCTCTTTCCAAAATAAAGAAAAAAATTTGTTGCTTTAGATACACTTTTTATATTAATTGATGGGAAGTACAGTCACCAAAGATCATCTGTCACTATGGAGATATATACAGAATTAGCCACCCCTTTGTATATCCTCAGCATAAGCCAGGACTGGATTTAGGGGAGTGCTAAGGTGGACTGCCCCAGGACCAATGGCATTAGTGTTAGGGAGTAGAGGGGCCAGGGGGCACTGCGCAGCCTATGGAAATGCTGAGTTGGCATAGCTGCACAGTGCCCTGCCCCTATCAGTTGCACCACATCATTGATTTTCATGGTACAGGGGTCAGGCTAGGTTGCATGGCACCATTTGTTGCTATGGTGCCAGCACTCAGCCTACCCACCCCATGGAAATGGATGAAGTTTATCCATAATGGGCCTTCAGAAGAGGATGGAAGTCTTGCTTCACTCCAGACCTTCTCTGCCTCCTGTCCTCTGACATGATGCAAAAGCCATTGTGATTTGAAGGTAGGCCTTTATCTGTGTGTGTGTATGGGGTAGGGGGGGGGGGATTCTGTTGTAAAGGGAGACTCTATGTGATGGGGCTGTGATGTGAAGGTGGGACACCAATGTGAAGGAAGGGCACTCTAATGTGAAAAGGGGGGGGGCACTGATGTAATGGGGGGACTTTGGTGTGATGAGGAAACTTTAATATCAAAGAAGGGGGGTTTTGATGTAATGGAGGGACTTTGATGTGAAGGCTGAATTCTGATGGTGGGACTCTAATGTGAAGGAGGATTCTAATATGGAGGGGGCGGGGGGACTCTTATGTAATAGAGGTATTCTAATGTGATAGGGGCTAACTATGGTGTGATTATGGAACTTTGATATAAGGGGTACTCTGATGTCAAGAGGGGACTCTAATGTGAGGGGGTCTCTAATTTGAAGGGGAGGGGGCTCTGATGTAATGAAGGGTCTCTGGTGTAATTGGAGGGGGGGGGGGGCTTTGGTATGAAGGGGGAACCTCTAAAGTAATGAGGGACTCTGGTGTGATGGGGGGCCCTAAAGTGAAGGGACGAACTCTGTGATAGGGGGACTTTTATTTAAATGACGTACTCCTATCTAATGGATGGATTCTGATGTGAAAGGGGGACTTTTATGTGAAGGGGGACTCTGATCTAATGCATGGAGTGTGATGTAACGGACAGACTCTGGTATGATGGGGTGACCTTTGTATGAAGGGGAAACTCTGATGTACTGTATGAACTCACCAACATGATAGGGTGGGATAGGATGACATCATAATCCATTGCAGATGTCAGTGTCCTTCAGTCCAATAAATACAGTTCTGGATTACAGTGCCTTGTGATTTTGCATACTTTAAAGAGAAAAAAAGGCTGGTTTAATACAGTTGTGCTTTTCGCAAATGTTCACTCCTGTACCACCTTTGCACTATCCAGGACTGGATCTAGGGGGATGCTGGGGTGGACTGCCCCAGGACCAATGGCATTAGTGTCAGGGAGTTGAGAGGCCAGGAGGGCACTGTGCAACCAATGGAAATGCCAAGTTGGCATAGCTGCACAGTGCCCTGCCTCTATCAGTTGCACCACATCATTGATTTTCATGGTGCAGGGGTCAGACTAAGGTTGCATGTCACCATTCGTTGCTGTGATGTCAGAACTCAGCCTACCCACACCATGGAAATGGATTAAGTTGATCCATGGTGGGCCTTCAGAAGAGGATGGAAGTCTTGCTTCACTCCAGACCTTCTCTGCCTCCTGCCCTCTGACATGATGCCAAAGCCACTGTGATTTGAAGTTAGGACTCTGTGTGTGTGTGTGTGTGTGTGTGTGTGTGTGTGTGTGTGTAGGGGGGGGATGGGGGGGGGATGAGGATTCTGTTGTAAAGGGAGACTCTAATGTGATGGGGCTGTGATGTGAAGGTGGGACACCAATGTGAAGGGTGGGCGTTCTAATGTGAAGGGGGGGGGCTTTGGTGTGATGAGGGAACTTTAATATCAAAGAAGGGGGGTTTGATGTAAATGAGGGACTTTGATGTGAAGGCTGAATTCTGATTTAAATGGTGGTACCCTAATGTGAAGGAGGATTCTAAAGTGGAGGGGGTGAACTCTGATGTGATAGGGGCTGACTATGGTGTGATGATGGGACTTTAATGTGAAAGGTGGTACTCTGATGTCAAGAGGGGACTCTAATATGAGGAGGTCTCTAATATAAAGGGGGACTCTAATTTGAAGGGGGGGGCTCTGATGTAATGAAGGGACTCTGGTGTAATGGGGGACCCTAATGTGAAGGGGGGAACTCTGTGATAGGGAGACTTTTATTTGAATGATGTACTCCTATGTAATGGATGGATTTGGATGTAAAAGGGGGACTTTTATGTGAAGGGGGACTCTGATGTAATGCATGGAATGTGATGTAATGGATAGACTCTGTTGTGATGGGGGGACCTTTGAATGAAGAGAGACTCTGATGTAATGTATGGTCTCACCAACATGATAGGGTTGGATAAGATGACATCATAATCCATTGCAGATGTCTGTGTGCTTCAGTCCAATAAATACAGTTTTGGACTACAGTGCCTTTTAATTTTGCATACTTTAAATGTCACATGCCTGAAAAAATGCTGGTTTAATACATTTGCGCTTTTCACAAATGTTCATTCCTGTACCACCTCTGCACTACTCAGAAGTAATGTCAGACATTACTACCAGGATGTGACTCGTGGTACAGAAGTGTGCCCAATAAATAGGGAACATTGGTTGTCTACATTTCACACTGTGGGGCGGACTGTCAGTGACTTACACACAACCAGTGCCAGTGGGGAGACCTGGAGAGACAGAAAAACAGGACAAGCTAGCTGAAGAGGATAAAAAGACAGAGGGGGTTATTTACGAAAGGCAAATCCACTTTGCACTACATGTGCACTGCAAGTGCACTTGGAAGTGCAGTCGCTGTAGATCTGAATGGTAGATCTTAAATGAGGGGAAGCTCTGCTGATTTTATAATCCAATCATGTGCAAGCTAAAATGCTGTTTTATATTTTCCTTGCATGTCCCCCTCGGATCTACAGCGACTGCACTTTCAAGTGCACTTGCAGTGCACTTGTAGTGCAAAGTGGATTTGCCTTTAGTAAATGACCCCCAGAATATCCCCCTGACTTTATTGGAATGCACCTCCAGATCAGACAGACCAGATCTGGCCCTGGAGGAAGGGATACTGGGTAGAAGAGTAATAAGGTGTAGTCTTCCAGTATCCACACAGCATGCCTAAATGCATGTCTGTGATAATGATAATAGGAAATGTGCTGAAAACCAGAAATCTCCTTTAAGAAAAAAAGGCACATTTAAACATTTTTTTGAAACGTTAAAGTAGTTGCGCACATATTATGTTATAGCCACTTTCTAATATGGTTATAACTAGGCAGGTGCCATAATTGCTTTTGCTTAGTTTAACAAAGTTCTAAAGACTCAAGGTTTTTTACCTTCATGCATTCTATGCATGAAGGTAAAAAACCTCCTCTGTGCAGCATTCCCCCCCCCCCCCCATAATACTTACCTGAGCCCCATCCATCCAGTGATGTGCACAAGTGCCTTAGCTATCTGGGGACTCTGCCTCCTCATTGGCTGAGACTGAAGGGGGAGCCATTGACTTCTGCTGCTGTCAATCACAGCCACTGAGCCAATCAGGAGAGAGAGAGGAGACAAGGCCAAGCTGCGTCTCTGCGTGTGTATGGACACGCAAAGCCCCAGCTCGGGAGCGAGCCTGCTTGGGTGCCCCCATTGCAAACTGCATGCTCTGGGGGTGCTCGGCAGGAGGGAAGGGCCAGGAGCACCGGCGAGGGACCTGAGAAGAGGAGGATCTGGGCTGCTCTGTGCAAAACCGCTGCGCAGAGTATGTAAGTATAACTTGTTTGTTATTTAAAAGAAAAAAAAAAACAAGACTTTAATATCACTGTAATAAATTATCTTACCTTTTTTACAAGGGTAAAACGTATACAGTATCTCACAAAAGTGAGTACACCTCTCACGTTTTTGTAAATATTTTATTATATCTTTTCATGTGACAACACTGAAGAAATGACACTTTGCTACAATGTAAAGTAGTGAGTGTACAGCTTGTATAACAGTGTAAATTTGCTGTCCCCTCAAAATAACTCAATACACAGCCATTAATGTCTAAACTGCTGGCAACAAAAGTGAGTACACCCCTAAGTGAAAATGTCCAAATGGGCCCAATTAGCCATTTTCCCTCCCCAGTGGCATGTGACTCGTTAATGTTACAAGGTCTCAGGTGTGAATGGGGAGCAGGTGTGTTAAATTTGGTGTCATCACTCTTGACTCGGTTGAATTGATGATAGGCAACTCCTATCCTCATATTGATTAGTGGTTCCAAACTAATAATAACTACTGCAGTAGGGAACAGACACAAAAGATACGCTCAGCATCTTTGCAAATTACTGTTCTGCTTTATTATGACGCAATTGAAGGTTTTTATGCACATGATTACGTAGGTATCACATTAATATTACAATTGTACGTTTATGGTAACAAGGGGCGTTACATAGGCAGGCTAATTCTAATCAGGACTCAAAAGAATGTAAACATTTACTGAAAACATTATTAGTGCTGTGTGCACAGTGAGGGCAGAGTGCAATACATACAAAATACAATACAATTATATACAGAACTTACAAATTTCCATTACAGTCTCCCCTCTTTTGATCAATATTTTGATCACTAACCATACCTGCTATCACCTTTAACCTGGAACCTCCACACGCTTAGGTGGAGGTAGTCCTGGCCAAAGAGGCAAAAAAACTCCATTGTGGAGAAAATAATAGCTGAGCAACTTTTTCATTACCAAATGACTTTTCATTGTGAAAAACAAATGATTGATAAGACATATTTACAGAGTACTGGCTGTACACTCCTGTGGCCAGAATGGCCTTCTAGCTTAATTGTGAGCATGCTGACTTATCAGCATATGTAAACACAGACAATTCTACATAAAATGGAAGACGTACAAAAGACAAATATGACTTCAACATGGCTAAACTATTTTTCAAATATATATATCCCTTACAATTAAAGTAACTGAATCAAAAAGTACCCTAGACTGTGATCACAAGAGGGAAACAAATCAAACAGAGATTTCTTTAATTTAGTCATTTTTGCAGTGTCTGGTGTGGATCCAGGTGACTTTTCCTTCAAGTTTTGCAAAAACTGTACATGAAATAGATGCTGTATTGAGTCTCCAAACATTTCCTTATATATAAATGTCTCTTAAAAATCCACAAGTCACCTGGCTTTAGTTTTAGATCCTTCCAAACTTTTAGGATCTGGAATTGGGGAGAAAACACATAAATGAGTTTGTCAAAAACCTTAAAAGATCAGCAACATTCTCTATGAGATCCGAATGAAGGACTTCAGCTGCTGAGACAAAATATAAGCAAGTGAGTAACACACTCCCAAACCAAATCCCATAGGGAGAGAGTCCAACATCCCCCTTAGGGGCTTCATAAAATATAAGAAAACATTCAGGCAAAAGTTTTCTAGTTTCTTACTCTACTTTGTCTGATACATTGTAGACAGTAGGGGGTGTAAAAATAAAACCTCAAAACTTCTAGTAAGGACTCTCCTATAAAAAATGATTTCCTCTGTTACTCTCTGTACTCCCTGGCACTCTGTACTTACAAACTACTTCTGATAACACTTTTTACTGTGGCCTTTGCAGTAGCATTTGCCACTGGACATCCAAAAAACATGCCCATACAGACAAAATGCATACTCGTAAGATCCTAACTTGGGCATCTGGATATATCTTTTATGTAATCTCTGGGAGGGATGTTCAGCTTTTGGTAACACCTTTGGTAACAGGTAAAACAAGAAGTGGTATGTTATAAAAACAACTGTGGAGAACCCTGGCTCTATCCCATGCTCATTTACTAAGGCAGCCATAACTGCTTGTGACTGATGACACAGTCCATGTGTCAAGCTGAAGGGAAAAGAGTGGCTGGCAGACATAAATGATCACCTTTTCCAAAGTCCTGTTTCATAAGAAGTTGCCCCCTGTGGACCACTTGTTCTTCTCGTTCTGGGGTCCTTAAAGTTGAATTATTAATCCCAGCTATACTGGGCCAGAACTAGGGTGGAATCTGTGAGTTGCACAGACCCATCAAGTGTCCGGGGCTGTAAATGCAGCATCCTTAGTCACCTGGTCTGCTTCCATGTGTGAAAGTTAATATGGCTACCTCAGCAAGAACCTGGAAGGCTGAAAACAGCCGATCAAATTAACTTAGCATGCTTTATTGGTTTACCTGCCGAAGTAAAAACAAACTTCTGGCCCTTTAAATGGAACCAAAAGCTCTCTATATCTCGACTATCTATATAAATATACACTCTTTTTACAGCTCACAGGCTTTGCTAAAACATGGAGCTCTGTTTCTTGAGCTGGGGAAAAAGGATCCAATGACTTTGAATACAGAGTATCCTTCTGGGTGATAAACTGCATACTCAAATCTACAAAAAATTAAATATCTGGGTCTTCAGGGAGTGTGTCCTGCACTGGGCTCACAGCAGCTGATTCCTATGTCATCAATTTAACACATGTGTCTTTTCCTTTCTTTTGAATAAATGTACGCATTTGTCATTGTTAGATTTGTACATAAACAAACTCATATTTTAAACCTTTCATTAAACAAACATTTAGTTAGCTGTATATTTGCTGCACAGAATGTCGGACCATTAAAAATTAAATGTTTGACCAAAACAATATCTAACTTTGTCTAATTGCACCTTTGCATAAAAGCTACAGCTCTGATATATCGGGGTGAACCCTTCATTACTGGGTCCAGCTTGCATAAATATATTACAATGTCTTGTTTTCTATCACGCTATTTGTGTAAGAACTCCAGTCTCATGTTTCAAAAGACAACTTTTTCCTGGCAATAAAAAATCTAAAAAGAAAGACTTCTGCGCTACTACCTAAAACTAAGTGAAATAATGAAATGAAATAATAGTGGTGATGTATTCTTAGTGATGCTGCAAAATCAAATAGTGAACACCTTACACTACTAATAAACTAAAAAGGGCACAATCGTAATGGATTGTGTAAGTGATTCTGCGCAACACAAAATGAAGTAAATGAATAAATGCATAAACTACACACCTGAAAAATGAAATATCAATCCCCTAATGGGGTAGAGCAATATGTGCAGATTAAAAAACATGTAGCAGGTGTATCATAGTGACAAAGTGCTAATCAAAATAAGAATCACTCAATAAAAGCACAAAACATAACATAAACTGTGACTGGTGGGTGAACATGCGTTGCTAGGTGATCTGGTGACTGTTCGTGGTAACGGATACCCACTCGGGGCTCCCAGAACTCTCACCTCTATGGCACGATAAAAGTGCCTGTGTGCTTCCAATAGGTCTGTGGTCACTCTGGTGCAGTGATGACAATGGCGTCCTACTCCTTCCGGAGGGAGGGGGGCGTCACTTCCTCCACTTGGTAGGGCCTCTGTTCCACAGTAGGGGTGCCTATATACTTCCAATGGGTCTGTGGTCACTCTCGTGCAGTGGTGGTGATGGCGTCCTAATCCTTCTGGGGGAGGGGGCCGTCACTTCCTCCGACTGTTAAGCTCCATATAGGGGTAATTGAAAAGACTCCAATAGTGTAATAAAGTTAAAGCCAATGGATTTAATAAAGATAAAAAAAATCAGCTTACATAAACGTAAACAAAAAACGCCAAACAGCGATGGGAACAGCGTTATAGCAATACTCGCTACGTCACTTCCGGTCCGCAATGACGTATTTCCGGATGCGTGCCTTATTATAAATATTATAAATATTATAATAAATGATAACAATACCCTGCGGTCATGGAGAGATGCCCATAAATCCAAAATATTCTTCTGCTTATACCACTGTACTTACAAGAAAAAGGGGCACATCATTTCACAATCCACACATTCTGCTTTGGATTTCAAAAATAAAAATAAATAAAAACAAAAGGACCAAGAATCTGTATGATGGACCAGAAAGCATCAAAAACTATAAAACAACTGGCTGCAGGCGGCATCTATCCTAACAGGGTGTGTGGACTTGATGTGATGGGTCTGTTATATTTAAATTTTATTTATAACAACTCTCACATCATGGACCGCACATCAAGTTATTATCAAGAACCTTGAAATTTCATTTTTGTAGAAAAACTTTTTATGTATCCCATTCATCTTGGCTTTGTTAAATATTATGGCAGCTTTATTCCAAATAACAACCTCATCTTAATCTTTTTTTTCTCTCAATAAGGGCTTATTGTATAAATGTAAAATTACAAAATTGTTATCTTAATCTAAACTAATCTCATTCATTACAAATTTCCCCATTAACCTCGACTTCATTTCCAACCAAAGGTTGTCTAAACCAGTTTCAATATATCTATATTATTAATAAAATTGTTAAACTCATATTAGAAATTAATACTCATTATTACTTAATTTTACTTAATTTCCCTTTTTTAAATGCACTGTTTCCACTATCAAAGGATATTCAATTTGTGTAATACACGGTTAAATGTAACCTTCATTTTACCATGTTTGGAAAACAGATTCAAAATAATTGTGATCATATTGTTTACCATTAGATTCGTTAACCCGGCACATTTTGTTATAAATGTTTTGTCTAAAAAACAGAAATTGGCATGGAGTCCTTCCAGCTTATCACTGACCACATTCTTTCAGGAGAGCACAAAGGAGGGGGTCACATCTGCGTACATGACACACACAAGCAATAGAACTAAAGGTCCCAGCATTCGCACACACACCAATATCTCTCTAAAATCGCTTACATTTTTCCCATTTGTACACAACACATGCATATCATTCTCTCACTTTCTTTTAATTCTTTAATATTTCCCTGCCTAAATTCTGCTTTCCTTATTTTGTTTAAATAACTTTTATATCTAGCTTCTATGATTCTATGATCAGATGGGGAGCCACAGTGCTCATCCCATCTTCCCTCTCTGACAACATATAAAGTATTCTGTTTTACCTCTCATTTCTCTGTTTCTGACTTTAATAGTTGTAGTGCCTGACCCCAAATTCATCCCACAACTTAACATGAAAATGTCCCTTTCTGTCTAGTGTTATTGTCACCCTTGATCCATCCTGCTCACATAGATAGCTGTTTCTCTAGCTGTTTACTCTGCATGATTCTTAGTCCCTGTGGACCTTGGTAACCCAGTTACCCATTGTGGATCCCTGTCCACTTTAACCATTAATCTAGGGGCTCAGTATAGGCGGAACCGCACCTTTGGTTCATATATAGCGCTCCTCTTGCGCTGGGCATTTTTGAGGGTCTCTTACCCTTCATTCCCTTACTTAATTTAATGCCCATAATGACTGGCCAGTCTTCTCTCTTCTCTACTTGTGCCTATACCCTCTTGCCTCTAAACTACTTTATCTAGCAGATGTACTACATATACCTGTGAACAGCACTATTCTTCCCTTTCTTATTTATAACACTCCGATGGACAGTAGACAGTGACAACATAACATATAACCACCAATCAATACAGTTCGATTAAGGGGAGTAAAATAGGTACCCTTTGTCCCGAAAATGCCTTACCGATCAAGGAAGTCTGATAACTCAAATGTAAGCAAAAGGCTTACCTCAGCCGGCTGATTATCAGAAATTCCCGGATCGTCTCAAGCTCCTCGTTTCGGATACTCAGGGTCACCTGGAATCCCCTCCTGGCTGGCTCGCCATGCTGACTCGGTTGAATTGATGATAGGCAACTCCTATCCTCATATTGATTAGTGGTTCCAAACTAATAATAACTACTGCAGTAGGGAACAGACACAAAAGATACGCTCAGCATCTTTGCAAATTACTGTTCTGCTTTATTATGACGCAATTGAAGGTTTTTATGCACATGATTACGTAGGTATCACATTAATATTACAATTGTACGTTTATGGTAACAAGGGGCGTTACATAGGCAGGCTTATTCTAATCAGGACTCAAAAGAATGTAAACATTTACTGAAAACATTATTAGTGCCGTGTGCACAGTGAGGGCAGAGTGCAATACATACAAAATACAATACAATTATATACAGAACTTACAAATTTCCATTACACTCTCATTCTCTCATACTGGTTACTGGTAGTTCAACATGGCGCCTCATGGCAAAGAACTCTCTGAGGATCTGAAAAAAAGAATGGTTGCTCTACATAAAGATGGCCTAGGCTATAAGAAGATTGCCAAGACCCTGAAACTGTGCTGCAGCATGGTGGCCAAGACCATACAGCAGGTTAACAGGACAGGATTCACTCAGAACAGGCCTCGCCATGGTCGACCAAAGGAGTTGGTGCTCAGCGTCATATCCAGAGGTTGTCTTTGGTAAATAGACGTATGAGTGCTGCCTGCATTGCTGCAGGGGCTGAAGGGGTGGGGGTTCAGCCTGTCAGTGCTCAGACCATATGCCACACACTGCATCAAATTGGTCTGCATGGCTGTTGTCCCAGAAGAAAGCCTCTTCTAAAGATGATGCACAAGAAAGCCTACAAACAGTTTGCTGAAGACAAGCAGACTAAGGACACGGATTACTAGAACCATGTCCTGTGGTCTGATGAGACCAAGATAAACTTTATTGGTTCAGATGATGTCAAGCGTGTGTAGAGGCAACCAGGTGAGGAGTACAAAGACAAGTGTGTCTTGCCTACAGTCAAGCATAGTGGTGGGAGTGTCATGGTCTGGGGTTGCATAAGTGCTCCTGGCACTGGGGAGCTACAGTTCATTGAGGGAACCATGAATGCCAACATTAGTGTGACATACTGAAACAGAGCCCTTCGGAGACTGGGCCACAGGGCAGTATTCCAACATGATAACGATCCCAAACACACCTCCAAAAGAAGCTGAGGGTAAAGGTGATGGACTGGCCAAGCATGTCTCCAGACATAAACCCTATTGAACATCTGTGGGGCATCCTCAAATGGAAGGTGGAGGAGTGCAAGGTTTCTAACATCCACCAGCTTCATGATGTCATCATGGAGGAGTGAAAAAGGACTCCAGTGGCAACCTGTGAAGCTCTGGTGAACTCCATGCCCAAGAGGGTTAAGGCAGTGCTGGAAAATAATGGTGGCCACACAAAATATTGACACTTTGGGCCCAATTTGGATATTTTCACTTAGGAGTGTATTCACTTTTGTTGCCAGCGGTTTAGACATTAATGGCTGTGTGTTAAGTTATTTTGAGGGGACAGCAAATTTACACTGTTATACAAGCAGTACACTCACTACTTTACATTGTAGCAAAGTGTAATTTCTTCAGTGTTGTCACATGAAAAGGTAGAATAAAATATTTACAAAAATGTGAGGGGTGTACTCACTTTTGTGAGATACTGTATCTCTTCTTCCTGATAATGAGGGGTGGGTTTACAGGACACTGTGCAGACACACCGTGTGCCTGTATTCCATAGTATGTTAAGCCAGAGGCAAGCTGCAGGCTGTACTTGAGGAGGGGGCGTGTTCAAGAGGCAGGCTGTAATTGGGCAGGGGTGTGTGTCAGAGGTAGGCTGTGATTGGTCAGGGGGTGTGTTGGCTGAACAAACTACCCAATACAGGCATGTTATGTGTCTGCACAGTGTCCTATATCTCTGAATGGTCAGCCAAAAGACAAAAACTGACCATGATAATACAGATCAGCTTCTGTGCTTTGTGTGGTCAGTTTACAAGAAAGAAAGGTGACTGGAAGGATGAACCAGCTACTTCAGATGGAATAAGTACATGAAAACAACAGAAACTTTGAGTCATAAAATACACATATGTAAACATACACATAGAAAAAAAATATTTAGGGTAACCTTTACTTTACAAAGAAAGGTTAATTGTTTTAACTAAATAAAAAAAACTGCAGGCAAGATCACTTCATGTGTTATTTGTATTTTACAGGATTACTATACATTGCACTATCACACTGGTTTATATAAAATGCACTATTAGGAACATATTTGCCATCCTTGATACAAAAACAGCATTTGTTTGCTAAATATGTTACCGTGAGGCAAGTTTTATTTTTAAAAGAGGGGCTATTTTTCTGCCACAAATTTGGCCTTTTTGTGCTGCTTGACAGCCATTCAGATTTCAACAAACAGTTACCGTGCCCTCTAAACTGACCATTCAGATCCTATACCCAACATTTAAACACTTAGCGCTTTCCTGGACTCAATAAAATTCCTTTTCATTTGAAGCCGGGTTGCCATGTCTTTTCAAACAGAGACAGAGAAAACGGTCCTCTGTGTCAGACAGATTTTAATTTTCCATCCTCATCCATTTGTATAATGCAGACAAAGGCAAACAAACCGTACCGAAAGCCTAGCAACCCGCAGTTTAGGCAGTCAATGCATATGATCTGCCGAATGAAGGCCAAGACCTGTTCACACATGAATAAAGAAGATTAAGATTTTCTTTCAAAGACGTGAAGCCTTTTTGACAGCCAATGTCAACAGTTCTGTCTGTTTCTCAATGTGAAACAGTCATCTATCACAGGTTCCCACAGGGAGGTCTTACTTATTAGAATGCTTTACATTACCGCAGCTTGTCACCATTTTATGGCAGAATAAAGGTGCAAACTCTACTTGTAAACGAGGCATAAAGGATAAATTACACACCCTTCCTGCAGAGGCCTGCTACGTTAAATTGTTGCAGAGACGTACAAAGTTATTGCAGCATGCCTAGGAGGGTTTTATTTAACATACGGTACATTGAAATATAATACATTTACAAATTGTGCAACAAAAGAAATATATATTTGCTAATTTTATTCTTGAGGTTAACAGATCAGTTGCTGTTTATTGCAGTCATTCATTCATTCATTACTTATATCCCTTGTCAATGAAAATGACCTTTCTATGCCAATCTCCAGCCAGTTATGGTTTCCTGAAACTTCGTATTTGCTGCCTTGTAACCATGGCAAATGTACTCTGGACATAGGAATTCCCTGAATTCGTTTCTCCCTGCTCCTATAATTAGCTTACAGCTTTTTCCTAGCTTAAGGTCATTTTGAAAGCTAATCTTCAGGCAGAAAAAGTAAACATAAATTAACTCCTTGCCACCTTCACCCTCCAGCCCTTTAAGAGGATCTAAATTTTGGGAGGCAGAGGCGGGCTTTCCGATCATGTGGCAGATGTGATTGGCTGTCAAAGAAGTCACATGATCGGAATGTCCTGATTGCAAGTGTGCATCAGGAACTGCCCTTGACAGCTTAGTTATTGTGCTGAGAGTGCGCAGTGAGCATGCACTTAGCATAGAACAAGCTATTCCCCGTGGAGACATATGTGCTGCAGCTTGGCATTAATGTGCACCCACCCCAGCCACCTCAGCTATGCAATCCTGTAATCATTAGCACAATGCTCATTTTTTTAAATGCCTACAGTGAAAGTACCTGAATTTGACTTGATCAGCCGCTGGCAGTCCAGTTTACATCAGAGCTCATGGAGTGGGAGGGAGAAGCAGCACAAGTTGACAATTAAGTGTGGTGCAGTGTAAGGCGCTTGTTGATAGTAAGAAAGAACAGAGTTACAAAGGGATGAGCTTGTGAGTGAGCTACTTATCTTTTTACTGTCAAGGTACAGGGTAGGGGGTGTAAGTGAAAGTGAAAATGCAGCAGAGAAAGAGCAGGTCCCCTGGCAGGTAGGACTGTGCTATGTAGGAGTTATATGTCAATCACAAGACTGAATAGACAGAAATGCACATCTTTGGCAGAGAAAACAGCTCTCATATTGTCTTTTATCTGTGTATTTAGTCTGTAAGCAGGTTCAAATGCTGGTTAATGAGATAGCTTCTGCCAAAGCTGGGTCAGAAACAATTAACCTGGTTTCCTGCACTTTCTGCTGAGTTCTGCCTCTCTTCCTGTGCTGGTAATAAAAGGGGGGAGGGCTCTGCCCAGGCGGACTGAGTCTGCTGCAAGGGAAAGAAGACACAGACAAGCCACAGCATGTAATCTCCAGCTGCTTACCGAGAAGAGAGAAGGAGGAGCAGTTCCTCCTTGGAGAGTAAGCCTGCCTGCTATCAAATCCACCATGTAGAGGGATTGCTGGGACCTGCAGACCCCCCTTAATAACACCAGATGCTGGACATTGCCAAGATGGACTGAACCACTTATGCACTCTTTCCTATGCAGGTACTCTGGGCCAGTCACAAGTAACAATGGTTATGCTGAGAGTTTCCAGTAAAGCTTTTGAAACTTTGTCCTTTGCCCGGTCTGAGGTTACTAAAGGTGTGTATGCTAGTAAGTGGCACCACACAGAGTCTACATCGTAGGTCAGTAAAGCACATTGGGGTATGAAGACAGCACTGCAGGAATAACATGGTGCAGAGTAAAGCATGTGGCTACCAACTATAACGGAGGTTTACCAAGCAGCCTGTCATGAAGCGTGTGTCTGTGACAGTTGGGTTAGCCTCTCTCAGTAAGGGAGTTGTTGTCAGTACTCTGTGAGCGGTCCGTCTCCCATAGCAAGGGAAGCAGATCAGCGCTGCAGAGGTTCTTAGCCTGTGCACAGATACGAAAGAGAAAGAGTTAATGCAGGGCACATATGGTACCCCATTTCCTTACTAGTAGTGAGGTAGCAGAGATATGCTGGACAGGTGGAGAAGGCATAAGCTCAGCGTGTCCCTCCGAAATGCAACAGAGTCAGTTCGGCTTACATCATAGGGGAGAGTAATACAAAAGGATTAAAAAAATACAGAGCTTTAACATTTTACTTTTTTTCAACAATCCAGTATATATATATATATATATATATATATATATATACGTGTGTGTGCTCAAAGGTTTGCATATCCTGGCAGAAATTGTGAAATTTTGGCATTAATATTGAAAATATACTAAGTGCACTCACAATCTAATGGCTAATAACAAGGTAGATACTTAAATCAATCTAAAGTGAATATATCAGTTTACCAATAATAAATAATAAAAGCAAATATGAAAATATGACAAACACAAATAAATATAAATTCAGTGATCTCGTACCAAAAAAATCAATCAAATCAAGTCCATAATAGCTGAAATCATTCCAAAATTCATAAGTGACTGGTGAAAAAAAAAATAAAGCAGTGATAGTGAATTAGGTCCATTCATAGAGTGTTCAGTGAGGATACACCAATCATCAAGGGAGCAATCACATATCCACAGTCCGTTTGAACACAGCCCGGACACGGTGGACCTCCTAAGTAGCAAGGTCTTATAAACGTGCAGATATAGCCCTCTGCAGGAACAGGTTTATGGCGGCGTCTGATTCCTCGTTCCGACCGGAGGCGATTCCAGCGTGTCAGTCTCAAGGAAGGCACTCGCGTTCTATATAGCGATTCCGACCGCAGGGAACGCTATATAGAACGCGAGTGCCTTCCTTGAGACTGACACCAGTGACTGCGGTCGGGATCCCTATATAGAACGCGAGTGCCTTCCTTGAGACTGACACGCTGGAATCGCCTCCGGTCGGAACGAGGATTCAGACACCGCCATCCACTTGTCCCTGCAGAGGGCTATATCTGCACGTTTATAAGACCTTGCTACTTAGGAGGTCCACCGTGTCCGGGCTGTGTTCAAACGGACTGTGGATATGTGATTCCTCCCCTGATGATTGGTGTATCCTCACCGAACACTCTATGAATGGACCTAATTCACTATCACTGCTTTATTTATTTTTTCACCAGTCACTTATGAATTTTGGAATGATTTCAGCTATTATGGACTTGATTTGATTGATTTTTTTGGTACGAGATCACTGAATTTATATTTATTTGTGTTTGTTATATTGTTATATTTGCTTTTATTATTTATTATTGGTAAACTGATATATTCACTTTAGATTGATTTAAGTATCTACCTTGTTACTAGCCATTAGATTGTGAGCGCACTTAGTATAATTCTTTCAGTTTATTACACCGATATTAGTGTTTTTTTGTTGCAGCTGCAATTTAAGGTACTTTATTAGCTCTCTAGCACGGTTTCCTTTTTTCCTTTAAATATTAAAAATATGACTAATTATGCCAAAAAACTGTCTTTTATTTAGGGGTTAGCATTCACCGAAATCACCCAAACGGCCCTGATAAAAAGTTTACATACCCTGAAATGTTTGGCCTTGGTACAGACACAGAAGGTGGAACACACAGTTTAAAATGTCAATTAAAGGTTCATTTCCCACATTTATGGCTTTTTAAATCACAATTAGTGTCTGTGTATAACTAGTCAATGAGTTTGTTAGCTCTCAAATGGATGCACTAAGCAGGCTAGACACTGAGCCATGAGGAGGTAGAAAAGAACAGTCAAATGAAGGTAATAAAACTTCACAAAGATGGAAAAGGATATAAAAAGTTATCCAAAGCCTTGAATATGCCAGTTAAACGAAAAAATGGGCTCCCATACATTGACGCGAGACTTGCCACCATCCCTAAACAGTAAAGACAATAAGAACCTCAAGAAGTGGGATTTTAAGGGCAATAATAGAAGTAGATGAAAAAGTTGTATAAAAGAATTATGTTGAATTTATTGATATAAAAAGTTTAAAAACCCGACTTTAAACTAAAAACAAACATATAAGTAACATAAATATTGTATAAATAATAAACAGTGATGGCAAAGAAATCCCACTGCATAAATGATCATCATTTAGCCCCTCCCCCCCACAGTTAGAATCACTCCCTAGGACACACTTAACCCCTACAGCACCACCTAGTGTTAACCCCTTCACTGCCAGTCACATTTACACAGTAATGCATTTTTAATCGCACTGAGCGCTGTATAAATGTGAATGGTCCCAAAAATGTGTCAAAATTGTCCGATGTGTCTGCCATAATGTCGAAGTCACGATAAAAATTGCTGATCGCCGCAATTACTAGTAAAAAAAAAAAATATTAATAAAGATGCCATAAAACTATCCCCTATTTTGTAGACGCTATAACTTTTGCGCAAACCAATCAATAAACACTTATTGCGATTTTTTTTACCAAAAATATGTAGAAGAATACGTATCGGCCTAAACTGAGGGGGAAAAAAATTTTATACATTTTTTGGGAATATTTATTATAGCAAAAAGTAAAAAATATTGCTTTTTTTCAAAATTGTCATTTTTATTTTGTTTATAGCGCAAAAAATAAAAAACGCAGAGGTGATCAAATACCACCAAAAGAAAGCTCTATTTGGTGGAAAAAAAAGGACATCAATTTTGTTTGGAAGCCACTTCGCATGACCGCGCAATTGTTAGTTAAAGCGACACAGTGCCGAATCGCAAAAAGTGCTCTGGACTTTGGTCAGCCAAATATTTTTCCTGAGTGCTTCTGGCCATCACCCATAAGCCATCGTGAATGGAGGTCTACGGAGCCATAGATCTTATCCTGGCAGGACATCTACGGTAATCTACTAAGCCTGTTTTGACCCCCCTGAATAAGGGCGGTCGCAGGCTTTCTGGTAAGCCTCCATTTTTCTCTTTTGGTGGTGGGCGTCACTCGCAAGTGGATTACTGGATTTTGGAGTTCACATTCTTCACTCTACAGTTTTTTTTGGGTTCTTCTTTTCTTGGACTTTATTATTATATCAGAACATTCTTTGTAATTTATTTTAGGTGCTATGAACACTTATATTGTTTTCACTAATTCGTTTTCTTATACTGATGGTTAATTATTTTGAATATTTTGATTGCTCACAGTATTTTATTAGCACATTTCCATTTACATTTTTGTAATAACATTCTTTATTATCATTTGTTGGTATAATTATTAATTTATGTCCAGCGCTGCACTGTTTATTATATATACTATCTTGCCTTGTATCTGGGTTATAGTGTTCAGCAGCAGGACTCCTATTACGGATTTTGTTTTTAAAATTACAATTTTATTCACTAATTGTTCACCTAGTGCAATTCATTTTTATAGTTATATTGCTTTTTTTCAAAATTGTCACTTTTTTTTGTTTATAGCGCAAAAAATAAAAAACGCAGAGGTGATCAAATACCACCAAAAGAAAGCTCTATTTGTGGTAAAAAAAAAGGACATCAATTTTGTTTGGAAGCCACATCGCACGACCGCGCAATTGTCAGTTAAAGCGACACAGTGCCGAATCGCAAAAAGTGCTCTGGTCTTTGGCCCGCCAAATTCTCCGGGGCTGAAGTGGTTAAATAAAAGACAGTTTTTTGGCATGATCAGTCATATTTTCAATATTAATGCCAAAATTTCACAATTTCTGCCAGGTTATGCAAACTTTTGAGCACAAATGTGTATATATAGTGTCAGAGTTTGGTGGTACTGGTAGCAGGAAAGGTGAGTATTTACATTCCTTCCTTTTTTACAGGTATGGCTTCAATTCTTTATTATAGTGATAGGGTTGATTTAATTGTGGTTTAACTGGACACATGTATATCATTGCCCACCAATGTTTTGGAAGTTCATACCTTTATGAATGAATGGCATTAGGGAGAAGAAAGTGTAACTAATTTATTTTGTATTTTCCATATAATAGCAATGCTAACACATTTAAAAGTATACTGTGCACCTTCTATGCAAACCTAACAAATCTGCTGCATCTCCTTTGTAAAATATCAAAGCACTCGAGAGAGAAGTTTCTCTGTAAGGTGATAAATAGGCCCCAAATATGGCCATCTGGTAAACATAAACAATGGTTTTGCTTCCTGGTGTGCTGATAATGAAAGTTCGCCAAGCCAAAAAAAAAACATTAAATTCCCAGCTCAACCTAAGCTGTGTTGTTTCCATCTTGATCTGATCATTGCAGAACTCTAGAGATTATTGCATCTGATATACCAAAGCTTTAACAAGTAATATACTTCCCTTCTAAGTTTTAAAAAGTAATATTACAATAGGATTAAATGTCTATTAGTTTCACTGGCTGCTCTGATTGTTGTAGAACTCTAGAGATTTTTGCATCTGATATACGAAAGCTTTAACAAGTCATATACGCCCCTTTAATGTTTTAGAAAGTAATCAAGAGTTGGATTAAGTAGCTATTAGTTGCTCCAGCTGTATGTAACATAAAAGAGTAATTTTTTATGTGCCATATTTGATTGTAAGGATGCCAAAAGCATACAACCATAATGAACCAGAGAGAAATACTCAAAAATACAGACCAAAAAAATGTACATGTTTATGAAGAACAAAAACTCATTCATGAAAATAGGCATATCTGTGTGAATGAGAGCCTATCTGTTCTTTGGGATCTGTGACCACCTATTCTTATGCATATGATAGGTCTGTCTGTAATGCACATACCAGTTTCTCCTGTAGAATCACTGGTCAAGGTAAGGTACACTGGTATAACAATACAGATTGCAGCAGCTGATGTAACCACTTGGCCCCAAATGAACCTGGATCTTGTTGTGCAACATCTGCCAAAGTTACTTATGTAAAGCTTGCACATATTGCAAATCTACTCAAGTTCTGTGAATCTCTTTGAACATTATCAAACATTATCTATGCTGGCCCTATGATTTCCGGTGGTCTCTCATTAGCACTGGCAAAAACTGAATAGAAATATTATGCATGGTTCCTTAAGTTTAATGTCATTTTCGGTGTTTACCGTGGAAAATACCACACGGGGTACAGAGACTCTCTAGTGCCTGTTTTTTTTTACACCTTTTTACATATCTACCTGCCTCCAAAGCTAGTAATTGTTTACCAAGTGTTGAGTCTTTTATGAATATGTTTTATTTTTGTCATATGGTTTCTGTACTTACCGTGTGATGCCTTAAAATAAGGTATTGAAAAAAAATAATTTGAGGCCCTCCGACCTTAAAGGATATTTTGAGACTCGACCCAATGCATGAAAAATAAAAAAATAAAACACAAAGGAAGAGGAAAATAATATTAACATACACTTATACTGAAGGATTGACATTAAAATGGTACAGGACCAAGATATTGGAACTGAAAATTACTGATCTGGCCATATCATATTGATATATTATAATATTGTTTTTAAATGTAGCATTGGTGTTTCAAAAACTCCCTTTTGTTCATCCATAGCTTATGTAAAAAAGTACATTACTTAACTGGGTTCTAGAAACTCTGACTGCATTGGATTATTAATGGATAATGATGATGTTGGATACTGAGACATAAAACAGAAGAGACCATTACATTAATGACAATCATGGAAAACAGCTGAACGAAGTATGAACCATCTCTTGTTCTGGATGGAATCCAGGCATATTACTCTGCAATAATTTAAAAGCTTTAAAAGAGATGACATTATGTATGTAATGCATTAACTATTCCATGCAAGTAGAGTTCATCTACTTTGTCTGCAGTTAATGCCTTTAATATAAAACTAATTTTTCTTCAGTTTTATCAAGTTTATTCATGATTTTATAATAGTTATACTGTGAGTTTTTTAAAGTTGCTGGCAAACTTGAACTATAATTCAAGCACATACGTAATAAAACTACACTTTTTCAGTCATACAGAATGACTCTAGTCTATGCAAAAATGGGTCAGCAAGTCTCTGTTCGCCAAAAAAACAAAACATGCAGATGTCTATGGCAAAGGAGGGCTATTCAGAAGTGTGCGACTGAATTTGTTTTACAGTTATATCCATTATTTTTAACATTATTTTTACATTTTAATTTACAATTTGGAATGGGATGTAGAACTAACTAGTTCTAGCATGTACAAATTTAGGATATATATTTTACAATTGTCTAGAATCAACTCATTTTTGAACCTTAGACTCTGTAAAACAAATGTAAAACACTACAACTACCCTGTTTCCCCGAAAATAAGACCTAGCATGATTGTCGGTGATGGCTGCAATATAAGCCCTACCCCCCAAATAAGCCCTACCCTGTTTCCCTGAAAATAAGCCCTACCCTGAAAATAAGACCTACAAGGACTTTAACTAGGGCTTATTTGGTGGGTAGGGTTTTTATTGCAGCCATCACCGACAATCACGCTAGGTCTTATTTTAGGGGAAACAGGGTACTAGAACAGCTAGTGTACACCTGATAACATCTGTTTTGTTCCTCCAGGTAACCTAAAGTGAACCTGTGCTTAGACTATGCACACTAAAGTATTTTCCATATTCTGAATAAGCAGTAAACACACTTCAAATCAAGCCCATATTAGCTATAGGCATTGTGGGGAAATTAATTTTCAAAGTTTAAAACAGAGGCACTTAACAATCTGCAGCTTGCCAACCCTATAATGTAAACACATGGCAGGTGTTTGTAATGTGTTAGAAGCCAACTGAAACCCATCTTTAGTGATCATTAAGGGGCCTTGAAAACCGATGAATTCTTAGTATAAGCAGCTAAAGAGGTGAGGCCTTGTTTTAAAGCTCTAAAATTGCTACATTTTCCTTATAAAAATATGCAAATAGTTTAATGTTCAAAGTCTGGGGATAGGTGGACCTTAAGATGAAGTCATAGATTTCTAAACCTATCAGTTTGCCTGCGATTGGCGGTTGTGGTGCATTGGAGCTTGCTGATACTGAGCTCATGCAAGAATTGACCTAGAACTCACCATAAAAAAATGTCCTTTTGCTTGTGAAACCAAACCAACATTAAGTCTTCGTTGTCCACAGAAGTGTAGGACTAACAGCTCAGCCGTGAAGCCAGAGATTTGCTAGAAGCAAGCCACTGTGACTGGAAGACAGTTAAAGTGGACATATTGAAGAATATGAAAGATGTTATCTCAGTTGCTGGGACAGTGGCAATGCAAAGGCTGGTATAGTCGGTGGGCAGCAGCTCAGCTCTTCTGCTTGGCAGATCAGTGTTCTTTTTTAAGCTTAATCCCTTTAAATGCTGCTCAGTCACATCCCTACGCAGTCAGAGAACAACTGTCATCTGTGCTCTTGCTCTACATTCCAGCCAAATATTGCTCCAATATGGCCAGCCTAGACTCATACAAGCTAAGCAAGGCCCACATTTACTCTTTCCTGTGTAGTCATTTTTAACAGTGTAGCGCCCTGCTCCTGTTGATCAAGCGCTTGCATGTAAATTTAGTGGGTTATCTGTTCTGTACATAGTTCAGATTCAATGATATGGCTAAATTAGCCACTGTTCCAGCATTGGCTGTGTTGCGTGCAGTTCCACACTGTCGGCTGTAGGTGTCGTTGTCACCACAGGCCAGTGATGGAAGGGCAACAGGCTAAGGTGTATTGAGTGTTCTTCTTTCCCAGAAACATCCCAGTGAGAGTGGTTCACCGCTGTCTATTCTGGGAAAGGATATTTAAGGGGCATATGCCATATTTTTCGCTCTCTCACCTCCTGGCCCACCTAGCCTAAGGTATGTGACAACTCCTTTTCTGTCTTGGGGCTCTGCTAGACCAAAGCTATGTGACCGCAAGTAGGCCCAGAAGCTATCTGGGGCCTATTGGTTCAGAGGTGGTCCTATGCTGTCTGTCCTGCGGGAAGAAGCCGAGCAATTGAAAGATCCGGGGGAGGACTCATCTTGGAGAGGACCGAGCGAAAGGCTGGTGTCTCAAGAGGAACCTAGTGACTCAATTGGAGGATGCATCCTAACCAAATCTACCTCACAGTACTGCCGGATGGCTTAAAGGAATTATTGGTACTGTGTTGCTGTGTTCATTACCATTACTGAATCCTGTGGCAGAGGATCGTCCAACTAATACTAAATCCTGTGGCAGAGGATTGTTTAACAATTATTGTTCCTATCAAGTCTGTGGCAGAGACTTTTGTCCGTGCATCATTCCGGCTGCTAGGTCAGTGGGAGAGGCCTATCTGGGTGAGCAAGATCCGTTGACTGAAGGAGTACTTGTCTACGGGATCTAAAAGTTCCTCAGTGATTTGCACAAGGTATCTGAACTTTCCCTTAAACCCTCCATCCCTCTACTGCTCAAGTTGTTTAATAAAAAGCATTGGAAAAAGAGAACTAAATGACTTGTGCATATATAGGTGGGCGCAAGGCCCAGTACAGACTCTAAGTTTCTAGTGTGATGAACTTTGAGTAAGGGGTAACGGCAAAGACCCAAAATAATAACCAGCAGCTCCTTCGGGGGTAAGTGCTACAACAGTAAATTCTGAATATAGTTAGCTTTCCCCTGGATAAATTCTACAGCTTCTAAGGGGGAAAGATATTGCAAGTTAACATCACAGAAACAATAGAAAGCCACCTCTAATTTTTTTCCCGGCATTACCATATCAATCACGCATACCTGTGTCATCTTAACCTTTGTTATTTCAGAAGTGTAATGCAAAAGATTATTCTTTATCTGGAGGTAGAAATCTTTTAAGGTCTTTACTTTTTACAGTGGGGACGGAAAGTATTCAGACCCCCTTAAATTTTTCACTCTTTGTTATATTGCAGCCATTTGCTAAAATCATTTAAGTTAATTTTTTTCCTCATTAATGTACACACAGCACCCCATATTCACAGAAAAACACAGAATTGTTGACATTTTTGTAGATTTATTAAAAAAGAAAAACTGAAATATCACATGGTCCTAAATATTCAGACCCTTTGCTCAGTATTTAGTAGAAGCACCCTTTTGATCTAATACAGCCATGAGTCTTTTTGGGAAAGATGCAACAAGTTTTTCACACCTGGATTTGGGGATCCTCTGCCATTCCTCCTTGCAGATCCTCTCCAGTTCTGTCAGGTTGGATGGTAAACGTTGGTGGACAGCCATTTTTAGGTCTGACCAGAGATGCTCAATTGGGTTTAAGTCAGGGCTCTGGCTGGGCCATTCAAGAACAGTCACGGAGTTGTTGTGAAGCCACTCCTTCATTATTTTAGCTGTGTGCTTAGGGTCATTGTTTTGTTGGAAGGTAAACCTTCGGCCCAGTCTGAGGTTCTGAGCACTCTGGAGAAGGTTTTCGTCCAGGATATCCCTGTACTTGGCCACATTCATCTTTCCCTCAATTGCAAACAGTTGTCCGGTATCTGCAGCTGAAAATCACCCCCACAGCATGATGCTGCTTCACTGTTGAGACTGTATTGGATGGGTGATGAGCAGTGCCTGGTTTTCTCCACACATACCGCTTAGAATTAAGGCCAAAAAGTTCTATCTTGGTCTCATCAGACCAAAGAATCTTATTTCTCACCATCTTGGAGTCCTTCAGGTGTTTTTTAGCAAACTCCATGCGGGCTTTCATGTGTCTTGCACTGCTTCCGTCGGGCCACTCTGCTATAAAGCCCCGACTGGTGGAGGGCTGCAGTGATGGTTGACTTTCTACAACTTTCTCCCATCTCCTGACTGCATCTCTGGAACTCAGCCACAGTGATCTTTGGGTTCTTTCTTTACCTCTCTCACCAAGGCTCTTCTCTCCCGATAGCTCAGTTTGGCCGGACGGCCAACTCTAGGAAGGGTTCTGGTCATCCCAAACGTCTTCCATTTAAGGATTATGGAGGCCACCGTGCTCTTAGGAACCTTAAGTGCAGCAGAATTTTTTGTAACCTTGGCCAGATCTGTGCCTTGCCACAATTCTGTCTCTGAGCTCTTCAGGCAGTTCCTTTGACCTCATGATTCTCATTTTCTCTGACAAGCACTGTGAGCTGTAAGGTCTTATATAGACAGGTGTGTGGCTTTCCTAATCAAGTCCAATCAGTATATTCAAACACAGCTGGACTCAAATGAAGGTGTAGAACCATCTCAAGGATGATCAGAAGAAATGGACAGCACCTGAGTTAAATATATGAGTGTCACAGCAAAGGGTCTGAACACTGTGATATTTCAGTTTTTCTTTTTTTAAAAATCTGCAAAAATGTCAACAATTCTGTGTTTTTCTGTCAATATATAAGACACACGTTATAGTAACACACAGAAATAATCTTTACTGTGAAGTTTCTTTGAAATGGTAACAAACAGTAGCAGTATATTTGAACAGCAGGCATGTATATCTCAAGTGAATTAACTGTATGGTAATGAATGAGAATCAAGAGCAATATAACTCATTGGTATTGTCAGGTTGTTTTCAGGGAATTCCTCAACAGTGAAAAACCCTGAGAGCAGATGTAAACACTTTAACAATGATAAATCACAAGATGTCAAACTCTGTAACGGGTTGGTCACCACTAGGGATGGGTCGAACGAACCCCTGTTCGGTTCGCACCAGAACTTTCAAACACAGCGAAAGTTCAGACCTGAATATCGAACCCAATTAAAGTCAATGGGACCTGAACGTCAAAAATCAAAAGTGCCCATTTTGAAGAGTTATATGCAAGTAATTGGGCATACAATGGTTATAGGAGTCTGAGCCCTGCCCTGGGGGACATGTATCAATAAAAAAAAAAGTTTGTGAAAAATGTAATTAACTACTTCAATACCAGGCACTTTCGGCCCTTCCAGCCCAGGACAATTTTCAGCTTTCAGCGCTGTCACACTTTGAATGACAATTGTGCGGTCATGTAACACTGTACCCAAACAAAATTTTTATCATTTTCTTCCCACAAATAGAGCTTTCTTTTGGTGGTATTTGATCACCTCTGGGGTTTTTATTTCTTGATAAACTAAAAAAGACCAACATTTTTTGAAAAAAAAAAGGTTTTTCTTAGTTTATGTCATAAAATTTTGTTTTCCCCTTCACTGACGGGCACTAATGAGGTGGCACTGATGGGCACTGATGAGGTGGCACTGATGGGCACTGATGAGGTGGCACTGATGGGCACTGATGAGTTGGCACTGATAAGGTGGCACTGATGGGCACTGACATGTAGAATTGATGGGCACTGATATGCAGCACTGATGGGCACCAATAGGTGACACTGATATGCAGCACTGATGGGCACCAATCGGCGGCACTGATATGCAGCACTGATGGGCGGTACTGATGGGCACTGATAGGTGGCCCTGACAGGCGGCACCGATGGGCACTGACAGGTGGCACTGATGGGCACTGACAGGCGGGTGTGATGGGCACTGACAGGCGGCACTGATAGGTGGTACTGATTGGCACTGACAGGTGGCACTAATGAGGTACTGAAGAAGAACAAATAAAGCCCAGCGCTCAGGATATTGTAAAAACAAACTGCAACAGTAATAAATGAATAAAACTGATTAGTTTAATAAAACCAATAATGATTATAAAGTAACAATAATAACTGGTACATTGTAACCCAAGTTATAAAAACAAGAACCAATATTGTAATAGGACCCGCAGTAACACAATATTGTAATGGTGTATTGCACTAAATTACAGCATATAAATGTGCACTTGAAATAAAAATAAAAGACAGGCAGTCCTTAAACAACAGGGGACCAGCACGGGAGATCCATCCAGAAAGTGCCCCAACAGAAGGTAATGGGTAAGGTGGTGAGAGTGGAACAAGGTGCTCAAAAAGAAGGTGACTAAAACTCACAGCATCCCCGCTGGTTGTGGGGTCTGGTACCGTCCAGGGTGGCTCACCGGCTCCAGCGAACAGTGTTGTGGCTGTGGCGTGGACAGAGCCGATGCTCTGCTGTGAGGAGAGGAGCCTCACTGAGGCTCCGTGATGATGAATGATGACGTCAGCACAGGGGAGCCGCCGGAGAGTCAGCTGATGGAAGCAAACCACTGACTCTCCAGACTGTGTCTCCACGAGAGTAAAAAATCCTCAGTAGTGGATGGTGTCACTACACAAATACCAATGTTGGATCTGAGGAGCAGATCAGGGGAGAAATGTTGCTGCCAACAGGCTGATGGAGCTCACATCTGCCTGGACTGTCTGCGGCCCCTTAAGATGGAATTGAGGCAATAATAAATGAATGGAAAAAACAGGGGGACTGAACGTGAATAGCCAAACCAGATGGAAATGGTGGAGACAATGAAGCTGAGGCGAAAAACGCTACTGGCTGTTGGGAGCTATCGCCAAAATAAATGGATGGATGGATGGATAGATGATCACCGTGACTTGGCTCTGGATAGGACCACTGTCATAGGGTTGCCTTGACGATGCGTTTCGCGCATGAGCGCTTTGTCATAGTCAAGGAAGTAGGCAACTCGCAAAGTTTAAATACATGAATGTAAATAGGGGGAGGGGACGTAATGGGAGGGAAAAAAAAGGAGTTAACCCATTGTGAGGGGGGGGACAAAGTCTCTGGTGTTAACCCCCTGTTGTTCAAAAAACCAAACAATGGAAAAAAACACAATAAAATGTACATATTAAAATATTAAATATTGAGAGATCGGCTCTCAGGCCTATCTCATGGGGTATAGAGGTATAAAGGGAAGACACATCCAGAGATGCCCACCAGTATCCCTCTTCCCATGAATAATTCTGAAGGGCTTTTATTACATCGTTGGAATCCTTGATGTATGATGCTAATTGACACACAAGGGGCTGCAGACAACAATCAATGTATATGGACACAAACCATTACTGAAGCTATTAGTGCTCGCCACAATAGGTCTCCCAGGTGGATCCACCAATGATTTGTGGACCTTTGGAAGGTGGTAAAAATAGGGAGTACTACACTCAGATGGTAATAGAAATTGCCTTTCTTTATTAGTGAGTACTCCATTTTGGTTTTTTGAACAACAGGGGGTTAACACCAGAGACTTTGTCCCCTCCCCTCACAATAGGTTAACTCCTTTTTTTTCCCCTCCCATTATGTCCCCTCCCCCTATTTACATTCATGTATTTAAACTTTGCGAGTTGCCTACTTCCTTGACTATGACAAAGCGTTCATGCGCGAAACGCGTCGTCAAGGCAACCCTATGACAGTGGTCCTATCCAGAGCCAAGTCACAGTGATCATCTATCCATCCATCCATCCATTTATTTTGGCGATAGCTCCCAACAGCCAGTAGCGTTTTTCGCTTCAGCTTCATTGTCTCCACCATTTCCATCTGGTTTGGCTATTCACGTTCAGTCCCCCTGTCTGTTCCATTCATTTATTATTGCCTCAATTCCATCTCAAGGGGCCCCAGACAGTCCAGGCAGATGTGAACTCCATCAGCATGTTGGCAGCAACATTTCTCCCCTGATCTGCTCCTCAGATCCAACATTGGTATTTGTGTAGTGACACCATCCACTACTGAGGATTTTTTACTCTCGTGGAGACACAGTCTGAAGAGTCAGCGGTTTGCTTCCATCAGCTGAAGCTCCGGCGGCTCCCCTGTGCTGACGTCATCATTCATCGTCACGGAGCCTCGGTGAGGCTCCTCTCCTCACAGCGGAGCATCGGCTCTGTCCACGCCACAGCCACAACACTGTTCGCTGGAGCCGGTGAGCCGCTCTGGACGGTACCAGACCCCACAACCAGCGGGGATGCTGTGAGTTTTATTCACCTTCTTTTTGAGCACCTTGTTCCACTCTGACCACCTTACCCATTACCTTCTGTTGGGGCACTTTCTGGATGGATCTCCCGTGCTGGTCCCCTGTTGTTTAAGGACTGCCTGTCTTTTATTTTTATTTCAAGTGCACATTTATATGCTGTAATTTAGTGCAATACACCATTACAATATTGTGTTACTGCGGGTCCTATTACAATATTGGTTCTTGTTTTTATAACTTGGGTTACAATTTACCAATTATTATTGTTACTTTATAATCATTATTGGTTTTATTAAACTACAGTAATCTGTTTTATTCATGTATTACTGTTGCAGTTTGTTTTTACAATATCCTGAGCGCTGGGCTTTACTTGTTCTTCTTCTGTTATGATCTGTATCTACCAGCTACGGTTGGTCCAGCTGCACGGGTGTTCTTTTTACCTCCCTCCTCTCTTATTTATAAGTCATGCTACATGTATATAAGATGTCACAGTACATGGTGTGGTAAACATACATGTTACACACTGCATGTCTTGTTGGAGCTCTCCAGGTATTCTACCACTGGCGCCGTGTTATTGCTGTGTTTGTTTCTTTGTTTTCTCTGGTTCACCGGCAGCCTTTGTTTAGTCTCCTGGGGTAGCCTCGAGGGGCTAGTCCCCACTAAGAGGTGTATATCCCATGTAACACAGCTTCTATTTTTATTTTAATTGTCTTTTTCCCCTAGGTGGGAGATTCCCAATCGTCATTCTTCCCCTCCCCCCCCCCCCTTTTTTATTTTTTTAAATTTTATAATGGGTACTGATAGAACACATCGGCTACAGGCCATTTTTGAGAATATGAATAGTAGTAATATCATTCGACCACCACCTGATGAAGCACCTATCGGTACTTCCACCCAACGACCCCATACAGAAGCTTTTGAGATTCGTATGAGGAAAGCTTTCTTACGGTTACAAGATGCTAAACAATATGAACAGACTCAATGGTGGGATTTAGCGTTCCTTAAAAAATATATAGAACTAGACATTACCCCTAGAGGACTCCGTATCAAGAAGCAATGTAGCTTCCTGGACGAAGATCTTCACAAGGAATGGAGATCTCTAGCAGAGTTCTGTACAATCAAATGGATCAACATTCTGATTTCACAAAGAGAAAGGAAATTAGAATTAGCAGTACAACAGGTAAAAGAGAAAGAGGCAATTGTTCAGGAATTTAGTACTTCCTGTTTGTTCCCCAGGTGGCTTCAAGTTCTTCAGAGAAATGTCAAGAAGGATGAAGACGCTTTGGTTCACAAGAAAACTAAAAAGCTAGAACGAGACCTTTTTGACTATGGAAATGGCCAAGTGTTTGATTGGCAACGCCATAAACAAGAGGTCAATGAGACAGCAATACACTCAACTCATTCAAAACCTACAAATACATCTCAATCTAAGAAAATTAAGTCCAAAAAACATAATCCCAATAATCCTAAGAAACCTATTCCTAAAACAAGTTCACTCCTACCAGCTAGGGTGGCTTCTAAACCAACCAGTCCCAATATCTTGGCATCAAAGCCTGTGACCGGAGGGGAAACTATACCGATCACCACCATTATAGACCTCAATCCTTCTCCCCTTGTGGCCTCCTCTTCTTTGATGGTACCACTCATCCCTTCTACTGCAAGGCATGAGGTTGCTATCGTTTCACCACCTATCACCCAGCTTCAATTGGCTTACAACATACCCATCCAGAACAGTTTTAGTCCTCTTTCTCGTGACTTAGAGGACTATATCTTATTGGGAGCCAGACCCAAATCTCAAAATACCAGAGATGACCATTATCCCCAGGACGCCAACTGTCCTGTATTATCTCCTAATAGGTTTAAGTCTCAAAATTTTCAGTTCTCTCCTCCAAAGGGAGTGCCCAAAGAGAAAAGAAAACTAGAAGTGGACGAAGAGGAGGAACCACTAGGAAGAGAAAACAAAAAAGAGAGGTCAGAATCAACATAAATGAGAGCACAATAAAAATATATAATCTATCCTCACATACTCTCACCCCCTCTGAAGAGCTTTTACTCCAGAAGGGCTTGGGTTTCTCGCCTTCGATAGGTCCAAACAAGTTCGGTCTCTTTAAAGACCTACACCGTTTTATACGTTTATTAACGTTAAAACGTCATTATGCCCCTAACCCATTGGCCATACACAAAAAAGATAGAAAGGAGGCTAACTCCACATTGGTTGCGGTACCAGAATGTACACCTCCCACGGAACTTGATGAAGCTGCAGTACAGGCCCTTGAGGAATTATGGGCTGAAGGCCATACAGAGGGCTATGTTCCCACTGCTAGTTTAGAACCACCAGTAATGCATACTCCCTTCCGACCTAAATCAACTTTCTTTCCAATCAACTCAAAAGGCCACTACATAGAAACTTACTATCAAGCTGCATATAAAGACTTTCTATCACTATGTGACGATTCCAAGATGCGGAAACATCAGAATCTGAGCAGATGTGAGAACGCGGACCTGAAAGAGTTAATGTCTAACACTAAGATCATTATTAGGCAGGCTGATAAGGGTGGTAGCTTGGTGGTACAAAATCGTACCGATTATATTAAAGAGGCAAGTAGGTTGTTAGCGGACATCAACACGTACTTGAAATTACAGTCTGATCCTCTTCCAGGATTTCAACTGGAATTAAGGTCACTGGTACAGGAAGCTTGGCAAAATGGAGTACTCACTAATAAAGAAAGGCAATTTCTATTACCATCTGAGTGTAGTACTCCCTATTTTTACCACCTTCCAAAGGTCCACAAACCATTGGTGGATCCACCTGGGAGACCTATTGTGGCGAGCACTAATAGCTTCAGTAATGGTTTGTCCATATACATTGATTGTTGTCTGCAGCCCCTTGTGTGTCAATTAGCATCATACATCAAGGATTCCAACGATGTAATAAAAGCCCTTCAGAATTATTCATGGGAAGAGGGATACTGGTGGGCATCTCTGGATGTGTCTTCCCTTTATACCTCTATACCCCATGAGATAGAGCCGTACAATATTTTCTGACCAAAAGTGGTGATTTTAATTCCCTGCAATCACAATTTTTAGTTCAAGCCACTGAATTCTGCCTCAAACATAACTATTTTACGTTTCGTGAAACAATTTTATTTACAGCGTAGGGGAACTGCGATGGGAGCCAACTTTGCTCTGGTTTATGCCAATCTTACCATGGGCTATTGGGAGGAACATAGTATCTGGGCTAACAATCCGTTTGCAGAGCACATTGTTTTTTTTGAGTGGTACATCGACGACATTGTGATCATATGGAGCGGTAGCCCAGATCGGTTCTCCTCATTTGTGGCCCATTGCAATTCCAATTCATTTGGTTTGTCGTTTACTCATGTAATAGATCCCCATGAACTTGTGTTTTTGGACTTGGTGTTAGCCCATGATCAACATAGGATCTTTACTAAAAACCACGTTAAGCCAACTAGTGGTAATTCCTATCTCCACTTTGGAAGTTGTCACCATCCATCATGGAAATGTAACATCCCGAGTGGTCAATTTAATAGACTGAGACGCAATTGTTCCAGAGTGGAGGATTATGTCGAACAGGGGGCCATGATGAAAAAGAAATTCCAAGAGAAGGGTTACCCATGTGACCTCATCAATGACGCTTTCCTGTCCCACATGAACCCTCCTCTAGGGGACAAGAGTTCAAAAGACGAATCAAGAACTAACCAGACAGTTAGATTTGTTTCTACTTTCAATGATAGATACAAGTCTATATCTAGAATTGTCAAGAAACATTTCGGTATCCTACGTTTGGACCAAGGTCTAGCTCCGGTATTACCTGAGGTTCCACAGGTAACGTTCCGAAAAGCCCGTACTGTTAAAAACTTGTTAGCACCTAACAAAATAGTAAACAAATCTTCCAAATCCCCACTTTACATTAGATCTTATTTCCACGATAGAAAGGGCATATTTCAGTGCAAAAAGAGGGGGTGTCTTACGTGCCAATTCATTGCTCATGGTTCTAAGACTATCACAACTAACACAGGCAAAAAATATGAGATTAGGCAATTCATCACTTGTTCCACTGACTTCGTTATATACGTTCTGCGTTGCCCGTGTGGGCTAATCTACGTTGGTCGGACCATTCGAGCAGTACGGGCTAGAGTGGGTGACCACCGTAGACTGATTTCTAAAGGGAGCGATGAACACAGTGTTCCTCGACATTTCTTACGTTCCCACAACAAGGACATTAGACATTTAGAGGTCTTTGTGATCGAAACGATCCCCAAGACTTTCTGGAAAGTATCCTATTATATCTTTTTTAGAAAACATTCTCGTGATAATTAATAAAAATGTTGTGTTTGATTGTAAATTATGTGTTATTTACGATTTGTACCCTGAATGTATATTTGAATATGAATATTTTAATATGTACATTTTATTGTGTTTTTTTCCATTGTTTGGTTTTTTGAACAACAGGGGGTTAACTTTGTCCCCCCCTCACAATGGGTTAACTCCTTTTTTTTTTTTTTCCCTCCCATTACATCCCCTCCCCCTATTTACATTCATGTATTTAAACTTTGCGAGTTGCCTACTTCCTTGACTATGACAAAGCGCTCATGCGCGAAACGCGTCGTCAAGGCAACCCTATGACAGTGGTCCTATCCAGAGCCAAGTCACGGTGATCATCTATCCATCCATCCATCCATTTATTTTGGCGATAGCTCCCAACAGCCAGTAGCGTTTTTCTCTTCAGCTTTATTGTCTCCACCATTTCTATCTGGTTTGGCTATTCACGTTCAGTCCCCCTGTTTTTTCCATTCATTTATTATTGCCTCAATTCCATCTCAAGGGGCCGCAGACAGTCCAGGCAGATGTGAGCTCCATCAGCCTGTTGGCAGCAACATTTCTCCCCTGATCTGCTCCTCAGATCCAACATTGGTATTTGTGTAGTGACACCATCCACTACTGAGGATTTTTTACTCTCGTGGAGACACAGTCTGGAGAGTCAGTGGTTTGCTTCCATCAGCTGACTCTCCGGCGGCTCCCCTGTGCTGACGTCATCATTCATCGTCACGGAGCCTCAGTGAGGCTCCTCTCCTCACAGCGGAGCATCGGCTCTGTCCACGCCACAGCCACAACACTGTTCGCTGGAGCCGGTGAGCCGCTCTGGACAGTACCGGACCCCACAACCAGCGGGGATGCTGTGAGTTTTATTCACCTTCTTTTTGAGCACCTTGTTCCACTCTCACCACCTTACCCATTGCCTTCTGTTGGGGCACTTTCTGGATGGATCTCCCGTGCTGGTCCCCTGTTGTTTAAGGACTGCCTGTCTTTTATTTTTATTTCAAGTGCACATTTATATGCTGTAATTTAGTGCAATACACCATTACAATATTGTGTTACTGCGGGTCCTATTACAATATTGGTTCTTGTTTTTATAACTTGGGTTACAATTTACAAATTATTATTGTTACTTTATAATCATTATTGGTTTTATTAAACTAATCAGTTTTATTCATTTATTACTGTTGCAGTTTGTTTTTACAATATCTTGAGCGCTGAGCTTTATTTGTTCTTCTTCTGTTATGATCTGTATCTACCAGCTACGGTTGGTCCAGCTGCACGGGTGTTCTTTTTACCTCCCTCCTCTCTTATTTATAAGTCATGCTACATGTATATAAGATGTCACAGTACATGGTGTGGTAAACATACATGTTACACAATGCATGTCTTGTTGGAGCTCTCCAGGTAGTCTACCACTGGCGCCGTGTTATTGCTGTGTTTTTTACTGATGAGGTACTGATGTGTTACTGACAGGTGTTACTGCTGGACACTGATTGGCACTGTGGTGGGCACTGATTGGCACTGTGGTGGGCTCTGATTGGCACTGTGGTGGGCACTTGAAGGCTTTTTTATTGTGGGAATGCTGGGCACTGATTGGTAGCTTATTTGCACATCTGAGGGGCTGTGCTGATAATCAATGTGCTGATTATCAGCACAGACCCCACCTCTGACAGGCAGAGCCGCCGATCTGCTGCAGCAATAATTGCATTTATAAAGCCAAAAAAAATGACATTTTCCCTGCAAGCTGCCTTTATTTTGCTCAGCTGTATGATGAGGCCACAATGTAGTGCACTGGGAACAAGATTAGAGATTTTTTGCATACATTCTATGACTTACATACTATACATACTTTGACTTTGGATAGAAGTAACGGGTGTGTAAAAACTGGTCTTTGGGTGTCGGTGGCGCCTTCCCACCATAACTCTATAGAGGTAATCTTGATGAAAGCAAGAATTGGCCTTGCTGTAAAAAATTGCAATGATATGCACCTGTCAAACAGGTGCAGAAAAATTGGTCTTTGTGTGTCGGTGGCGCCTTCCCACCATAACCCTACAGTGGTACTCTTGATGAAAGCAAGAATTGGCCTTGTTGTAAAAAATTGTAATGATATCCACCTGTCAAACAGGTGCAGAAAAATTACTCTTTGGGTGTCAGGGGTGCCTTCCCACCTATAGAAGTGCTCTTGATGAAGACAAAAAAATTGCAATGATATTGACCTGTCAAACAGGTGCTGAAAAATGGGTCTTTGGGTGTTAATTGTGCCCATGAAACCTATACCAAAAACATTCTTCCAGATGAAATGATTGAACACCCTCAAAGCTAGGCAGCCTCAAAGTCCTACATAGATTCCACATCCCAAAAAGACTTAATCGGTGACATCAGCACCAGGGGCTTCATAGCTGGTAATCCAGGACTGATTCATTTTTATAAAAGTCAAACAGTCCACGGAGTCTGTGGACAGATGCGTTCTATGATCAGTAATGAAACCTCCTGCAGCACTAAATGCCTGTTCTGAAAGCATGCTGGATGCTGGGCAGCCCAACAACTCAATAGCATGCTGGGCAAGTTCTGGCCAGTGGTCTATTCTGAGGACCCAGCAGACGTGTGCACACTGAAATATTTTGTTTCGGAATTTCGTTTTCGTCTGAAAAATACATTTATTTAGTTACTCGTGAAATTCGTTTTTATTTATTTCGTTTTTCGTTAAAAATTGCATTCATCCGAAAATCCAAATGAATTAAGGTCGAACCTATCATTGAAGGCTTATGGTGTCTGTCGAATGTTCAAAGAAGATTCGACGGAGCAGCTAAACTGTACAACGCCATATAGTTTAGCTGCTCCGTCGAATCCTCTTAGAACTTTCAACAGACATCATGAGACAAAGATTCGACGTTTGTATGTTTTTCACTGCTTTGTTGAATCTTTGTCATTCATGTTGAATGTATATAGTTCAAACAGAAAATGGACTGGTGATAGTGATCACTGATTAGACAGGTAACAAGATAGGGTATATAAAATCTATATAGAATCTCAATCTATAATATATAATCTATAATAATAAATCCCCCCCCCCCCCCCCCTCACTGCCCCATCTGCAGCAGATGGGGCAGTGAAATTTGCTACAATCTACAGCTGGTGGTGTGCTGCTGGCAGATGTGCTGCTAGGACCTGGGACACCCTGTGCTATACCATCATTCCAGTCAGTGGAGGCTGCTGAGAGGTAATGACTCGGTATAGCAAGGGCAGACTGAAGTGAGTAAGGAGGAGGGACAGATTTGTGCCCCTTTTGTGTGGCTTTAAGGTGCTCTTGCCAACGGGCTGAGTGGCTGGACGTTAAATGCCTTGTTAAGCATGTGGTACCCAAATGGTTGGTGTTGGTGCCACTGCTATTGTGCTTGAGGCTGGAGAGCGGAGGATCTGACGGGCCCTATTGTAAAGTTTCCCGGCTATTAAAAGGCTTTGTCCCATACCCAGGTGCTGTTGACCTCCTAAATTTTGGGATCAATTTTTCCAGTAAGCAGACAGAGTTTGTCTGTGGTGAAGGAGCACTGGATCCGCATGATGGATAGCTGGCACTTGCAGTTCACATACTATATGGACTATTAACATGTTTATACATTAATTATCACATTTTGTGTCTGAGCACTTATATCACTGAATGGTGTCACTATATTTGTTTTATGCTGTTTTGAATGATTTTAAGGGATAGCGCATCAAGTTTTCTTGCAGTTGTATTTGTGTTTTGGTAGCCTGACCCTTCTTAGTATGCAGCCTCTCTTATTTCACATTTTGAATATATTTTACTGATTTGCTTTATACCAATTGCGAGGTGGTTTGCTTTGACATATTTGTAGGTAAAACATAAAAATTGCTCTGGTTGGTTTAAATAGATGTGAGAGCTGAACTGGTATATATGGTACAGTAATATTTACTATACTGATTATATTACAATGTACAGCATGATTCAATTTTGTATCTTAAAAAGGGAAAAGCCTTTATGAAGCCTTTATGAATCAGCAGCTATTAAAATATATTGGCACTTACATGTCTGGGAAATTATTTGTTTAAATGTGCACATTCCAACAAGCCTATAAAATTCTTTGGATAATTTATTAACTAAATTGTTCTAAAATGACAGAAGAAAATGCCACAACTCCCACCGAAATGTTAACGGCATGTAACAATAAATAAATAAAAGTCCTCCCTAAGTTTTTTTTATCATTTTTAAAACCACATAAAGGGCTTAGTACAGGAAATAAGGCTAGGATACATTTCCTAGCAATGAATGCAAAAAATAATGTTTTCTAGTATTATTAAAATGGAAATGAAAATAATCTTAACTTGTAGTTGTAGTACAATATTATAGTGATGTAGTACAATATCCCTATGTTAGTTGCTCTTCTGAGAATCCAACAATGTACATTGTAGTGAAATTATGGCAACAAAGAAACAAGGAAATCTAATTCAATTCTGATTCCTACAGCTAACCTTAATATTTACCTCACTCTTAACACCTAAAAAAACCCCCTAACCTAATCTAGAAAATGATATCCCTAGCCTAAACCTAACATATAGATCTTACCATAACCCAGAGGCGTAACTAGAAACCTCAGGGCCCCGGTGCAAGAAATCATGAAGGCCCCCCCCCCGAAAAGCATGATTTTGATACTATATTTTTTTCCACTGTACAATAAAGTAAAACATTTCTGTTTCTGATTTCAACTTACCGTAACTGTCAAGAGGAAGCTTCAGGATAGGACATGGTCACATAACAGGTCAGAATGATGAGAATGTACCTGCAGAATATCATGAAGAACAACCATAAATCAAGGCGATATATACATCCATTAGACAAAGTTATAGTCAAAGATCCACATTTAAAATATATATTTAAATACATAAAATATAAAATTTTGAATGAGATTAATTTGGAAAATATAAAAACACTGTACATGTATAGACACACAAACTTACTAAAAATGTTCACAAAGGTAGAAGAAAATCTTCAAAAAAGGGTCCAAAACAGGGCCAACAATAAGTTCTTCAAAAAAGGGTCCACAACAGGGCCAACAGCCGGTGTCCCCAGTGCAGCCGGTGTCCCCAATGCAGCCTGCCCGTGTCTACCAGTGTCCCCAGTGCATCCGGTGTCCCCAGTGCAGCCGGTGTCACCAATGCAGCCAGTGTCCCCAATGCAGCCAGTGTCCCCAGTGCAGCCGGTGTCCCCATTGCAGCCGTTGTCCCCAATGCAGCCTGCCCGTGTCCACCAGTGCCACCTGTGTCCCCAGTGCAGCCTGTGTCCCCAGTGCAGCCGGTGTCACCAATGTAACAAAAGTGGGGGAAGATGGTAGTTGCGCTGTGATGAAGGGGGGGGTGGGGGAGCTACAAAGATGACTAAAGTGGCAAAGTGAACTAAAAAAGCAGAAACGGGCCAATGCATGAATGGATCCTACATGCTAAAAGAACATGGTGGGGATGCAGTGCAGTGCAACGTAGCTAATCAACATGACTATAATGTTGCGGGCAGACAAAGCCTAATATATAAAGGTAATTGTGAAACAGTGACTGCTTGAATATAGCAAAGCAAAATTGCATATACTAACACAAATAGGATGAATAATGACACAATGCAAAAAAATATATATAATGCAAGAAAATATATGTGGGCTAGTGCCCCATTAGCAAAAACGTGCCAAATCCTGGTGAACTACAAGTGACAAATCCCTAGGGCAAACATGAATATTAGTTCTATCATCCAGTCCAAAAAACAAAAACTCGTGATGAGAAACACAAAACAATTCCAATCGTGAAGGGAAGGGGGATCTTCAGTGAGGACACCTCTGTGTTTGCAAGCCGCTTACCTTACAGCTGTAAGGTATACAGCCTGTGTTGCAAATGTAAACGGCGTCCCCAATGCAGCCGGTGTCCCCAATGCAGCCGGTGTCCCCAATGCAGCCTGGCCCGTGTCCACCAGTGCCACCTGTGTCCCTAGTGCAGCCGGTGTCCCCAGTACAGCCGGTGTCCCCATTGCAGCCTGTGTCCCCAGTGCAGCCGGTGTCCCCAATGCAGCCTATGTCCCCAGTGCAGCCTGTGTCACCAATGCAGCCTGTGTCACCCATTGTCACCAATGCAGCCTGCCCGTGTCCACCAGTGCCCCCTGTGTCCCCAGTGCAGCCGGTGTCCCCAGTGCAGCTGGTGTCCCCAGTGCAGCCGGTGTCCCCAGTGCAGCCTGTGTCACCCGGTGTCACCAATGCAGCCTGCCCGTGTCCACCAGTGCCACCTGTGTCCCCAGTGCCACCTGTGTCCCCAGTGCAACCTGTGACCCCAGTGCAGCCAGTGTCCCCAGTGCAGCCGGTGTCCCCAGTGCAGCCGGTGTCCCAAGTGCAACCTGTGTCCCCAGTGCAACCTGTGTCCCCAGTGCAGCCAGTATCCCCAGTGCAGCCAGTGTCCCCAGTGCAGCCAATGTCACCAATGCAGCCAATGCAGCCTGCCCGTGTCCACCAGTGCCACCTGTGTACCCAGTGCAGCCTGTGTCCCCAGTGCAGCCTGTGTCCCCAGTGCAGCCAGGTGTCACCAATGCAGCCGGTGTCCCCAATGCAGCCGGTGTCCCCAGTGCAGCCAGTGTCACCAGTGCAGCCGGTGTCCCCAATGCAGCCTGCCCGTGTCCACCAGTGCCACCTATGTCCCCAGTGCAGCCTGTGTCACCGGTGCAGCCTGGAGGGGGTGGTGGTGGTACTGGAGGGGGGTGGTGGTGGTACTGGAGGGGGGGTGGTGGTGGTATTGGAGGGGGGTGGTGGTGGTACTGGAGGGGGTGGTGGTGGTACTGGAGGGGGTGGTGGTGGTACTGGAGGGGGACCTCTTACTGATCTCATCTCCCCACCACCACTGATCTCATACCTATCCCCCCACCCCCCATCTCCTCTGTTGGAGAGGTGATGGGGGGTGGGGGGATAGGGATGAGATCAGTGGTGGTGGGGGGGGGATGGGGATCAGTAAGAGGCAGAGCCGCAGAGGTGGTGGAGGTTGGGATCGATCGATTGGAGTGCAAAATGGGGACTTACCGCCAATCAATCGATCGATTCCCCCTCCTCAGAAGTCAGAAACAATCCTTCGGAATCAGCGTGCCTCCTCCAGCCCAGGATGCCTTGCTTGCCTCAGGTCACACGCTGCCGTAAGTACTGCACACTGCGCAGAAGCAGAGGGCAGAGCTCCTCCCCCGCCTTCACTGAATTGGTGTGCTTCATTGTCCGCCCCGCCTCTCTTCCAGTCTCTCTTTCTGCATAGGCGGGGGTGGAGCCCACAAGTCCCTCAGCTCAGCGCTTTTCTCTCCCCTAAGTGCAGCAGGCGTAGCGGGTGAATGCCCCCCTCCCTCCCGACACAGTGAAACATGATGGACACACACCTCTGGACAGTCAGGTGGGCCCCTCACACGGCGGGCTGGCGGGTGGCTGCTGGGCCCCCCTGAAGTGGCGGAAAACTACAGGGCCCAGTCGCACTTGCAACTGTTGCGACCCCTATAATTCCGCCACTGCCATAACCATTAACTTATTTCTAACAAATAACCCTATCCCTCCTCTATTTTTAATCCTTAAAGTGTAGATGTAACTTTTTCTAAAAAATAGTAATTTCTATGATTTTTTTTTTCTCCAGATTATAGGAACTGCACCCTCTGTCCCCAACTTTGTTCTTACAGTCATCTGTAGCACTGCACTCCTTTTTATAATGGATTCCAGGCTGGTAAGGATTGCTTAACACTGGCTACATAGAATAACGGGCAATAAGTAGCAGCGCTAAATAAACTTAAACAACATACACCAGTGATATTGAAATCAGCAGTATAAAAAACAATATGAAACGTCCTTGAATGTGGGTAAGTAGTGCTTCAAGAATCAGCCAAAAGATTTGCAATACAGTCCAAAATAGTGAATTTTATCCTCCACCGCACCACCAGTGATAAACTATAAAAAATGCTCGCTTACCAGATGGCAAGCTATAAACGCTTGCGACCTATACCCGGCCAGGGCCTTTATCCAAATGAGGGGCCACAGGAAGACTCCAGGTAAAACCCATCTAGATGATCAGCATGGGGACCGCCAAAACTCATCAGCCAAAGACCGTGACAGGATGGAATATGGTGGTATTCAGATGTTCCCAGAACAAGAAAGGATCACCATATCTCGCATCAGATAGTACTCAACAGCAAAGAGGCCTAAATCATGGGGTATTATCGTGTACAAAGATGTCACGTCCCCTAGAATCCTTGAAATCCACTTTGGAAGCAGTTAACAATTTGGATAGAAGTAAACTATTGGGTGTTAGGTCATCTCATGAGTGGGACTCTTCTCGTATTCCATTCATTACTACCTATTCTGTGCAGCATAATAGTATCAAAAACTTGATACGGAAACATTGGTATATTTTGGAAAATGATCCTATCCTTAAATCCATCTTACCCGCCAGACCACAGGTGGTATTCAGAGGAGCATCGTGTCTTAAAGACAGATTGGCCCCCAATGTTTTGGATCCCCCTGTTACAAAACCCTGTTTTTTTGGTAATCTGACAGGATATTACAAATGTGGTAGATGTCGAGAGTGCTCCATTAATATAGGCACTCAAAGACGCCCCCATAGGTTTACTGCTCATAGTACACAAATGGAACATGATATTGAGCCATTTATTACATGCTCGACGGAGGGGGTCGTCTATCTGCTCCAGTGCCCTTGCGGGTTACAGTATGTGGGCAGGACTAGGCGACCCCTCTCCGTCAGACTCAACGAGTATATTACTAATATAAAAAATGTATTCCCAAAACATTCAGTCTCTAAGCATTATTTAACTACACACAACAAGGATGCCTCTAACACTATTTTCTTGGGGATCGATAAATATAGACCACATTGGAGGGGTAGCTCTCTCGTCAGGAGTATCTCCAGACTCGAGGTGCTCTGGATCCACAAAATTAAATGCTATACCCCGTATGGACTTAACGTGGATATTGACACAAATGCCTTCATAGACAACTCTTGAGGGCGTTTTTTGTCTGGGGTAGTGGGAGGAGTTTACATCTGTACTTCCTGGTGTTTAATTCCTAATCTGTAACTGTACCTTTATTTTATTCCTTCCTTTTTTATATTTCCATTATGATGAATTCTTTACTCCTGTTTGAGATTTAGTCAATTGGATATCCCAGTGTATGTTTTTTATAGGTTTTGTTATCTGACCCATTTTGCGATACAAACCAGACTCGATGTGGGCCAAAGGAAATTATTTTTGTCCTTGTTACTGCATTAATGGGGTGTCAGTTTTTTTAATGTTTTTTTTTGCAGGGTGGTGGAGGTTATTGGCCACTCATCTGGTATATGTGGTTTACTCACATAGACCTTATAGGGACCTATCTAGATAGGATTTTGCACAACTACTAAATATTGTTTTTAGGGAGTTGTTTGCCCAATATTTGGTAAACACCCTAATTTTTACTATTATTCCCCACTTTTATTAGTATCCTTATGTTTTTGTCATGTCTAATTTGGTTCTTTTGTCCTCTTTAATACCCTACTTTAATGTTTTAAGAAACTGTTTATTAGTAATCCCAAGCACTCCCTATGGTCTTCTCTCGGTGTAGAAGTCTAACATGACTGGTGCCATCTAGTCGCTAATTAATTTACATGGGGGACTATGCTCCTAACACCTTTGGGTTTTGGTTGTACTATTTGTCTGACCCGCCGTAGGTGGTCACTTTTCCAGTGTCCAATATGGCAGATCGGGACTCTTGCCATGCTCTTAGGTGGAACGCTAGATGATTTCCTAGTCCGGACTCACATCGAGGCTTGGTTTACTTTGTTGTTACTTATACGCGACACGTCAGTGCATCGTCCGTGCCCCAGACGACATCATTGTGTGACGAAACGCGCGTCGGGAGGAGCTGACGTGCTGACGTCTCGCGTGGACTGTTCGAGGGACGGGTGTCCATACAAGCCGGCCAGCTGTTTTGTTTTTATTGCTTCTAAACTTTGTAAGTGGCTTTCTTTTATTTGAATAAATGATGTATAACAGTATTATGCTATGGTGATCCTTTCTTGTTCTGGGAACATCTGAATACCACCATATTCCATCCTGTCACGGTATTTGGCTGATGAGTTTTGGCGGTCCCCATGCTGATCATCTAGAAGGGTTTTACCTGGAGTCTTCCTGTGGCCCCTCATTTGGATAAAGGCCCTGGCCGGGTATAGGTCGCAAGCGTTTATACATAAACATAGATAGTGTAGCGCTAAAATGTAACCTCTGTGCAAAAATTAATATGCCTAAAAAAAGGAAAATTATTCCACAGTGAAGTGAAAAGTAATCTTATCTTGTCTCCGGATTACATATTTGTGAAAAAATATGTGGAGTAACAACATACAAAAAAAACTCTCATATATCAAATGAAGATAAGAGATATATAAAATGAAAAAATACAAAGAATAAAAAATTTATAGCGTGATAAGCTTAAAGTGTCCACATTCCAAAGGAATATAAATACAATCTTAAGGGATGAATTTATTAGAAAAGTGTCCAAAATCAAGAGGTATGGCCACCAAATAGATCTGAAAGTATTCTGTTCCCAGTGATCTATCATGTAAATAAGACGGATTCCATACAATATAAATGATCCATAAATGTCTCCTCCATAGTGATCTGATCAACACAAAAGATAAGGTACTCTTACCAACTTTGGTGGACTCACAGGCCGTTGGCGGTGAGTCAAAAAGGCTTGCACTGTCTCAGAATGGAGGACAGTATGGGAGCAGGTCATGTGCTGGTAAACCTCTTCCTCCAAATGGGATGCCAGGATCCTGCCCGAGTGGTCTGCACGATCTTCGTTTAGATCAGAAATGGTAACCATGTATAAGGAAAGAAAAAAGGAGCCTCCACATGGTGTAAATCCAACAATTCAATTGGCATTTATTCAATCAATCACGACCATTTAACAGTCCATAAAAGTATAAAAAGATAGAATCGATTCCAGTATTTAAAAAAAAAAAAAAAAGGCAAGCGTGGTGTGGGTGGCTGGGTACAGCAAGGAGACCCGACGCGTTTCGTCTGAAGAGACTCATATATATCATTCAGTGTAACCTATATATACAGTACATTCGGTGGTGTACAGTTTCTAATACACTTCAGGCAGTGTACACAGTATATAATAATATAATACAGTATGTACAGTTTCTAATACAGTGCAGGCTGTGTACACAGTATGTAATACAGTGTGTACAGTTTCTAATAAACTTCAGGTGGTGTACATAGTATATAATACAATGCAGCCGGTGTACAGTTTCTAATGCAGTGCAGGTGGTGTACACAGTATATAATACAGTGTGTACAGTTTAATACACTTAAGGTGGTGTACCCAGTATATAATACAGTGCAGCTGGTGTACAGTTTCTAATACAGTGCAGGTGGTGTACACAGTATATAATATAGTGCGGTGTTAAAAAAAAAAAAAAAAAAAAAACATCATGTCCGGAAGGCCACCAAGGAGAGGCAGACGCTCACAGGCCAGTATGGGGTCCCACCCAAAATCCATACCAGGCCTTTTGGGTCTGGTGTGGATTTTAAGAGGAACCCTGTGCCAAAATTTTTTTAAAAAATGGTGTGGGGGTCCCCCCATAAACCATACCAGACCCTAATCCGAGCAAGCAGCCATGGCAGGCCAGGAAATGGGGGGACAAGCGAGCCCCCCTCCTGAACCATACCAGGCCACTTGCCCTCAACATGGGGAGGGTGCTTGATGGGGACAAGGGCCTCATCATCACAACCTTTGCCACTGGTTGTGGGGGTCTGCGGGTGGGGGGCTTATTGACATCTAGAAGCCCCCTTTAACAAGGGGCCCCCAGATACTGCCTCTCCTATGTGAATGGGTATCGGGTACATTGTACCCCTACCCATTCAATAAAAAGGTGTCAAAAAAGTAAAAACAACAGGAGACAGTTTTTGACAATTCTTTTATTAAAAAAAAAATAAAGTGTCCCATGATGTACAGCCATCTTCAATCACAGCGCTGATGGACAAAAAATATCGGGTGGCCCTGCCCTTGCCTACATAACAGCTGTCCCAGCCAAGAGACAGCAGTCGGTGGGACACCTCCAATCGAGGAAGAGCTATCTTTTTCTATTTTTCGGGTCTGTCAGGCGCCGTGCTTGTAGATGGATGATCTTCGCAGGACACTTTTTTTTTAATAAAAGAGTTGTCTAAAACTGTCCCCTGTCGTTTTTACTCTTTTAACACTTTTTTTGGTGAATATGTAGGGGTACGATGTACTCCTACCCATTCACATGGGGGGCGAGATCTTGGGGCCCCCTTGTTAAAGGGGGTTTCCAAATTCCGATAAGCCTCCCACCCTCAGACCCCCACAACCACCGAGCAAGGGTTGTGGGGATGAGGCCAGACTGCTGGTGGGAAGCTAAACAGTGGGGACCTTGAGAGGAGAGTTTGAACAAGTTTTGCTTTTTGACTGCTGGCGATTGCTGGGTTGCAGTTTTAGGTTCTTTTTGGGCTTTTCCTTGTAGCTTTTTAACACCTTTTTATGTCACTTTTTAAACAGCTTATTTTTTTCTTTGCCTCCCTTAGCCTACTAAGTAAGGGGGTGGTTAATTGGTCACAGGTGCTTGAGGCCTATATAACCTTCTGTAGAACTCATTGTGAGCCTGCTCATCTTTGAGCTTGCTGGAACTTAGACCAAGTGGAACTGGACTAAGTGGTGAGTTAAAAAAACAGAGTTAGTGGAACTGGACTAAGTGGTGAGTTAAAAAACCAGAGTTAGTGGAACTGGACTAAGTGGTGAATAAAAAACCACAGTTGAAAACAAGAGGTTGTAAAAGGGGTCAAGTAATGTAAGCAGGGATGGGCGAACGGTTCGGCCTGAGCATAAGTTCGGGCCGAACTTCAGTTGTTCGGCCATTCGGCAAAAATATGCGGTGTTCGGGGCAAATTCGAAAGCCGCAGAAAATCGTTAAAGTCTATGGGACAATAACATGTAAAACCAAAAATGCTAATTTTAAAGGCTTATAGGCAAGTTATTGTCATAAAAAGTGTTTGGGAACCTAGGTCCTGCCCCAGGGGATGCAAAAAAGTTTTAAAAACGGACGTGTTTTTGGGAGCAGTGATTTTAATAATGCTTAAAGTGAAACAATAAAAATGAAATATTCCTTGAAATATTGTGCCAGTACAGCAGCAAAATTACATTTCTAAAGGAAAAAAGTCATTTAAAACTGATCGCGGCTGTAATGAATTGTCGGGTCTCGGCAATAGATAAAACTCATTGAAAAAAACGGCATGGGTTCCCCCCCACTCCATTACCAGGCCCTTTGGCTCTTGTATGAATATTAAGGGGAACCCCGAAAATCCATACCAGGCCCTTCTGGTATGGATTTTTAAGGCAAACCCTGCACCAAAATTTTTTTTTTTAATGGCGTAGGATCCCCCCCAAAATCCATACCAGACCCTTATACAAAGACACGCAACCTGGCAGGCCGCAGGAAAAGAGGGGGGATAAGAGATCGCCCCCCCTCCTGAACCATTCCAGGCCACATGACCTCAACATGGGGAGGGTGCCTTGGGGCCTGACCACAAAGCTCCTTGTCCCCATGTTGATGGGGACAAGGGCCTCATCCCCACAACCCTAGCCTGGTGGTTGTGGGGGTCTGTGGGCAAGGGGCTTATTGGAATCTGTGGGCGGGGGGCTTATTGGAATCTGGAAGCCCCCTTTAACAAGGGGACCCCCAGATCCCGGCCCCCCCTGTGAATTGGTAAAGGGGTACATTGTACCCCTACCATTTCACAAAGAAAGTGTAAAAAATTGTAAGACAAAAGACAGCTTGGGACAAGTCCTTTATTAAAAAATAAAAAAATTTAATGATCCAGCGATGTAAATCCATGCCGCCCGAGGTACCGAAAAAAAAAAGCCTGAACAGTTCTGCCTCCATGGGAGATTTGCGCTGAGTGATGCTTCTTCTCGATGACAGATGTTATATAGCTGAGGATGGGGCCACCCGAGGATGTAAACCGGTGACCCCACCACCCTCTGACACCACAGGGGCTTCCTGAAGGGCCTGGTATGGTGGGACCCCAAAGCATTTTTTTTTTTTAATTTTGGTTCGGGGTTCCCCTTAATATTCATACCAGACCCAAAGGGCCTGGTAATGGACGGGGGGGAACCCATGCCATTTTTTTCAATGAGTTTTATCTATTGCCGAGACCTGACAATTCATTACAGCCGTGATCAGTTTTAGATTACTTTTTTCCTTTAGAAATGTAATTTCGCTGTGGTACTGTTCTAAACATGGGAAAATGGCACCACTTTACAGGCATACTATAGACACCCCCCAGGCACAATATTTAAAGGAATATTTAATTTTTATTGTTTCACTTTAAGCATTATTAAAATCACTGCTCCCGAAAAAACGTCCGTTTTAAAACTTTTTTTTGTATTGATACATGTCCCCTGGGGCAGGACCCAGGTCCCCAAACACTTTTTATGAAAATAACTTGCATATAAGCCTTTAAAATGAGCACTTTTGATTTTTCATGTTCGTGTCCCATAGACTTTAACGTGTTTGTGTGTTCTTCCGAATTTATTGCCTGTTCGCATGTTCTGGTGCGAATCGAAGTGGGGGGGTGTTCGGCTCATCCTTAATTGTAAGTACATGAGTGCTGTGAGTGCAAGTGGGCTATATTGAGTATTAATGTCAGGTAGTACCTGTGTATTGTGAGTACCTGAGTGTGTCTGAGTAGTGTGTGTGGAGTGTTGTCTGAGTAGTGTGTGTGGACCCCAAAGCGCCCTTCCCATGTTGAGGGCAATCGGCCTGGTATGGTTCAGGAGGGGCCCCCTTTGCTGACCTGCCATGGCTGCTTGCTTGGATAAGGGTCTGGTACAGATTTTGGGTTCGACCCCCACGCTTTTTTTTTTTTAATTTTGGTGTGGGGGTTCCCCTTAAAATCCATACCAGACCTTAACGGCCTGGTATGGATTTTGGGGGGGACCCCATGCTGTTTTTTTTACATTTTGGCGTGGAGTTCTCCTTAATATCCATGCCAGACCAGAAGAGCCTGGTATGGGGGGGGGGACCCACGCTGATTTTTTTTCATTGATTTTTATCTATATTGCCGGATTGTCATCTGGGGAACGATTCTGTTCCCCAGACGACGTCAGTTACAGACAAAACGTACGTCGGGAAGGTGACGCTCTGACGTCATCGCCTCTCACTTGGACGGGCGCTCGCCAGCCGGCCGGCGATTCTTGCTCTCTTTTTCCTGCATAACTGTAAGTGTTTTACTTCATTGAAATAAATTTGTTATACGGAGTCACACTATGGATACCTCTTCTTCACTCCTATGTTTGTGATTCGGGGATTGTTACCTCCCTATACCTGCCCGCGGCCACGCCGCCAGAGGGATGCTCTAATGCTGGTTGGATATCCAGGTCTTCACTTCACCAAGTTTGCCTGCTGCCTGTCATAAACACACAGAGGGACGTTTCAGATCCATGTTTATCTGGCTTCTGGTTTATTCGACAAGCTTTTCTAAGCTTGCTATTTGGTAAGCGTGCCCTTCAGGTGGTGGAGGATCACTATGATGGGGGTTTCCTTATTTTCCCACTTTTTACACCGATCCTTATGAACAGTGATCAAGGGTCTCTTCTCACTGCCTAGTGGACATTCTGTCCATCTGATTTATGGACTTGGTGGCTTAATTTCATTTTCACTACATGTGTTTTGGGACTGTTTTATATGCATCTGGTAAAAGTCTGACACTAGTTTGATTTTTCATTAATTCAACCTGTTTAAGGATTTCATATTATTAGTCACATATTTTCACATGTATGTTTTTGAGGGTACAGCTCAGTTCTTTCTTTTTTATTTTCTCTATATTGTTGTGGATATCGCACATTTGAACTGCAGCTTATTTGAACAAATATTTTTTGAGCGCGGTGTTTCTTCCATTTTTAGATCTTGCTGCAGACTGTTCCTGTTGTTCTCTTTCTGATATACTACAGGCAGGCAAGTTCATTCAGTTAGCTGCAGTATATTCAGTACTGTATCCTGTGCAGCTAGATCTCACTGCAGACCGTTCCTGTTGTTCTCTTCCTAATATACTACAGGCAGGCAGTTGATTCAGTTAGCTGCAGTATATTCAGTATATATATACATCCCAGCTTTGTGCAGCTACATTTCACTGCAGGCCATTCCTGGTGTACCTATTCAAATACATTACAAATACATCAAATACAGTATGTCTGGAAGGCCAACAAGGAGAGGCAGACACTCACAGGCCACCTAAAGAGAGCAAGCAGGTTCTGTGTCTACAGCCAACATTGCTGGTCTTGGACATGGTGCATCCTCAGCACGTGGCCGTGGGGCACGCTTGTCCTTTTTTTCGGCAGCTGGCCGGGTTGAGCCACAACATGCAGAAGAGTTGGTAGAGTGGATGATCAAGCCGTCCTCCTCATCTTCTGGAACCCAGGCTCAGAGTACTTTGTCTGCCATTGCAGCTGCCAAAGCCGCCTCTTCCATCGGCACAATGTCATCAGTCACTCCTTCCCTAGCCCCACCATCATGCCCTGAGGAGTCCCCCGAACTGTTCGACCACAGTGTTGGGTACATGCTGCAGGAGGATGAGCAGCGTTTTGAAGGCTCCGATGATGGTACCCAGATTGAGGAAGGCAGTAACGTGAGCCCAGAGAGAGGGGGTGCCCAAGAAGGACAACAAACTGGTAGTCATGTTCCCCCAGCTGCAGCATACTGCCAGGTTTGCTCCAGTGACAAGGAGGGAGGGGATGATGAAGTCACTGACTCTACGTGGGTGCCTGATAGGAGAGAGGAGGAGGAGGAGGCACATTCCCAACGAGGCAGGATGCCCTCCAGGGGCCAGCTTAAGGGCAGCCAACCGACTGCATCACACCGCAGAGCTCCGCATGTGCAGGGCGCTGCTGACTCCACGCATTTTTCCAAAAGTTCTTTGGTGTAGGCCTTTTTTGAGATGTGTGCAGCAGATCACACCGTTGCTGTTTGCAACATATGTCTGAAGCGTATCAAGCGTGGCCAAAACAGCAGCCGCTTGGGCACCACATGCTTGACCAGACATATGTCAAACTCCCATGCAGTCCGTTGGCAAGCATACTTAAAAGACCCACACCAAAGAACAAGGTCCTCTCCTTGCTCCTCATCAGCTGGGATCTCCAACCCCACTATACCTTCAGTTCTCTCAGAAACCTGCAATGAGAGGAATGAAGGTGAAGAGTTAAGTGTGCCAAGTACTTTCGGGCAATCTGCTATCACTACACCAACGTCCGATTGTAACAGGCAAATTTCCCTACCCCAGTTGCTAAACCAGCGAAAGAAAGATCCCAGCCATCCACATGCCCAGCGGCTGAATGCTAGCTTGGATAAATTGCTAGCACTCCAACTGCTGCCTTTTCTGCTGGTAGACTCTGCCCCCTTTCGTGAATTTGTGGAATGTGCGGTACCTCAGTTCTCAGTTCTCAGTTTTTCATGGAAGGCGATTCCAGCTCTCTACTGGCATGTGGAAGGCAATGTCTTGGCCTCGCTGGACAGGGCGGTCAGCGGTAAGGTGCATATTACCGCTGACTCATGGTCCAGCAGGCATGGACAGGGACGTTACCTATCATTCACGGTGCACTGGGTGACCCTGCTGGCAGCTGGGAAGGATGCAGGACAGGGTGCAGTATTGTTGGAGCTTGTTCCGCCACCAGGCCTCCAAAATGCTAATAGTGGTGATTCTGACACACCTCTCTCCTCCACCCCCTCCTCTTCTTCTTCCTCCATGGCCTCTTCCTCTATAGATTTGTCCTCGGAACCAGCGGTGCTCCGTAGGCATTCAAGGGGCTACACAAGCACTCAGGCAAAAAGATGCCATGGGGTGCTTGAGCTGGTGCGCTTAGGGGACAGGAGCCACACTGGGGCAGAGATTCTGTCAGCTCTGAAGGGGCAGGCTCAGAGGTGGTTGATGCCACGCCAGCTTCAGGCAGGAATGGTGGTTTGCGACAATGGAACCAACCTCCTCTCCGCCCTCTGACAGGGAAACTTCACCCATGTTCCCTGATTGGCTCATTTCCTTAATTTGGTGGTGCAGCGGTTCTTGTGCAGGTACCCGGGCTTACAGGATCTCCTGAGGCAGGCCAGGAAAGTCTGTGTGCATTTCCGCTGGTCATATAATGCCAGTGCTCGGCTGGCTGACCTCCAACAGAAATACAACCTTCCCAAGAACAAGGTGGGGTTCACCATCTCCTTACTAAGTGGTGAGCCGGCGACCTGGGCCCATGGCCTGTTGGAACAAAGCAGCCCCCTCATCAACACTGTGGACCAGTTCTTTGAAGTCATGGCCTGGTTATATGATGATCCCCTACGGGTAGCTACTGCCGAAGCAACTCTACATTCCCTTCGTCAGGGTCAGCGCCCTGTGGAGTACTATACAGTAGAGTTCCGCACATGGTCCATAGACTCTGGTTGGAATGAGGCAGCATTAAAATACCAGTATCGAATGGGGTTATCTGAGGCCCTCAAAGATGAGCTAGCCAGGTTACAGGTTCCGTCCACACTAGAAGATCTCATCCAGTTAACTGTTCAGCTTGACAGACATTTACGGGAACGTCGGGGTGAACGTGATCAGGCCTCTTGCTCTACCCGGACCCTGCCCCAAGTCCAGTCTGCATCGGTCCCCATACAACTCGGCATGTTCCATCCAGCATTAACTTCTGGGGTGAGACTTCATTGCCGACAGGCGAAACTTTGTTTCTACTGTGGGGAATCAGGACATTTCATAGATTACTGCCCCACAAGACCAAGAAAACCGACCCTCCGTACTCCAGTTCACCTTCAAGTATCCAGGTCTTCCTCTGCTCATATCTCACTTCCTGTTACATTGCTAGTGGCAGGCAAAGAAGTTCACCTCCAAGCAATACTGGATTCCGGGGCGTGTAGTTGTTTTTTGGACTTGGCCTTGGCTAAAGATCTTGCTATTCCGCTGAACCATAAGAAACAGAGACTAACAGTCCATCTGGCTGATGGCTCCATGCCAAGCTCGGATTATGTCACCCAGGAAACCGCACCTATCCCTACCATTACCAATTCTGGTCATCAGGAGTTTCTTAGATTCGATGTCTTAAGTTCCCCTATGTTCCCGGTCATCCTAGGAATCCCATGGCTACAAGCACACAATCCTCAGATTGATTGGTCCAGGAAGGAGGTACTCCTTACATCTCCCTATTGCCAACAACATTATTTGGCCCCCGAATCCAAGGACTTTTCCAGTTGCCTGACTGTACAATCCACACCGAGTCCGGATCCCAATGTACCAGCAGCTTACCTGGAATTTCTTGACGTCTTTGATAAAAAGAAAGCAGACACCTTAACACCACACCGTCCTTACGACTGCCCCATCAAGTTACTGCCAGGAGCTACTATTCCCTTTGGTTGTATATTCCCCCTTTCCGAGACTGAGCTTGAGACCCTGCGACAATATATTGACGAGAATCTTGAAAAGGGATTTATCCATCCTTCCCCTTCCCCTGCCGGTGCCAGCATTTTCTTCGTTGAGAAGAAAGATAAGACACTGAGACCATGTGTGGACTAGAGGGAATTAAACAAGATTACCCTTAAGAACCGCTACCCACTCCCGCTCATCCCCGAGCTTTTTCAAAGCACACATCTTCACCAAACTCGACCTCCGTGGTGCCTATAATCTTGTCCGTATCCGAGAGGGGGACGAGTGGAAAACGGCTTTCAGAACAAGATTTGGACATTTTGAGTACCTAGTTATGCCGTTTGGGTTGTGCAATGCCACAGCAACTTTTCAGCATTTCATAAATTATATCTTCCGGGAGCATTTAGATAATTTTGTTGTTGTCTACCTCGACGACATTCTTATTTTTTCAGTCACTCTGGAACTCCACAGAATACACGTTAAGAAGGTACTGTGCATCCTCAGAACTCATGGGTTATTTGTTAAATCTGAAAAATGCGATTTCGAAAAAACTTCAATACAATTCTTGGGACTTATAATCACCACAGGTGGAATTGCCATGGATCCTCAAAAGGTGAAATCTATCCTTGACTGGCCGGCCCCTTCTGACAGGAAGGGTGTACAGAGATTCATTGGCTTCGCAAACTTCTACAGAAGATTTATAAAGAATTTCTCCACCATTGTAGCACCCATTACTCAGACCACCCGCCAACATACCAGGTTTCAGTGGTCCGCAGCGCCTTCGATCAGCTTAAGACCTTCTTCACTTCTGCCCCAATTCTGCAACACCCTGACTCTGCTCTACCCTATGTCCTGGAAATCGACGCCTCAGAAGTCGCCACAGGGGCAATTCTATCTCAGAGTAAGGGTCCCAAGGCATTGCTGCATCCTGTGGCCTTTTCCTCACGAAAAATGAGCCCTCCAGAGAGGAATTACGATGTGGGGGATCGGGAACTTTTGGCAATTAAGACAGCTCTCAAGGAATGGAGGTATCTCCTGGAAGGTGCCACTCATCCCATCCTGATTTTTACAGGCCACAAGAACTTAGAGTACCTTCACACGGCCAAATGCTTAAGACCCCGACAGGCTTGATGGGCTCTATTTTTCTCTCGGTTTAATTTCCACACAACCTATCGCCCAGGGTCGAAGAATGGAAAGGCGGACGCCTTATCCCGGATGTTTCCGGACACTCCTGAAGAAATTGCACCCAGTACAATTTTGTCTCCCAAAACTTTCTACTAATCCAACCTGACCTAAGATCCTCAATTGAGCAGGCCTCTAGTTAGTGTACAGAAGCGGAAGTCTCCTCCCTGAGAAGCCAAGAGGGACTCCTATGGCACCAAGACAAGATTTTCGTTCCTCAGCAAGGCAGACTACAAGTATTGAAGACTTTTCATGACCATCAGCTAGCTGGTCATTTCGGGGTCCGAAAAACAACTGAGCTAGTTCAGTGGTCCCTATGGTGGCCCACTTTGAAATTTGATTGTAAGGTCTACGTCAACTCTTGCATAATCTGCCAACAGAACAAAGGATCCAACGCCAGGTCTTGGGGCTTGTTAAGACCATTGCCAGTCCCAGAAGAACCATGGAAGAAGATTTCCATGGACTTCATCATGGATTTGCCCCCCCCTCAGAAGAATTTACTACCATCTTGGTGGTAGTAGATCGCCTGTCCAAAATGGGGCATTTTTTGCCTATGAAAGGTACTCCCTCTGCCTTGGATACAGCAAAGATCTTTATTAAGGAAATTGTTCGATTACACGGATTACCAGATAACATCGTATCAGATAGAGGGGTACAATTTACCTCTAGGTTTTGGAAAAACCTCTGCAAACTACTTTCAATTGAGATATGCTTGTCCACAGCCTACCACCCACAGAGTAACGGTCAGACCGAAAGGACCAACAAGATGCTGGAACAATATCTGCGGTGCTTCTGTTCTTTTTCTCAGGACGACTGGATTCAACTATTACCTTGTGCAGAATTTGCATATAATAACTCAATACACACTTCTACCAACCAATCACCCTTCTGGGCGAATTACGGCTTTCATCCTTCATTTTTACCCAACGTCATTCCGGAATCTTCAGTCCCAGCGGTTCAGGACAGAGTGGATTTCATCCATACAAATTACCAGATACTCCAGGATACCATGAAGAAGGCCCAAGAAGAATATAAGAAGCAATACGATAGAAAGAGAAGAGCGAACCCTACCTTTAAGATAGGGGATAAGGTGTGGCTCTCATCTGTAAATCTCAAGTTACCATGCCCATCTCGGAAATTGGGACCCAAGTTCCTGGGTCCTTTTGAGATCAAACGTGAAATTAACCCTGTAGCCTTTGAACTTATCTTACCTGAGTCTTTCAAGATCTATCCGGTTTTTCATGTTTCACTTCTTAAACATGTTGTTTCTAGTCCTTTTCCAGGGAGAGAAGAAGTGCCGACACCTCCGGTCCAGGTTGGAGATGAAGCTGAATTTGAAGTTAAATCTATCCTTGACTGTCGTTGGAGAGGTAGGACAATTCAGTTTCTAATCAAATGGAAAGGGTATTCTGCAGAAGAGAACTCTTGGGAGCCTGCAAGTTATGTGCACGCTCCTAGGCTAATACAGAGGTTCCGCAGTAGGTACCCTGAAAAATGGGCACGTTTAGGCATCCAGAGGCTGCCCCTTGGGGGGGGCACTGTCAGGGAAATAGGCGCATTGCTACGCATAGTTCCGCAAGGTTAGCAAACCAGCACAGGCAAGGTCGCGCTAACGCGCATCAACGCACACGGATGTGCAATGTCTCTACTAGGCGGACGCCTGGCGCCACGATCGGACGAATGCGCGTGTGCAACAACGTCGCAATTGTACGAACGCGCAAACATAACGGTGCACGCACGACGTGACACAGGCGCCTTGTTTTTTTTTAAACGTTCCACTGACAGTGCCACATCGCTGGATTATCATCAGCTCTTCCTGTGTTCCTGTGATTATGATTCCTGTTTTCCTGACCTCCTGTGTACCGACCCGGCTTGTTATCCACTCCTCTAGACCTCCTGGCTTTACCCACCAGTTTGCTTTTGACTCTTCCTGCCTGCTTCCTGCATCTGACCCCGGCTTGGCTAACGGACTCCGCATTCCTCTGTCTCCTGTACCTGGACTTGTTGATTCGGTTCTTGGACTGCCTTACTGTGTTTGACCCCCTGGCCTAGCTTCTGATTCCCTATTGGACTTTCATTGGTCCCCTTTCTTGGACCTTAAGCACGTTGCCCCCGGTGACTTTGTTCTATCAAGCTTCCAATACCGGCTTCTACTTCCAGGCAACCCGTGCTTCTGTGAGCACCGCATCCCTGTGTCATCTTCAGGGTTGTGCTGCACTCGGCTGCAAGGGGAGCCCTCTCAGTATCTCGGCCTGCTACCAAGATCCTGACAACAGCAGGGCCCATTCTTGCGCCCACCAAGAGTAACTGTGAGGGCTTACAGTGTTGTGGCAACACCACCACACCATCACCAAAGGCCCAATTTTTTTGACCCTGTTCAACAGGGGCATGTAATTACAATTCTTGATCTAATATTTCACAGCAGGGCCCGTTCCAGCACCCACCAAGAGTGACTGTGAGGGCTTACAGTGTTCTGGTACCACCAACACCTAAGGCACAAATTTCTGCAGAGTATATAGGGCAGGCCCCTACTTTCAAACATCCAACTTACAAACGACTCCTACTTGCAAACGGAAGGAGACAACAGGAAGTGAGATGAAATTTACCCCTAGGAAGGAAAATTCTCTCCTGTAAGAGTTAATATGGGAAAAATGTGTCTCCTCTCCACTGATGCTTTATCACCAATTCTTGTTTCACTAAAACCCCCACATTTTCAAAAAACATTTGTCATTGGGACAGAAAGTGAGGTGAAATCTTCTGAAGAGGTGCACAGACAGCAAAACAAATGTTACAGGGGTGATAACCCTTCCCTATGTTTTCCAAAAAGCTTAAAAATAGATTTTTGGGCTGGAGCTACACTTTAAAAATGTACCAATTCAAAATTACAAACAGCTTCTACTTAACAACAAACCTACAGGCCCTGTCTTGTTTGCACCGCCAGTATACTGCTGTTCAGAGTATATAGGGCCTGGGGGCCCCACGCCTTTCCTTTTTTTAATTTGGGTGCGGGGTTCCCCTTAATATCCATACAAGACCCAAAGGGCCTGGTAATGGACTGGGGCGGGGTACCCATGCCGTTTGTCTCACTGATTTACATCCATATTGCCGGGACCCGACATTACATTAAAAATGTCATTTCGTGCAGGGACTGTTCTAAGCACGGGAAACATGCACCACTTTACAGGCATACCATAGACACCCCCAGGTACGATATTTAAAGGAATATTTCACTTTTATTTTTTCACTTCAAGCATCTTTAACCACTTGCTTACTGGGCACTTAAACCCCCGTCCTGCCCAGACTAATTTTCAGCTTTCAGTGCTCTCACATTTTGAATGACAATTACTCAGTCATGCAACACTGTACCCTAATGATTTTACTGTCCTTTTTTCATATAAATAGAGCTTTCATTTGGTGGTATTTGATCACCTCTGGGTTTTTTATTTTTTGCGCTATAAATGAAAAAAGACTGAAAATTTTGAAAAAAAATGCCTTTTTCTTCATTTCTGTGATAAAATTTTGCATATTAGCAATTTTTCTTCATAAATGTTGGCCTCAATTTATACTGCTACATATCTTTGGTAAAAATAACCCAAATTAGTGGATATTATGTGGTCTGTGTGAAATTTATAGAGTCTGCAAGCTATGGTGCAAATCATAAAAAAAGATCACATCTGATCTCACCTGATGTACTGAGGCCCATCTCATTTCTTGAGACCCTAACAAGCCAGGAAAGTACAAATGCCCCCCAAGTGACCCCTTTTTGGAAAGTAGACATTCCAGGGTATTTAGTAAGAGGCATGGTGAGTCTAATGAGGCATAATGAGTCTATGAGGCATAATGAGTCTATGAGGCATAATGAGTCTAATGAACGGTTCATTTTTTTCCAGAAGTTTTTGGAAAATGTGGAAAAAAATGAAAACGCATTTTTTTTTACACAAAGTTGTCCGTTTATAAGATATTTTCAACACATAGCATTTACATAGCAAAAATAACACCCCAAATTACATTCTGCTACTCCTCCTGAGTATACTGATACCTCATGTGTGAGACTTTTACACAGCCTGACCACATACAGAGGCCTAACCTTGAAGTAGCACCTTCTGGCGTTCTACGAGCATAAATTACACATTTCATTTCTCATTCACCTATTACACTTTTGAAGGCCCTGGAGCACCAGGACAATGGAAACGCCCACAAAATGACCCCATTTTGGAAAGCACACACCCCAATGTATAATCTATGAGGCATAATGAGTCTTTTGAATGGTTCATTTTTTTCCAGAAGTTTTTGAAATATGTGGAAAAAAATGAAAACGCATTTTTTTTACACAAAGTTGTCAGTTTATAGGATATTTCCAACACATAGCATTTACATAGCAAAAATAACACCACAAAATACATTCTGCTACTCCTCCTGAGTATAATGATGCCACATGTGTGAGACTTTTACACAACCTGACCATATACAGAGGCCTAAAATTGAAGTAGCACCTTCAGGCGTTCTACAAGCATAAATTACACATCTCATTTCTCACCCACCTATTACACTTTTGAAGGCCCTGGAGCACCAGGACAATGGAAACGCCAACAAAATGACCCCATTTTGGAAAGCTAACACCCCAACATATAATCTATGAGGCATATTGAGTCTTTTGAAAGGTTCATTTTTTTCCTGAAGTTTTTGGAAAATGTGGCAAAAAATGAAAACGCATTTTTTTTTTACACAAAGTTGTCCGTTTATAAGATATTTCCAACACATAGCATTTACATAGCAAAAATGACACCCCAAAATACATTCTGCCACTCCTTTTGAGTATGGCAATACCACATGTATGAGACCTTTACACAGCCTGGCCACATACAGAGATCCAACATGCAAGGAACACTGTCAAGTGTTCCAGGGACACATAACATGCACATACCAAGAGTTACACCCAAAATACATTATGCTGAGCAAAGAGAAACAAAAGATTACCTGTGGTTTTAGTAGTACAGTTATCCACAGGAGGATAGCACTGGTCCAGGCAGCAGGCAGGGACTTGGTCAGCAACAGCGAACACAATTTTTCAGGCAGCAGGCAGGAATACTGTCCATAGTCAGTACAGGCAGCAGGCAAGGATACTGTCCATATACAGTCCAGGGTCAGTGCAGGCAGAGATTGTCAGCAGTGCCAAAATATTGGTCTTGGTTGTAGGCAGGAACATGGTCCATGTGCTGTGGTCAGCGCAACAAACAGAGGCATGACGGCAGTAAGTCCTACAGGCAGCAGGCAGAAGTAGGGCCTCTTTCAGGACAGATTGGGACAGGGGTAGAGGCTTCTCCCACCCAAATCTCTTTGAAGCCTCCGAGTCTCCAGACCCTAATCTAGGAATGAGAAAACAAAGAAAATAGTTTTCTTCATCCAGAAAAACTATTCTGGAGCCCCTCACATATGTGAGACCCCTGTGTTGAATCCCACTAGTCCAGTTGCAGGGTACAAGATCAGTCCAAGTGGCAGGCAAGAGGCATGGTCAAACAGTCCAAGGTCAGTTCCAAATCAGGCAGAGGTATGTCCAGAATCGTTAGGCAGAAGCATGGTCGAATAACAGTCCAGGGTCAGTTCCAGATCAGGCAGAGGTATGTACAGAATCGTTAGGCAGAAGCATGGTCGAATAACAGTCCAGGGTCAGTTCCAGATCAGGCAGCGGCATGTACAAAATCGGCAGGCAGAAGCGTGGTCGAATAACAAGCCAGGGTCAGTTACAGAGCAGGCAGTGGCATAAGGGGTGTGAAGGCAGGAACTGAGGATTACGTTTACCATACTTCACTAATAATTTAGTGAAGTATGGTAACGGCGGAAACATTCACCTATGCATAGGCCTGGTTGGGAAGGACACTGGGGACAATAATAAGATGTGTCTTTTCTGACTCCTGCTCTGTTACACACCTTACATCTTTTTTGATGTCTTTGGCCTGTTGGTTTGGGAGGGAGTTTATCTGCAAAGTGGTGTTTGGAGAGTCGACTAACAACATCTGATCGGATGTTTTCTGGTGGGCCGTTCGGGAATATAAGGGCAGTGTAAATTTCCTCCTGGTAGCCAAGGAAGGGTTGGGGGTTTTGGGTGGAGTTGCGGTAAATGAATTGAATATGGCCAATTGAAAAAAATAAATTGCTACTTTTTTGTACCAATGGTATATCCGTCTTGTGGCAAGGTATGGTTCCAACATTTGATTGTTGAAGTCGACTCCCCCCATAAACAAATTGTATTCATGGATGCATGTTGGTTTTTGGATGGGGCCATTCCTTCTGGGGATTTCCACAGGTGTTATTGTGGATGGAAGACAACATGTACACATCCCTTTTGTCCCTCCACTTCACTGCCAGAATCTCTTTGTTACGCAGACTTGCCGTTTCTCCTTTTCTCATCTTCTTATTAACAAGACTTTGAGGTGTCCTTCCCTTCGTACACTATGAAGGAATATGTGTACCCTGTGGCTCGGTCACATAATTTGTACACCTTCACCCCATAGCCGAACCTTTTTGCTGGGGATAAATTGCTTAATTTTAAGCCTGCCGGTAAATTTAACAAGGGACTCATCCACACATGTGTTGGTCCGGGGTGAACAGCTGGGGGAATACTTCAGAAAAATAATTTAATATTGGCCGAATTTTGTAAAGCCTGTCATAACTTGGATCATTTCGGGGAGGGCACTGGGTATTGTCACTGAAATGTAGGAACCTCATTATCATCAGATACCTGGTTCTGGGCATTACTGCGGAGAAGAGCGGCCTGTGGTGGAAGGGGTGGGTTGACCAATAGGAACGGAATTCGTTTTTTTTGGTGAGTCCCATAATAAATGTGAGGCCCAAAAAAACCTTGAACTCCTCCACTGTCAGGTCTCTCCACTCGTAGGGACGGGCATAATATGATGTGGGATTTTGCAAAATAAATTGCTGTGCATACAGGTTGCAATGGGCCACAATTGACGCCAACATGTCCTCCGTAAAAATTAAATTAAAAAAATTAATTGGGGTAAAATTCTCTGTATCCACCTGGACTCCTGGCTGGGCAGTGAAAGGGGAAACGCTAGCTTCTCCTGAATTAGGAGGAAGCCACAAGGGGTTCTGAAGGGCATAGGGAAGGCTGGCATGGGACCTAACCCTTTGGGGCTGAGGTGACACCCCACTGGTACTTGGCCTTTCTTGCCGAGGTACTGCAGTGCTGGTGGATGGCACTGCGGTGCTGGTGGATGTCGCTGCTGTGCTGGTGGATGGCACTGCGGTGCTAGTGGATGCCACTGCGGTGCTGGTGGATGCCACTGCCTCCTCACCAGAACGCCTTGAAAAAGAGAGCTCCCCGTTGCTCTCGTCGGCCGTGGAAAGAATTTGGTATGCCTCCTTGGTGGAAAAGCTTTTTTTGGACATGGCTGCTGGTGGTTATGAGATTGCACAGGTGTGTGCTAAGCCTGCACTGATGAGGTGGCACTGATGAGCACAGATGTGCACTGATGTGCACTGGTTGATGGCACAGATGTGCACTGATGAGGCGGCACAGGTGGGCACTGATCGCACAGATGGGCACTGATGAGGTGGCACAGATGGGCACTGATGAGGTGGCACAGATGGGCACTGAGGCAGCACAGATGGGCACTGAGGAAGCAGCACAGATGTGCACTGATTGATTGCACAGATTTGCACTAATGAGGCGGCACAGGTGGGCACAGATATGCACTGATGTGGCACTGGTGAGGTGGCACAGATAGGCACTGATGAGGCAGCACAGATGGGCACTGATAAGGCGGCACAGATGAGCACTGATGAGGCGGCACAGATGTGCACTGATTGATTGCACAGATGTGCACTGATGAGGCGGCACACATGGGCACTGATTGGTACAGATGTGTACTGTTGAGGTGGCACGGATGGGCACTGTTGAAGTGGCACAAATGGGCACTGTTGAGGTGGCACAGATGGGCACTGATGAGGCGGCACAGATGGGCACTGATGAGGCGGCACAGATGTGCACTGATTGCACAGATGTGCACTGAGGCAGCACAGATGGGCACTGATTGGTACAGATGGGCACTGAAGAGATGGCACAGATGGGCACTGATGAGGTGGCACAGATGCACACTGATTGCACAGATGCACACTGATTGCAGATGGGCACTGATGGGCACAGACGGGCACTGATGGGCACAGATGGGCACTGATGGGCACAGATGGGCACTGATGGCACAGATGATGGCACAAGTGGGCACAGATGCGCACAGGTGGGCACAGATGGCACTAGATAGATGTCACTGTGGGCACTGTTGGGCACTTTTTGGGCACACTTTCTCTTTTATACTGTCAAAAATTTACTCACAGAATCTCTCTCTCCTCACACGCTGTCTCTGTGTGAGGAGAGAGAGCCAGCAATGAGAGATGATCTCAATTGTTTATATCTCAGATTATCTCTCATTGGCCACAGCGATCGCGCTGTAAACGGCCGCTGTGATTGGCCGTTTACAGCGATCTGTGAACACAGATTTTCCCTGAGGCGCGCTGGGAATGAGGAAACGGGACGACGTCAATAGACGTCGTCCCGGTAATGTAGATCCGCGCTGTTGCCATCATTTGGCAATAGCCCGGATCTGAAGAGGTTAAAATCACTGCTCCTGAAAAAACAGCCGTTTTTAAAACTTTTTTTGCATTGATACCCCTGGGCAGGACCCGGGTCCCCAAACCCTTTTTAGGACAATAACTTGCATATTAGCCTTTAAAATTAGCACTTTTGATTTTGAACGTTCGAGTCCCATAGACTTTAATGGGGTTCTAAAGTTCGAGGGGAACATTCGGTCTGTTCGCAGGTTCTGGTGCGAACTGAACCGTGGATGTTCAGCTCATCCCTAGTCCCAGATGCCCAGGCCTAGAAAACCACCCTTGCACCATGCTAATATTCTGGGGCAATGGGGTACTTGAGTGCTTAAAAGGCAGTCCACATCTGCCTATTAGGGATGGGCTATCTGTTCGACGCGAACATGAGTTTGACTCAAACATTGTCTGTTCGCCAGCGAACAATTTGGGGTGTTTGCGGCAAATTCGAAAAGCCACGGAACACCCATTAAAATTCTATGGGAGAAATCCAAAGTGCTAATTTTAAAGGTTAATATGCAAGTTATTGTCATAAAAAGTGTTTGGGGACCTGGGTCCTGCCCCAGGGGACATGTATCAATGCAAAAAAAAGTTTTTAAAAACGTCAGTTTTTTCAGGAGCAGTGATTTTAATAATGTTTAAAGTAAAACAATAAAAGTGAAATATTCCTTTAAATTTCGTACCTGGGGGGTGTCTATAGTATGCCTGTAAAGTAGCGCATGTTTCCCGTGTTTATAACAGTCCGAGAGCAAAATGACATTTCTAAAGGAAAAAAAAGTCATTTAAAACTGCTAGCGCTAGTGCCGGCTATTAATGAATTGTCAGTCCCGACAATACACATAAAAGTCATTGAAAGTCATTGAAAAAAAAAAAAATTGAGCGGGGGTCCCCCAAAATTCTATTACCAGGCCCTTTAGGTCTGGTATGGGTATTAAGGGGAACTCCACACTAAAATGTAAAAAAAAATGGTGTGGGGTTCCCCCAAAAATCCACACCAGACCCTTATCCGAGCACGCAACCTGGCAGGCCGCAGGAAAAGAGGGGGGGGGGGCGAGAGAGTGCCCCCCCTCCTGAACCGTGCCAGGCCACATGCCCTCAACATGGGGAGGATGCCCCCATGTTGGGGACGAAGGCCTCATCCCCACAACCCTTGCCCAGTGGTTTTGAGGGTCTGCGGGCGGGGGGCATATCGGAATCTGGAAGCCCCCTTTAACAAAAGGGACACCCAGATCCCGGCCCCCCCTATGTGAATTGGTAAGGGGTACATTGTACCCCTACCATTTCACAAAAAGAAAGTGTCAAGATGTTAAAAAACCACAGGAGACGGCTTGGGACAAGTCCTTTATTAAAAATAAAAAATAAAAAAGAGATTCCAGCGATGTAATCCAATAAATCCATGCTCCGACTCCAGCGATGTAGTCCAATTCTCGATCTCCAGAGATGGATGATCTCCAGCAAGGAACATGCACAGGTTCCTGCCTCCATTGGAGGCACACAGCCAATGACACGGCGCTAGCTTGACAGCTCTTATGTAGCTGAGGGCGGGGCCACCCGTCACGTGACCCATGTTTCCCTCTGACAAGGGGAAACGCCGGGGTTTCCCAGTGACGTGTACGGGTGACCCCGCCCCCTCTGATGCAACGGGAATCCTGCATTGCATCGCTGAAGATCGAGAATTTGATTACATCGCTGGAGTAGGAGCATGGATTTATTGGATTACATCACTGGAATCTCTTTTTTATCTTTTATTTTTTAATTTTTAATAAAGGACTTGTCCCAAGCCGTCTCCTGTGTTTTTTTAACATTTTGACACTTTCTTTTTGTGAAATGGTAGGGGTACAATGTACCCCTTACCAATTCACATGGGGGGCGGGATCTGGGAGCCCCCCTTGTTAAAGGGGGCTTCCAGATTCCGATAAGCCCCCCGCCCGCAGACCCCCACAACCACCGGGCAAGGGTTGTGGGGATAAGGCTCTTGTCCCCATCAGCATGGGGACATCCTCCCAATGTTGAGGACATGTGGCCTGGTATGGTTCAGGAGGGGGGTCGCTCTCTCATCCCCCCCCCTCTTTTTCTGCGGCCTGCCAGACTGCGTGCTCCGATAAGGGTCTGGTGTGGATTTTTGGGGGAACCCCACCCCATTTTTTAAATTTTGGCACGGAGTTCCCCTTAAAATCCGTACCAGACCTTAAAGGTTTGGTATGGATTTTTGGGGGGAACCCCACGCCATTTTTAAAAAAAATTTGGTGCAGAGTTCCCCTTAATATCCATACCAGACCTAAAGGACCTGATAATGGAATTTTGGGAGAGCCCCACGCATTTTTTATTTTTTTTTCAATGACTTTCAATGCCTTTCGTGTGTATTGTCGGGACCGACAAGTCATTAATAGTCGGCACTAGCGCTAGCACTTTTAAATTACTTTTTTTTCCTTTAGAAATGTCATTTTGCTCTCGGACTGTTATAAACACGGGAAACATGCGCTACTTTACAGGCATACTATAGACACCCCCCAGGTACGAAATTTAAAGGAATATTTTACTTTTATTGTTTCACTTTAAGCATTATTAAAATCACTGCTCCCGAAAAAACAGACGTTTTTAAAACTTTTTTTTGCATTGATACATGTCCCCCTGGGGCAGGACCCAGGTCCCCAAACTAACTTTTTATGACAATAACTTGCACATTAACCTTTAAAATTAGCACTTTTGATTTTTCATGTCCGTGTCCCATAGACTTTAACGGTGTTCGTGTGTTCGAACAAATTTTTTGCCTGTTCGCATGTTCTGGATGCGAACCGAACAGGGGGGTTATGCTATGCTAATGTTTGTTATTTAGTTTCTCCAAAAAAGGTACAGTTTTCTATTAGTATTAAACTTAAAGTGGATCTGTCAGCATATTTATAAATCTGCATGTATAAATTTGGGACTTGTCGAAATGGGCTGCAACTGTTTATTTTTTTGTTTTTGAGGAAAGAAGTTCTTTTAGCACTAAAAAGCAGTCATTGAGATCAACGTCTGACTAAGAGCAGTATCCTGGGGAGAGTTCATTATTCAGTCTGTTGTAGGCAGCATAAAAACATATCTTTGGTCCCTCAGTGATCACAAACTTTCTTGTACAAACTATCTTACAAGTTGAGAAAGCAGCAGGGGGCTGATCTGTGTAAGACATCTGTACACTCAGCCAAAGACATAAAAGCTACTGTGCAGTAACCAGGTTTTACATGAATGTAACATCTCTGGGTCAGTATCACATTCCAAGACTGCTGACTGGCTGATACCTAAGCAATGATGAAACTGGACTGGAAAAAGAGGAAGATGAAAGCATCGCTAGGTGAAAGGCTGTGATCTTTTTTGAAAGGTAATATATACCTGTGTTTCACTTAAAGAATGTTACCCCAACATTTCACATTCCTGATATGTGCCTGCTGTACCATGTACTTGTATGAGAAAGTATCCTGTTCTCTTTGTATTGCTTCCTTTATGTGAAATTCCCAGTGTTCCTGCCAGTCCCTCTGCTTTCCTATTAAAAACCGACCACACTAAGCAGAACACACCATAGTCAGTTCTCTAGCTGTGCTGGGAACTCAGCCTGCTCTCTGCCAATGATCAGACTCGACCCCCCCAGCCTTTCACTGGGAAGATCAGTGTACTGCTCTTTCTCCTCCACCGGCTCTAATGCAGCTGGGAACAGAGGGAATGTGATCACTTATAAGACAGGGGTAAAAAGGTATTTATAATGTGTTTACATCCATACACAAATATTTTGCCTTCCATTTCTATTTTAAACAGAATGGGTTGTTTTACAAGGTGATCGTTTACAATAATTTTAAAGGATAAGTGCACTGTCACCAGGGCTGTGTTTTGGCCTAGGCCAACAAGGCCTAGGCCTAGGGCGGCACTTTGCGGGGGGCGGCGAAAAGGGCCGCCCCCCCGCATGAGAGGAAGCCCCCCCACCCGTCTTGCCGATTCCCGGCTCCCGCTGTCGCCTCCCGCACACATGCAGCCCAAGGCAGCCGGCTTTCTGTAGCGGCGCCGCGGTGTATGGGCGTGCTTGGCAGAGGGTGGGGGCGTGTACCTCACGCCCCCCCACTCTCTGCCAAGCACGCCCATACACCGCGGCGCCGCTACAGAAAGCCGGCCGCCGTGGGCTGCATGTGTGCGGGAGGCGGCATCCGGGAATCGGCAAGACAGGTGGGGGGGGGTGTTTCTCATGCGGGGGGGGCGGCGTGTGTCACTCGCTCCTCTATAATCAGCAGGTGACAGGTGGAGCCTTAAGCTCCGCCTACCCTCCCCTGCAGTGAATCTTCTCCTCGGCCCTGGGGCGGGATCTGGCTGTGACGTCAGATAGAGGAGAGAGAGGAGCACGAGGGAAACCCCCAGGACAGCAGGTATAATGATTAAATAAATTATATATAAATTATATCAGTGTTATGGGCACTGGCAGTGGCAGCATTTGATGGGCACAGTGTTAGCATTTGATGGGCACAGTGGCTACGTTTGATGGGCACAGTGTTAGCATTTGATGGGCACAGTGGCTACGTTTGATGGGCACAGTGTTAGCATTTGATGGGCACAGTGTTAGCATTTGATGGGCACAGTGGCTACGTTTGATGGGCACAGTGGCTGCAATTGATGGGCACAGTGGCTACGTTTGATGGGCACAGTGGCATTTGATGGGCACAGTGTTAGCATTTGATGGGCACAGTGTTAGCATTTGATGGGCACAGTGGCTACATTTGATGGGCACAATGGCTGCGTTTGATGACACAATGGCTACATTTGATGGCACAGTGGATGCGTTTGATGGGCACAGTGGATGCGTTTGATGGGCACAGTGGCTGCGTTTGATGGGCACAGTGGCTGCAATTGATGGGCACAGTGTTAGCATTTGATGGGCACAGTGTTAGCATTTGATGGGCACAGTGGCTACGTTTCATGGGCACAGTGGCTACGTTTGATGGGCACAGTGGCTGCGTTTGATGGCACAATGGCTGCGTTTGATGGCACAATGGCTACATTTGATGGCACAGTGGATGCGTTTGATGGGCACAGTGGATGCGTTTGATGGGCACAGTGGCTGCGTTTGGGCACAGTGGCTGCAATTGATGGGCACAGTGGCTGCAATTGATGGGCACAGTGGCTGCAATTGATGGGCACAGTGGCTGCATTTGGCACAGTGGCTGCGTTTGATAGCACAGTGGCAGCATTTGATGGGTACAGTGGCTGCGTTTGAGGGCACAGTGGCTGCGTTTGATGGGCACAGTGGCTGCGTTTGATGGGCACAGTGGCTGCATTTGATGGGGCACAGTGGCTGCATTTGATGGCACAGTGGCTGCATTTGATGGCACAGTGGCTGCATTTGATGGGGCACAGTGAGGCTGCAATTGATGGGCACAGTGAGACCCCCCCCTCCATGATAGCAATAAAACTCAGCAGCTACAAATACTGTAGCTGCTGACTTTTAATATTAGGACACTTACCTGTCCAGGGATCCAGCGATGTCGACACCTCAGCCAATTTTCGGATTGGCTCTCGGGTTTTACCACTATCATTCATGGTAAGGGAAACCGACCGGTTCCCTACTGCACATGTGCGAAGCGCGTTGCACTTTCTGAATGGCCCAGTGGAGGAAGGAGGAGGGGGGGCAAACTTCAGAGGGGACAGCGCAGGCTCCCAGAAGTGGGGAAGGGTACCTGTCAGAAACAGGTACCCGTTCCCCCCTGAAAGGTGCCAAATAAGCCTAAAGAGGAAGGGGCTTGGTTTACAGATGATAGGGTGGGTCTTAAACAGGAAGGGGTGTGGCCTCGACAGGATGGGGTGGGTCGTATTTAAATTAGGGGGGTGCATGCGTTTAGTCAGGCCTAGGGCAGCACAAAACCTAAATACACCACTGTGCAAAAAAGACTAAAGTCATAGACTGACAATATTGGTGCAGAATATGGAATCAGATGCAGGTGAGTATACATCTAGGTTGGGGGAGGGTAGGCCACATTAGGTTGGGGGAGGGTAGGCCACATTAGGTTGGGGGGCTAAGGGGATAAGTGAAGTTTGTGTGAAAGGACAATTATCCTTGAAACATATTTTAGCCTAATTTAGCTTAGCGATATTAAACTCAAAAGCAAACTTTTCTTACTGTATATTGCAGCTTACTAATTTTTATGTGTGATGGCTGAATTGTTAATCTTTTTTAGGCTTTCTTTCTTTTAATTTCACCTGGTGATAGGGCCAGGAAATCTGTTATTTGTTAACAGACAAAGCTGTCCTGCAGATATAGCGGTTAGAGGGTTAGAGGGTTGAGACAAAGCATTTACCATAACAGAGGTGCTTACAATGATCAGCTTTTATTTATTTATATAATACCTTTATCCAGGGGTTGCTGGTGCTCAAAATTTTTTGGGGGGCGCAAACAAACTGAAAAATTAAACTGGCCAGTAAATAGCCATTTATCAGGTGATTATCCCCTTCCCGCCGAGCGTACGCAGATATGCGGCCTCAGCTTTAGGGGGTTATACCAGGATGATGACTGCAGCTGCAGGCATCATCCCGGTACTGTTTTTTAGAGCGGGAGGTCGGCTTTGCAGGGATAACAACTGATGTGGCTAAAAGCTGCTCGGTTGTTATCTCGGAGGAGCGGGAGGGGACATCCCCCCTCTCACCTCCTTCCGCCATTCTTACTGGGCCTCCCATCCAACCGGGAGACCTAAACCTGGATCCACCTCTTCTGGCGGCTAGAGACAGACTGGCACAAAGCCAGAAATGGCTTTGTGCCAGTCTTCTCTCTGTAAACACGGAAGTGACGTCACAACGTCACTTCCTGTTTACTCGGCTGCTGAAAACAGTATTCAGAATCGTTTTCAGCGATCTGAATACTTTGAAGTGCAAAGGAGGGATCGGGGGTCTTTTAGACCCCCGATCCCTCCATAAAGAGTACCTGTCACCACCTATTACTGTCACAAGGGATGTTTACATTCCTTGTGACAGAAATAAAAGTGATCAAAAACATTTTTTTTTAAAAACACAATGTAAAAAAATAAATAAATAAATAAATGAAATTAAAAATTTTTTTTTAAAGCGCCCCCCGTCCCCGCAAGCTTGTGCAGCAAAGAAAACGCATACGGAAGTCGCGCCCGCATATGTAACCGGTGTTCAAATCACACATGTGAGGTATCACTGTGATCGTCAGAACAAGAGCAATAATTCTAGCACTAGACCTCCTCTGTAGCTCTAACCTGGTAACCATTATTTTTTTTCTAAATGTCGCCTATGGAGATTTTTAGGTTCCGTAGTTTGTCGCCATTCCACCAGTGTGCGCAATTTTAAAGCGTGACATGTTTGGTATCTATTTACTCTGTGTAAAATCATCTTTCACATTATACAAAAAAATTGGGCTAACTGTTTCTTTTTTTTAAAATTCATGAAAGTGTATTTTTCCCCAAAAAGTTGCATTTAAAAGACCACTGCACAAATACCGTGTGACATAAAATATTGCAACAATCACCATTTTATTCTCTAGATTCTCTGCTAAAATAATATACATAATGTTTGGGGGTTCTAAGTAATTTTCTAGCAAAAAATACAGATTTTAACTTATAAACACCAAATGTCAGAAATAGGCTTAGTCATGAAAGGGTTAAGTATCATTACTGCTAGATAAAACTGTGCTCATCATATGCAGCCTCACTGTGCCCATCAATTGCAGCTTCACTGTGCCCATCATTTACAGACTCACTGTGCCCATCATTTGCAGCCTTACTGCACCCGTCAATTGCAGCCTAACTGTGCCCATCAAAAGCAGACTCACCGTGCCCATCAAAAACAGCCTCACTGTGCCCATCATATGTAGCCTCACTGTGCCCGTCAATTGCAGCCTCACTGTGCCCATCATACGTAGCCTCACTGTGCCCATCAATTGCAGCCTCACTGTGCCCATCAAAAGCAGACTCACTGTGCCCATCAATTGCAGCCTCACTGTGCCCATCAAAAACAGCCTCACTGGGCACATCATATGTAGCTACACTGTGCCCGTCAATTGCAGCCTCACTGTGCCCATCAAATGCACACTCACTGTGCCCATCAAAAGCAGACTCACTGGGCCCGTCAAATGCAGCCTCACTGTGCCCGTCAAATGCAGCCTCACTGTGCCCATCATATGTAGCCTCACCATGCCTGTCAATTGCAGCCTCACTGTGCCTATCAAAAGCAGACTCACTGTGCCCATCAAATGCAACCTCACTGTGCCCATCAATTGCAGCCTAACTACGCCCATCAATTGCAGCTTAACTGCGCCTGTCAATTGCAGCCTCACTGTGCCCATCATATGTAGCCTCACTGTGCCGTCAATTGCAGCCTCATTGTGCACATCATATGTAGCCTCACTGTGCCCGTCAATTGCAGCCTCACTGTGGCAATCAAAAGCAGACTCACTGTGCCCATCAAAAGCAGACTCACTGTGCCCATCAAAAGCAGACTCACTGTGCCTGTCAAATGCAGCCTCAATGTGCCCGTCAAATGCAGCCTTACTGTACCCATCAAATGCAGCCTCACTGTGCCCATCATATGTAGCCTCACTGTGCCTGTCAATTGCAGCCTCACTGTGCCCATCAAAAGCAGACTCACTGTGCCCATCAAATGCAGCCTCACTGTGCCCATCAAATGCAGCCTCACTGTGCCCGTCAATTGCAGCCTCACTGTGCCCATCAATTGCAGCCTCATTGTGCCCATCAAAAGCAGCCTCACTGTGCATATCATATGTAGCCTCACTGTGCCCGTCAATTGCAGCCTCACTGTGCCCATCAAAAGCAGACTCACTATGCCCATCAAAAGCAGACTAAAAGCTCTATCTGTCTAAAAAAATGATAAAAATCTAGTTTGGGTACAAAGTAGCATGACCACGCAATTGTCATTCCAAGTGTGACAGTTCTGAAAGCTGAAAATTGGCCTGGGCAGGAAGGTGGTTAAGGTGCCCAGTAGACAAGTAGTTAATACTGCTTTACCTAATGCTAATTTAACCCCAGAGAGCAGCTTGTGCTGAAAACAGAATCAGCAGATGAGTTCTTGTTTCCATAAACAGGCTTGTACTCATTCCCATTGACAGTACTGTCATGGGGATTCATCCTGGGCAGAACCTGGCTGAAATGGCACTTAATCTAGAAATTACACAAAAAAAACCCTCCCCTGTCACAAAAGCTTAAAAGACCTCAAGTCATGAGGGAATTAATATACTGAGAGAAATAGGGAAGTGGCTACGTGCTGCACGAGGATCGCTGAGACTAAGCAAGATGCCTGTACAAAGTTCATCTTGTGTGGGGCCGCTTCACCTTAAGAGATGATGAGCTGCCACCTACCTTGTCTAAAGTTAAATGCATTTTATTCAGGTTTGCTTTGATATTATTCCAACCATGGCTTGTTATAACAAAGCCTCTATGGTTAATGCAGAACATTACATCCTGATTTTTGGCATAGGGCTTGGGATTTCCACTAGAGTAGCTCTTTGAGGCCTCAGATGAAATGCTTTTTTGACAAGTTAATTATTTTGTGACTCCACATAAATATTCATCGTTTTATAGAAAGTTATGTGACACTTTCTAACAGAAAGGTGGTATTCCACACAGAAGCAATGTATTTAGGAAACATAGAATGAGCTTTCTAGTGTGTGACTATTTGGCAAAAATATAATACAATATTATAACTATAATGCATTTATTATCCGCTTTTCCATTTGTGAGATTCTGCTTATAACACTTTTCTTTCTGTTGTACAATATTATGCAGGAGCTATAGTAGTTTTAATTTTTTTAGCTACAGTATATATTTAAAAGAGATCTACTAATGTAAACAATCTTATCAATATGTGTTATTGTATTAAAAATCATGTTTATGGTCTTTATTTATAACAGACAGCAGATATTGCTATGTGCAATCTATGTAACTCACAAAATAACACAATACCACAGTCTTCATACTGTGACCAATTGTAAAATACAAGCCACAGCATAGAGCCTGTGCTTTGCTACTTTGACAGGTCAGGGGACCAGGTTCTACTCCAGATTTTTTTTATTGACTCTAATATCACCCTGCTTTCTTTGAAAGACTGGAATGCACTGACCATCAAAAGACAAGTAAATAGCAAATGATAAAAGGCTCTCACTACGGTACAAGACCAAAGTGTTCCTAGGTCTTTGCCAGCACCACCCATGGTACAGATGGAACCTATGCAGTAAACTTCCTCTGACTGCACACCCAAGAGACAGAAGAAATACCAGGAACAAGAAACATCATAGGTGGTACAAATACTAGCAGTAGAGGAAGTAGGCAGGTGCATAGACTAGGCCCCAACGCAGTGGCAGCTGGTGCTCAAAATGTTTTTGGGGGTGCAAACAAACTAAAAAATACTGAACCCCCCCATCAATTGCAGCCTCACTGTACCCATTAAATGCAGCCATTGTGCCCATCAAATGCAGCCATTGTGCCCATCATATGCAGCCACTTGTGCCCACCAAATGCAGCCACTTGTGCCCATCATATGCAGCCACTGTGCCCACCGACCCCACCCCCCGCACGCGCGCGGCTCTGACAGACGGGATTTACTGCAGCAGCTCCTCTCCAATGCACCAGAGTGGTGGCAACCTCCACTCCAGCGTGTCTCCTCCGCTCCTCTTCCAATAGGGTGGCCTGGTGCTTTGGCCAATCAGGAAACAGGTCTAACGCCCTGCCTCCTGATTGGCGGGGAGGAAGGTTAGTGTGAAAATAGCAAAAATTAATTTGCTATTGTGACACAATTGGGTGGGATCAGGGTGCACTCTCTGCGCCCTGAGCTCACCCAATTTTGAATTCTATTAGAGCCTCTGGCTCTAATCAGGTGCTTCAAAAAGTACCACCCCCTCCTGCCCCCATCATAGGAATCCATGCGTCCGGTGTCCTGAAAGGGGCCGGGCGCATGGAGGGGGGGTGGTGCCTGTGCGCCCACAGTGCATGGGCCGCCACTGCCCCAATGACTTGAACGTCTAACAAGAAATCTGACACAGTCAAATCTGACACAGTAAGGAAGCAAAGACAACACTAGAGTACTAGACAGGGTTCAGGGCAAAGATTATACTGTGGCAGGTCGGCTCTCCTGCGCAAACTGCGTAGGTGTACATGGGTCTTTGCACAGGAGATAGTGGTCGCGCGCGCGCCGCATGCCGCGGGAGCGTGCCCGAAGGTCCAGCAGACTTGATGCCAGCCGGTGACCCACGATCGCAGTGTACAGAGGCAGAATGGGGAACTGCCTATGTAAACAAGTTGATTCCCCGTTCTGCCAGAGGACATGTCAGAGAGCTCTGTCGTGTCTCTGGTAGCCCACCCCCCTACAATTAGAACACACCCAGACAACACACTTAACCCCTTGATCGCCCCCTAGTGTTACCACTTCCCTGCCAGTGTCATTTATACATTGATCTGTGCATTTTCCTAGCACTGATCAATGTAATAATGTCACTAGTCACCAAAAAGTGTCATTTGGGGTCAGATTTGTCCACCCCAATGTCACAATCCTGCTAAAAATTGCAGATCGCCACCATTACCAGTAAAGACAATTAAAAAAATAAAAGTCCCTAAATCTATCCCGTAGTTTTTAGACATGATAACTTTTGCACAAACCAATCAATATACGCCTATAGCGATTTTTTTTTTACCAAAAATATGTTGAAAAATATATAACTAATTGATGAATAAATTTGTTTTTATATATTAATTATTTTGTGACTCTGCACATAAATATTCATCGCTTTATAGAAAGTTATGTGACACTTTCTGACAGAAAGGTGGTATTCCACACAGAAGCAATGTATTTAGGAAACATAGAATGAGCTTTCTAGTGTGTGACTATTTGGCAAAAATATAATACAATTTTAATTGTAATATAATTGTAAGCTCCTTGAGGGCAGGGACTGATGTACAATGTATATGTAAAGCGCTGTGTAAATTGACGGTGATATACAAGTACTTGAAATAAATAAGTTAATGTATGTGTTTCTAACTTAAACTTTTCTATAAACTGGAAAAATTTAGTTGGCTTTACTTAAACCTATGGTCTAAAACGGGAAAAATTTAGTTGGCTTTACTTAAAACTATAGTTCCAGACAAGTTAAGGTATGTATTCCTAACTTAAAACACTATGGTCTATAAACTGAAAAAAATTGAGCTGGCTTTACTTAAAACAACAAAGTTGAAAACATGAAAAGTCTAATGAGTCAGACAAAAATAAGTTTAGTTGACAGTACTTAAAAAGCTGATACAAATAGTTGCCTCAATTTTTTTGAGTAGACCCAGCACAATATTTTTTACAGTGTAGAAGGCTGTGACCGACACTATCTCTGCAGTATATATGATAAAAGTCCCATTATACCCTATAGTTTGTCTATTGGGAGCAGTAGATGGGGAGGTTTTTGTTCCCCCATGTAATCTAGTAAATAGCACGATTCTTGCTATCCTCTCTCTGCACCCACTAGGAAATAATTAATAAAACAGGTCAATTGTATATTGATCAGAGAACAATTGACATATCAGCACAGAAATGCCGCAAGTTTTCTTCTATCTGGCAGGCATGGTTGGATATTCCCAGGCTAGCCCAATCACAATTGATAATGCACAGATTATTACAAAGGAATGAACGATCCTGTGAACAAAAGGTGATACAAAACTGTGCATTTGTTCAAAGAACAATATAGAGTCCCTCATAAAAATACAATGAAGGCTAACATAGTGTAAATCCTAATTTATTGGGTAAAAAGAAGGGCAAGATTGCACTTACATTTCTAAAGTTAAAAACAGCTCTCAATAGCAGCCTGTCTCTTCCGGGATCTGCATACACATGGTGACGTCATCACGTCGCTCCTCCCTATGTACGTTTCGTCACAAATCTGACTTCGTCCTGCAATCTTAAGTCGTAAGTGCAATCTTGCCCTTCTTTTTACCCAATAAATTAGGATTTACACTATGTTAGCTTTCATTGTATTTTTATGAGGATCTATGGAATACATATGCACTTGAGGCTGTTTGTATGGTGATAATGCTGGGAGCAGTGGCGCATTGTATAAAGACCTGAGGCGGGGGGATAAGCCATAAGCGCATTTGATCTCCTGTAATAGGAGATCATCTACTTCTGGTAAGCGGCAGTGTGTACAAAGGTGGAGGCACTATCCTATTTTCTATTGGGTACTTTTCTAGTGGTGTTATGCCTGTATACCACCATGGAGGAATATATTGATACATCAGTTCCAGTATATGAACGTTCTTGGCTTTTTTTCCATCAAGGGCTCTATATTGTGTTTTTGAACAAATGCACCATTTTGTATTACCTTTTGTTCACAGGATCATTCATTTTTTTGTTGTGTTTGATTTATATGTTATTTTCATTTTGATTATTTCCAACCAGCACAACTTATTTTTGGAATTGTATGTTGTGTGTGTCTCACAAGAGGTTGCAGCAGGTTTAGTTTAGATTTCACAGGAACATATCTTATTTATTGTTACACAGATAGCGCAGTAATTTAAATTTTTGGTTACAGATTATTACAGGTGTGAGTACCTAGTATCCTTGTGTCAATTGCACTTAAGTAGCTCTTGGGGTATTTATTACTTTAAGCGTACCTCTAGTGAGATGTATGGAGAGGTACATCTGTTCTTTTATTTGGAGGCTGCTTTTGTTATTTTTTGTGGAGATGACACTACTCTAGTTGGTTTACAGCCCCTTGGCTGTTACTCCTACCCTCAGGAAGAGGATACTCCTTGTATTTCCGGGACTTGTATTCCCATACCGTGCTTTGCTTAAAGTGTTACTAAACCCACAACAGTAAAATCAGTCTGTTTATGCAGTAAAGCATGCATGTTATACTCACTGTGGAACCTAAGGGGTTAATCCTCCGCATTGTGTAAAAAGGCTGTTTGATCCTGTCTTCTCTGATCTTCCCTCCTTCCACTGACTCCTAATAATTTCCTATTAACACAGAGTCTATGGAGTCAGGCTGCACATGCTCAGTTTGGTGTGTATTGCTAGAGAAGTTTTTTTTTTCTTGCACGGGGCCAATCAGCACTGTCCAGACAGAGGGTCAGAGGTCTTGCAGTCTTATAGGTCAATCAGAAAACCCCTCCTTCAAGCTTTAACCAGTGCTTGGCTGGGCACTGATAGAGGTCACAAGACTGCTCTAACTGCTGATGGGAAAAGGTATTTAGCGGTTTATATTTACTAAAATAATTGCATTTTCATGTTCTGTGTACTGTGGGAGACCAGATATTGTGAATGCGGGGTCCTGGGTTTAGTAACACTTTAAGCAGCCTCTGGCATCTTACCCTCAAGAAGTACTTTCACACCTGGAGTTTCAGTAGAAAGGTACCCATCTTTCCAACCCAACTTTCATAGGTAAGTTTCCTTTTGACAAGTCTTCTTCAGGCCCTCAGCCCACATCACATGCTGAGGTCTAGTAGTAGTAGATCTTTGGAGCATGCACACACGCTCTCTTCTAGGGCAGAAGCCCCAAGGGAAGAGAGAGACTGATCAGATCCTCCTAAACATTTACACCAAAACAAAACACCTCCTGCACATGGGTGTGATCATTTATTGCCATCTCTTCATATACATCTGCTTCACCACACAGGTCAAGAACACACCCCACCTTGCTGCCCTCTTAGGACTGAGGAAGTCCTGACAGCACTCTACCAAAAACCAAACAAGAGAGGGTACACCAGCCTAGTGCATTATCCCATGCTTTATTTATTATGAATCCACAAATAAATATACTCCCAAACCATGTGATAAACACAGCATATCAAAAGAAGCATGTTTACAATTAAATAATGCTACAACTTATTCTAGTGATGTGTATAAATATTAAACCAAATATTTCAACTCAATATATTTACGTAATAATCTTGTGCAACATAAATTGTAATTATAGATATTTGTGTCTGCCTAATGAAAAGTTCATAATAATATAGATAAAAACAGTCTCTTGTGTCTTTTTTTCTTCTTATCACCTCTGTGCAAATATGGCTTCTGTGCCATGTGTAAATATCACCGTATCACCACTGTGCTCACAGAACTCTTACCTTCAATTTACTTGATTCATAGCATATACAAGTTATCCTCCAAGTATGTTGATCCTCCTGTTTCCTCTGTCCACTAGGGACCTTCTAAGTATTTCTTCCAGTATTCTGGTCTATATGGGGGGGGGTGGGTGGGTTCCTTTAAATACTTCAGCCCAGAAGGATTTGCCGCCTTAATGACTAGGCCATTTTTTGCGATACGGCTCTGCACAGTGCATTGCTTTAACTGACAATTGTGTGGTCGTGCGACTCTGTACCCAAACAAAATTGATGTCCTTTTTTTCCCACGAATAGAGCTTTCTTTTGGTAGTATTTTATCACCTATGCAGGGTTTTTTTGCGCTATAAACAAAGAGCGTCAATTTTGAAAGAAAAACTTTTTTTTTAACTTTTTTTACTTTTTTGCTAGAATACATATCCAAAAAAAAATATAAAAAAACAAATTTGTTCATCAGTTTTGGCCGATATATATTCTTCTATATATTTTTGGTAAAAAAAAACCCATAATAGGCATATATTAATTGGTTTGTACAAAAGTTATTGCATCTACAAACTATGGGATAGATTTAGGGTCTTTTATTTATTTTGTTGTATTTTTTTTTACTAGTAATGGCGGCGATCTGCGATTTTTTGTAGGACTGCGACATTGCGGCACACAAATCTGACCCCAAATGACACTTTTTGGGGACCAGTGACATTACTACATTGATCAGTGCTATAAAAATGCACTGATCAATGTAAAAATGACACTGGCAGGGAAGGGGTTAACACTAGGGGGCGATCAAGGGGTTAAGTGTATTCCCTAGGTGTGTTCTAACTGTAGGGGGATGGGCTCACTGGGACATGACAGAGATCACTGTTCCCGATCACTGGAAACAGTAGGTCTCTGACCTGTCCCCTGTCAGAACGGGGATCCAGTTTACACTAGCATATCCCCGTTTTGCCTCTGTACTAGTGGTTAAAGCATAACTCCACTTTTGTTGAGGAAAAACATTCCCCTCTAGGTGATCTATGCTCATTGCAAGGATTATAACAACCTTTGATGCAGATTCCTACCCTTTGTTATTCTGAAGAAATCCCTGTTTGTTCCTCTGTGCTGAGTGGGTCTAATGGGAGTGGTTTCATAATTATCAGTCAGCTGTGCAGCTGCAGAGCACTAATGAGGAAGTCTGCTGAGCCGTCCTACTTTGGATCCGACTTTGCCCTGTGACTTGAAGCCGACATGCGTCCGACTTTCAGTGAACGGGGATCTGACTTGGATCCCCGCCAATACCAGGCACTGTTTGGTATGAATCTTGAGGGGGAACTCCAAGCTAAATTTTAAATAAAAAACCGGCATGGGTTCCCCTCCAAGAGCATACCAGGCCCTTGGGTCTAGTATGGATTTTAAGGGGCACCCCCTACGCCGAAAAAACGGCGTGGGGGTCCCCCAAATCCATACCAAACCCTTATCCGAGCACGCAGCCTGTCCCGTCAGGAAAGGGGGTGGGGATGAGTGAGCGCCCCCCCTTCAGAACCGTACCAGGCCGCATGCCCTCAACAAGGGGGGGTGGGTGCTTTGGGGCAGGGGGGGCACCCTGCAGCCCCCCCACCCCAAAGCACCTTGTCCCCATGTTGATGAGGACAAGGGCCTCTTCCCGACAACCCTGGCCATTGGTTGTCGGGGTCTGCGGGGGGGCTTATCAGAACCCGGAAGCCCCCTTTAATAAGGGGGCCCCAGATCCCGGCCCCCCACCCTATGTGAATGAGTATGGGTTACATCGTACCCCTACCCATTCACCTAGGAAAAAAAGTGTCAATAAAAAAACCTGGTCACCCAGTGACCCTGCCACTTATTACATCACAGTCCCATCATGCCCCAGGGCTGTGACGTAATAAGGGGTGGGGTCACCGGGTGACATCACCCAGTGACCCCGCCGCAGGGCGCCCCCCTGCCCCAAAGCACCTACCCCCCATGTTGAGGGCATGCGGCCTGGTACGGTTCAGGAGGGGGGGGCGCTCACTCGTCCCCACCCCCTTTCCTGACCGGCCGGGCTGTGTGCTTGGATAAGGGTTTGGTATGGATTTGGGGGGACCCCCACACCGTTTTTTCGGCGTAGGGGGTGCCCCTTAAAATCCATACTAGACCGAAGGGCCTGGTATGCTCTTGGAGGGGGAACCCATGCCGGTTTTTATTTAAAATTTGGCGCAAAGTTCCCCCTCAAGATCATGCGAGACAGCGATCTGACTTTGATCCGACTTCAATGATAGTCAATGGGCTGAAGTAGGATCAAAGTCAGACCAAAGTAGTACAGGGAGCATTTTCAAAGTCGGACCGACTTGTGTCGGACCAGTTAGGACGGCTCCCATAGGGAAACAATGATTTTCACACGTCATGCGACATGAGCTCCCAATGTCGGAGTGTTTGTCGCACTAGTGTGGACCCAGCTTTAGACATGTTTCTATTGGGAGTATTTCACCAAAAATTAAAAATGCTTCTGCATTTGTCTCACCTTAAGCCAACAAGACAGGAAATGACGATATCACTGAGCTGTCATGGTGGCAGCAGTTTTGGCCAGTAGCCCACATAAGATCCACACTGACACCAGTCAGCACACACACAAGCACAGAGCAATAAAAAAAGTAAAAAAACATAAAGAGAAGCCTCGGCTTACATAGTCTGCATAGTTTACCATTAATGTTCAGAATGTAGGTAACAATTTAAACAGGCTATTTAGATCATTTGCCCGCAGACATTTCTACAAACCAATCAGCTCTGCCCCTCATTTTGTTTGTTTTCTAATCCAGTGTATTTTTGCCTGTTGCTGTTGATGATCAAAGAAATAAGTAGTTATTTACAAAAGAGGGCAATGCAAGTTGTCAGAGAAACCTGTACTTCAGACGTAGTAAATTCATCAACCATAAAATACAGATGTATTTAAACCTCACAAAAGGCCGTAGTATAAATTAAATATTTTAGAACTACAGTTTTAAATTCTGTTTTAATTTGTAGATTTGGCTCACCCATGCTAAGCAAGCCTTTTATAGAGTGCCCAGACCCATGTGAGAGCTTCTGCATCCTAAGGTACAGCAGATGTCCCTGGTAGAGGCGGGTGTCAATTTTGACTCACACTTCTGTGTGTTCTGTGTTCTCTTTGGATGCATCATACAGTATCTGCAGCATAATATTGGTAAAATTCAAATCCATTTGACTGTCTGCTTTAAACCACTGCACATGAAAGCATTAAAGGGGTTCTCCTGGCAATGTTTTGGGGGGCACAAGGGTGGGGGGGTTAGAGTATGGAAGGGTTGGATCCTATAATAGATGTTTTGTTTTTGCTGACTGTGCCACTGTTGGAGAAATGACATTTTTTTTAATATGGTGTGCTTTTAAGAGTTTTTTCAAACTTCAAACATTGCAATCATTTCAAATCATGGAAAAGAGCTAACAGCTTCATCGATCAAATGTACACAAGGTAAACCTGATGGAAGGAGATTGATGTTGGTTGACAAGTGCTCAATAATGTCACATGGCATGTTACCGTCTGGAGCTTCCGTCTTCAAGGCTGCATGCATTTGCATTGTTTAGTAGACATGTGCAGTTAGTTTCGTTCCAAATAAATATTCGGACAAATTTTTCATTATTCGGAGATTCAGATATGTCTGAATACCCAAATTACAGTATAAACAAAGTTTACCGAATGCTTCGAATAACAAAACGAAATTCATCCAAATTTCCGAGATTCAAAATCAAATTTTACATCGAATTCCATTCGAATTCGAAATGTAAATATATTTCTGAAATCAAAGACTGTGCGTGGTGTCAGAGTACCATTTCAAAATAATGCTCCTTTTGTTAAGCCAAAGGTGATTTAAAGAGTAATTGTAATCATTTGATGAAGATTTTTCTTTTGTTTGTTCACTTTGCCGCATTCGAATTAAAAAAAAAAAAAAAAATCACAAATTTTCGATTCAACCGATTCGAATGTTTTGAATCAAAAAGATCGGTGAATTCAAAGAAAAAGACATAAAACGAATTCCGAATACGAATCCTGAATACTATTTGAACAAACCAACCGAATTTAACTAAGCTACATAACTAGATTAACCAGTTGCCGACCGCCGCAAGACGATGTACGTCAGCAGAATGGCACAGGCAGGCATAAGGACTTACCTGTACGTCCTTGCCTGCCCGTGGGCGGGGGGGTCTAACCCCCCCGGTGCCTGCGGCGGTCGGATTCTCGTCAGGGGCGATCAAAGGTGAGGGGGAGGCCACTCATTCATGGCTCCCCCCTCGCGATCGCTCCTGGCGAATGAAATGCTTCCTCGGCTTCTGTAATGTAAACAGAAGCGGAGGAAGTGATGTCATCTCTCCTCGAGCCGGTCTTTTTGTTCCGGCGCCGAGGAGAGAAGACATCCAAGTAAGTTTGAACAACACTACACTTCCAGTAGAACACGCAGGCACACTTTTCACCCCCCATCACCCCCCAGTCACCCCCCGATCACCCCCCTGTACCCCCTGTCACAGTGACACCAAAAGCAGGGTTTTTTTCAGATTATTGCATTGGTGTCATTTGTGACAGTTATAAGTGGTAGGGCAGTTAGGGTTATCCCCCCTTTAGGTCTAGGGTACCCCCCTAATCCCCCCTAATAAAGTTTTAACCCAGTGATCACCCCCCGTCGCCAGTGTCCCTAAGCGATCGTTTTTCTGATCGCTGTATTAGTGACACAGGTGACGCTAGTTAGGGAGGTAAGTATATAGGTTCGCCATCAGTGTTTTATAGCGACAGGGACCCCCATATACTATCTAATAAAGGTTTTAACCCCCTGATTGCCCCCTAGTTAATCCCTTCACCAGTGATCACCGTATAACTGTTACGGGTGACGCTGGTTAGTTAGTTTGTCTATTATAGTTTTAGGGCACCCGCCATTTACTACCTTGTAAAGGTTTAATCCCCTAATCACCCGGCGGTGATATAAGTTAAGTTTTTAGGGTCAGATAAGGTCTGCGTCGACCCAGGCAGCGTCAGGTTAGCGCCAGTACCGCTAACACCCACGCACGCAGCATACACCTCCCTTAGTGGTATAGTATCTGAACGGATCAATATCTGATCCGATCAGATCTATACTATCGTCCCCAGCAGTTTAGGGTCCCCAAAAACGCAGTGTTAGCAGGATCAGCCCAGATATACCAGACATCTGGTATTATTGTCCCTCCTGTCCTGACAGTCCTGGTCTTTGCATTGGTGAATGTTTTGAGCGCTACCATACACTAGTTGAGCATTAGCGTAGGGTACAGCATTGCACAGACTAGGACACTCTTTCACAGGGTCTCCCAAGATGCCATCGCATTTTGAGAGACCCAAACCTGGAACCGGTTACAGTTATAAAAGTTACAGTTATAAAAAAAATGTAAAAAAAAAAAAAAAAATACACAAAAAAATATAAAATAAAAAAAAACAAAAATAGTTGTCGTTTTATTGTTTTCTCTTTCTCTGTTCTCTCTCTCTCTATTCTCTCTCTATTGTTCTGCTCTTTTTTACTGAATTCTATTCTGCAATGTTTTATTGTTGTTATGTTTTATCATGTTTGCTTTTCAGGTATGTCATTTTTTTATAGTTTACTGTGTTTTATTGTTAACCATTTTTTTGTTTTCAGGTACTTCATTCAGCTGCAGCGCGGATTTATTTATCTTGACAGCAACAGCGTTTGCTCCCACGATACATAAAACCGTGACTCCAGCGCTGTCGGAGGTGATTTCACCACCACAATTACATACTTCAGCATATATGCCGAAGCGTGGGGGCAGCAGTGGGCGGAGGAGCGATTTGTTCCTACCTTTTGCGGGAGGATGCCCCCATGCTTCGGCATATATATATTTTAGGCACAGGTTGCGTTAAATGTTTTACTTTTTACTATTTTTTTTTGTATTTGCTTTACAGGTATGGTAAGTCTTACTGTTATACTGTAATATTACTTTGTTTTATTGTTAACCATCATTTGCTTAGCAGGTACGCCATTCAGTTGCAGCGCGGATTTATTGATCTTGACAGCAACAGCGTTTGCTCCCACGATACATAAAGCCGTGACTCCAGCGCTGTCGGAGGTGATTTCACCACCACAGTTACATACTTCAGCATATATGCCGAAGCATGGGGGCAGCAGTGGGCGGAGGAGCGATTTGCTCCTACCTTTTGCGGGAGGATACCCTCATGCTTCTGCATATATAAACGGTGCATATATGCCCATCATTAGAAGTGGGTGGATGAAGAGAGGTATTCTAATGGTGGGCATACCCACCGATCAATCTCTTTTTTCGTTCAGCCCACAGGCTGCATGAAAAAAAAGCTTACAATATATGCCCAACAAGGACCAGCAAGATACTGGTATGTTGCTGGACTTTAAGTGGTTATACCATAATTATGCCTGCAGGTTTAGGTATCATCTTGATATCATTCTTTTCAGCCAGTGGTCGGCTTTCATGTAAAAGCAATCCTAGCAGCTAATTAGCCTCTAGACTGCTTTTACAAGCAGTGGGAGGGAATGCCCCCCCCACCGTCTTCCATGTTTTTCTCTGGCTCTCCTGTCCCAACAGGGAACCTGAGAATGCAGCCGTTGATTTGGCCAGCTGACCATAGAGCTGATCAGAGACCAGAATGGCTCCAATCATCTCTACTATGGCCTAAGAAACCTGAAGCTATGAGCATTTCATGACTTAGATTTCGCTGGATGTAAACAGCGCCATTGGGAAATTGGGAAAGCATTTTATCACACCGATCTTGGTGTGGTCAGATGCTTTGAGGGCAGAGGAGAGATCTAGAGTCTAATAGACCCCAATTTTTTCAAAAAAGAGTACCTGCCACTACCTATTGCTACCATAGGGGATATTTACATTCCCTGAGATAACAATAAAAATGCTAAAAAAAAAAAAAATTAAAGGAACAGTTTAAAAATAAGATAAAAAAGAAAAAAAAAAAAAAAAAAAAAAGCACCCCTGTCCCCCCCGCTCGCGCGCAAAGGCGAACGCAAGCATCTGCCTGGCGTCAAATGTAAACAGCAATTTCACCATGCATGTGAGGTATCATCGCGAAGGTCAGATCGAGGGCAGTAATTTTAGCAGTAGACCTCCTCTGTAAATCTAAAGTGGTAACCTGTAAAGGCTTTTAAAAATGTATTTAGTTTGTCGCCACTGCACGTTTGTGCGCAATTTTAAAGCATGTCGTGTTTGGTATCCATGTACTTGGCCTAAGATCATCTTTTTTAGTTCATCAAACATTTGGGAAATATAGTGTGTTTTAGTGCATTAAAATTAAAAAAAGTGTGTTTTTTCCCAAAAAAAAGCGTTTGAAAAATCGCTGCGCAAATACTGTGTGAAAAAGAAAAAATTAAACACCCACCATTTTATTCTGTAGGGCCTTTGCTTTAAAAAAAAATATATAATGTTTGGGGGTTCAAAGTAATTTTCTTGCAAAAAAAAAAAAAATTTTCCATGTAAAGAAAAAGTGTCAGAAAGGGCTTTGTCTTCAAGTGGTTAGAAGAGTGGGTTATGTGTGACATAAGCTTCTAAATGTTGTGCATAAAATGCCAGGACAGTTCAAAACCCCCCCAAATGACCCCATTTTGGAAAGTAGACACCCCAAGCTATTTGCTGAGAGGCATGTCGAGTCCATGGAATATTTATATTGTGACACAAGTTGCAGGAAAAAGACAAATTTTTTTTTTTTATTGCACAAAGTTGTCACTAAATGATATATTGCTCAAACATGCCATGGGAATATGTGAAATTACACCCCAAAATACATTCTGTTGCTTCTCCTGAGTTCGGGGATACCACATGTGTGAGACTTTTTGGGAGCCTAGCTGCGTATGGGACCCCGAAAACCAAGCACCACCTTCAGGCTTTCTAAGGGTGTAAATTTTTGATTTCACTCTTCACTTGCAGACCTCACTTTTTGTCACAAAGTTTTGAAAATTGAAAAATGAAAAAAAAAAAACAATTTTCTTCCTTTTCGAAAACAAATGAGAGCTGCAAAATACTCACCATGCCTCTCAACAAATAGCTTGGGGTGTCTACTTTCCAAAATGGGGTCATTTGGGGGGGTTTGTGCTATCTTGGCATTTTATGGCCTACGAAACTGTGATAGGTAGTGAGGAGTGAAATCAAAAATTTATGCCCTTAGAAATCCTGAAGGCAGGATTTTCGGGGGCCCGTATGCATCTAGGCCCCCAAAAAGTCCCACACATGTGGTATCCCCGTACTCAGGAGAATCAGCAGAATGTATTTTGGGGTGCAATTCCACATATGCCCATGGCCTGTGTGAGCAATATATCATTTAGTGACAACTTTGTGCAAAAAAAAAAAAAAAGTTTTTCATTTTCCTGCAACTTGTGGCAAAATATAAAATATTCCATGGACTCAACATGTCTCTCAGCAAATAGCTTGGGGTGTCTACTTTCCAAAATGGGGTCATTTGGGGGGGGGTTTGTGCCATCTTGGCATTTTATGGCCTTCAAAACTGTGATAGGTAGTGAGGAGTGAAATCAAAAATTTACGCCCTTAGAAATCCTGAAGGCGGTGCTTGGATTTCGAAGCCCTGTACGCGGCTAGGCTCCCAAAAAGTCCCACACATGTGGTATCCCCATACTCAGGAGAAGCAGCAGAATGTATTTTGGGGTGTAATTCCACATATGTTCATGGCATGTTTGAGCAATATATCATTTAGTGACAACTTTGTGCAAGAAAAGAAAAAAAAAAAAGTTTGTCATTTTCCCACAACTCTTGTCAAAATATAAAATATTCCATGGACTCAACATGCCTCTCAGCAAATAGCTTGGGGTGTCTACTTTCCAAAATGGGGTCATTTGGGGGGGGGGGGTTGTGCCATCTTGGCATTTTATGGCCTTCAAAACTGTGATAGGTAGTGAGGAGTGAAATCAAAAATTTACGCCCTTCGAAATCCTGAAGGCAGTGCTTGGTTTTTGGGGCCCCGTATGCGGCTAGGCTCCCACTAAGTCCCACGCATGTGGTATCCCCATACTCAGGAGAAGCAGCTAAATGTATTTTGGGGTGCAATTCCACATATAACCATGGCATGTGTGAGCAATATATCATTTAGTGACAACTTTTTGTAAAAAAAAATTTATTTTTATTTTTTTATCATTATTCAATCACTTGGGAAAAAAAAATTAATATTCAATGGGCTTAACATGCCTCTCAGCAATTTCCTTGGGGTGTCTACTTTCCAAAATGGGGTCATTTGGGGGGTTTTGTACTGCCCTGCCATTTTAGCACCTCAAGAAATGAGATCATAAACTAAAAGCTGTGTAAATTCCAGAAAATGTACCCTAGTTTGTAGGCGCTATAACTTTTGTGCAAACCAATAAATATACACGTATTGACATTTTTTTTACCAAGGACATGTGGCCGAATACATTTTGGCCTAAATGTATGACTAAAATTGAGTTTATTGGGTTTTTTTTATAACAAAAAGTTGAAAATATCATTTTTTTTCCAAATTTTCGGTCTTTTTTTCATTTATAGCGCAAAAAATAAAAACCGCAGAGGTGATAAAATACCATCAAAAGAAAGCTCTATTTGTGGGAAGAAAAGGATGCAAATTTCGTTTAGTTACAGCATTCCATGACCGCGCAATTAGCAGTTAAAGCAACGCAGTGCCAAATTGTAAAAAGTGCTCTGGTCAGGAAGGGGGTAAATCCTTCCGGGGCTGAAGTGGTTAACTAATCTAAACGAAACTAAACACATCTTTTTCATCATGCACATGTCTAATCAGGGCTACCTTAGATCTGAAGAATATGCCTGTGTGACTCTTGCCACTTTTTATACTTTAATGGTTGGCTGTGACATGCTTTGTTATATAAGGATTATGTGTTACTTTTTTCTCATCACCATCGTAGGACTACATGGATGTGCAGCATTAGGGATTACAACAGGTGGGTAGTGGCGCAGCAATTGGGTAATGTTAATAGCAAAGTTCCTCGATTAAGTGCTTTGAACTTTGAGCTTTGAGCTGTGTCAGGGCAGCCTTGTAGGGGAAGTGAAGTGATCTCCAAACATGCAAAACAGAAAGAAAAGAAAGCTTGAGAAAGGAGTGCGCACTGTGTACATCCTTGCGGTTCGCATGCTCCGAAACGCATTGCAGCTCAGACTGCGCTCTAGCCCTCATTTTTGGACACAGCTGTCCTCCTACCCTCGGTTTAAATATATTTCACCAAAGCAGCTTCCTGCGGGTCGGGACAGCCCATAGGAGAGGCTCAGTGTCAGAAACCATGCACCAAACCGAGACAGAAGTACAGTAAAATCACACTTGTTTATTAATAAAAATATAAAGGTAAATAGGGTAAGCGTAGTCAAAGCATAGCCAGAGTCCAGTAACCGGATCGGGTAGTCAGCCAAGCCAGAGTTCAGTAACCAGATCAGGTAATCAACCACATTTCTTGTGATGTGACCAAGGCGAAGGCAGGAATGAAGTGAGCTGGAGATCTTTAAGTAGGCGGGACTGACGAGCAGATCCACAACAGCTGGGTAACTGTGGAGAGAGATGAGAGCAGGCAATTAGCCGACAGCTGAATGGCCAGCTCAGAGAAGGAAGGGCTGAGCCAGCCCTGACAGTACCCCCCTCCTCAACGACCCCTCCACCTCGGAGGACCACTGGGCTTGAGGGGAAAACATCTATGGAAATCACGGAGGAGGGCAGGAGCATGTACGTCCAAGGATGAGACCCAGGAGCATTCCTCCGGACCGTACCCCTTCCAATGCACCAGGTACTGTATGCGCCCACGGAACCTACAGGAGTCAACAATGGATTGTACCTCATACTGCTCATGGTTCTCAGCCTGTATAGGGTGAGGACGTGGCACCGAGGTGGTAAAGCATTTGCAGACCAACGGTTTCAATAAGGAGACGTGAAACACATTTGCGATGCGCATACTAGGAGGAAGGTCCAACGCGTAAGCCACTAGGTTAATCCTGCGAAGGATACAGAAAGGCCCAATAAACTGAGGTTCAAACTTCAGTGAGGGAACACTAAGTCGGAGGTTGCGAGATGACAGCCAGACCCTGTCCCCAACCTGGTAGGAAGGCGCAGGCAGGCGTCTGGGGTCAGCATGGAGTCTGTACCTATCGTTAGCATGATGCAAAGCCTTCTGGACTTGTGCCCAAGTGGAACGAAGACCATGGAGATGCTCCTCTAGCGCAGGAATACTCTGCGGAACAAACGAATCAGGCAACATGGAAGGTTGGAAACCATAATTCGCCATAAACGGAGATAATCGGGAAGCAGAATTCAAGGCACTATTGTGAGCAAACTCTGCCCATGGTAATAGGTCTGACCAGTTGTTGTGATGGTCAGAAATATAGCAACGTAGGAATTGCTCCAAGGACTGATTGGCTCGTTCTGCATCCCCATTAGACTGTAGTTGATACGCGTAGGAGGAGAAAGCAAGCTGAATTCCCATTTGTGCACAAAAGGCTCGCCAGAACCGGGACACAAACTGACTACCCCTGTCCGAGACAATCACCTTGGGTAGCCCATGTAAGCAAAAGACCTCCTGAGCAAAAATGGAAGCCAGTTCCTCAGAAGTGGGCAACTGCTTAAGTGGAAAACAATGACACATCTTTGAGAACCGGTCAACCACCAAAGGGATAACTGTGTTGCCTTGGGAGTTGGGCAGCTCCACAATGAAATCCATAGACAGGTGTGTCCAGGGCCTCTCTCCATTGGGTATGGGTTGTAGGAGGCCCACTGGAAGGTGTCGTGGAGTCTTTCTCTGAGCCTGGAGTCAATGAGGATGGCAAATGAGATCAAGCTCTCCAGCTCAGTGGGTATATCTCGGGCTGCTATCTCATCCTTGATGGAATCCGAGAGACCATGAGAAAAAGCAGCCACGGGGGCCTCATTGTTCCAAGCAACCTTTGATGCCAGACTATGGAACTCAATGGCGTAGTCGGCAACAGTTCTTGTGCTCTGCACCCTGAGCCCACCCTTTTTTAAAGACTATTAAGGACTTTGCTTCAAAAAAAAAAACAACCCCCACACAAAATAAAATGGCAGCAAACAGGTTGATTTTCCAAAGGAGCTAGCAATCAGAATTAAAGTACAGTTTACAGTCCTACAATCCCTGCTTTCCCTGCCTTTTCATGGTCACCAAACATACACCCCTTGTGCAAACCTCTCCCCTGAACATACATCACCTCTTCCTGCAAATAATATTTTCCCATCATCACTTCTATGAATCATATGATGATAGCTCATCTCTCAGCAACAAACGGTATAAGCGTCCCTATTACCACTCCCACCCCTCCTCCCCGACAACAGCTGAACTCTTCCCACCAATCTGCATATAACGCTGGTCATTTCACTTCACACCTATCACAGCTCAGGCGAGGTTGAGGAGAAGTGATTTATTGCAGTCATTCCTTATGTCTGCCTAAGGGCACGTTTACACTTGCACTGCCCTATGAAGAGCCTGTTTTAACCCATTAAAACCCGCACCAGCATGCCACAGGACGGTTGTGGCCCCCCCTACTCAGTTGAATGGGTTGTGTTGAGCGGACAGTACTGCCATTGAGGATAATTTTTGCAATGCCACAAGCAGCATATGTACAACACCTTTCACTGCATTTGCAGCTTAAAGGGGAGCAATAAAAACATAAAACATGCAGTTAAGTTAAGTTGTTTCTACTGCCCCACACACACACACACACACACACACACACACACCCAACTGCATGGGTTTTGGAGGAAGAAAAAAGAAGAAATGGTGAATTGGCAATAAAGAAGAAGAAAATAATGGTCTTTCCTGTTAATAATTGGTATTGCTGGTTTAAGTTAAAATGAAGTAAGGTGAAGAGTGGAATGTATTAGGAGTAAACAACTCCTTTGTAACTATAACTATCATCTTCTCAATAAAGGTGCCACATGCTATTTAACCCTTCCCGCCAACTATAATCATATCTGCAGCCTCACAGAAGTGGGTCTTCTAGTATGGGACTGCATTTAAGTGTAGGAAAACTGTGTGTATGCTGGACAGCTCTTTTGTTCACTTCAATATTTCTCTGCTACCCTATTTTATGTGCATTCTCTAAAAGTATTTGTTTGTTCATGTTTTTATATGGTTAGCTGGTCAGTGTAGTCATTGGCTGCTGTTTTTGTAGGCATTGAGAATATTGGGTTTCAGTGCTGTGACATGCCCAATTAAAGTATTCCCTCTAGGTAGGCTTAAAAAAGAAGGAGACCCTTTGAAATGCATAGCCATGCCCACTGCCCCACCCACATGTGACATTGGGCAGGAGATTCCCTGCAACACACTTTGCCTATGTACACAGCTCTGGCCTGCCCTTCAGCTGAAGCTAGTCCTCCATCTGACAGCACTGCTGTCCAAGACTACAAGTGTGAATACAGAGAGGCACCCATGCTGGGGAGTGTTAGGTACATGGCTTTTCTATTTTAATTTTGTGAGTGGCCAATTTTCATTTAATTTTAATATTAAAGCTTTTAACTCTACTGCAGTTAGTGTGCATTCTTATTTGTTTAACAGCATACATACTTACAGTAAAGTACAGTGTTTGTGCTGGGAGCATGCTGCACAGCGTAGGAAAAGAACCCGCTCCAGGTGTCTGGGTCACAAAAAATCTTTTCCTCAAATAATGGTGCTGGCTCAGTATGCAAGGTAGCTTATAGAAAAGAACTCAATCCGGATAGCTGAACTCCAACAACGATTTCTTGGTTAAAAACCATACAGCAAAAGATGAAATCAACAGCTGACATGTTTCACACCGTAACTACTGGTGTGACTATAGACAGGAATTTATATGCACATGCCAATACAATTTTTACAGAGTAAACAAGGTGGGCTTAATTGAATAATTAAAGAAGCTCAGCTCTGATTAAATCAATATCAGATCTGCCGACGCCCGTGTCTCACATGATGTTGCCACTTTGATGCGACTTTAAACGATAAAGCCCAAGTCGCTACTAAAATATATATACAATTCATGTTTTTTACAATTGCTGATGACAAATCTATACATCTAAAAACATAGATAGGAAGTAAAAAAATCAAAAAAGGCAAAAAAAAAACAAAAAAACGTGACAACCAAGAGGAGGAAGGGACTGACACTGACAAACACACATGATGAATAACAAAAGAGAAAACAATCGTTGCTATTTGTGAGCAAACAATTGCATACTATGAAACTTTTTGTGTGTTAGAGAGGCTGATGTTATTGTATATAAAGTAAAAGAAAAGGAAGAAGATACAGTTGGCATAGAACATGAGTGTTATCACTCATAATAATGATTGACATCCCACTCAAAATTCATACCCGCTGGTATCCTAGCGTTAAAGAAAAAAATCCAATAAACCTCACCTTTACATTATTACATAAATTAATCTCCTCCTCTGATAGGTAACACTATTTTCTCTACACCTTGGATGGCTAAACTGGAAACATCTTTCTGATGTATGTTATTCCAGTGTCTGGCCACATTGGTGTTGTGATCTATATGTATGTTATATAGATGGTATTGAAACTGATCACCTGCGTGTGGTTCGACCTACATACTGTATGTGGCATGACTTACATGTAATGATGTATACCAAATATTTAGTGTTGCAGTTTATAAAAGATGTAATTCTTGAAAATTTGGCCGAGGCCATTGCTTGTATGGTATCTCCCTTTAGGATATGTTTACAGCACAGACACCCGTTTGATCCACAGCAGAAGGTGCCTTTATATTGCAACCAATGCTGTTGTGGGAGCTTACTTATATATAAGCTAGGTGACAGGGTCCTACCCAAAGTGGGGGAACTACATGATACAGTTTTTACTCCTTTAAACAAAATTTCAGCGTAAATGGGGTCATTGGATAAGATTGGTAAATATTTCATAACTATATTTTTTATCTTATTGTACTCGCTACTATAGGGAGTAGAGAAAACAGGGTTTTGGAGAGTGAAATTAGTGCATGATCGATTCCTTTTTCTATTGCTTATTTTATGTTTCAATAGATGTTCTCGTGGGGTGTTTGCAGCAATGTTCATAGCTCTATGCAAGATAGTACTAGGATAACCCCTATCTTTGGAACGTCTAAACATAGCCTCTGCTTCATGTCTGTAATCCGTGTCCTCACTGCAAATTCTTTTCAATCTCAAAAATTGTCCTACAGGAATTCCTCTCAGGGTATGTTTCGGGTGACTTGAGTCTGCACGTTAAAGCGCGTTACCTGTTATGGGTTTCCTAAAAATGCTCGTTTTCACCTTACTATCTCTACCTTCTAAATGGACATCCAAATAGTTAATGGACGTCGAGCTGATGTCGCCAGTGAATCTTAGATTTAAATCGTTGCTGTTTAAGTATGACAACCAATTATCTAAGCTACCATCCGAGGCTATGAATAGCAGGTCATCTATATAGCGACAGTAGAAGAAGGTGTCAGTGCGACGGGGGCTAACACATGAAAAAACGCATGACCTCTCCCACATCCCATGTAGAGATTGGCAAGGGAGGGGGAAAATTTGGCTCCCATTGAGGCCCCGCATTTCTGCACTGCCCCCCCACCCGAGCACAGCCGAGCACAGTGAAGGTGAGCTGAGCGGGGACCACCCCCCAGCACAGCCGAACACAGCACAGCCGAGGTGAGCTGAGACCGCCCCTCTGCTCGAGCATAGCCAAGCCCTGCCGAACGGGGACCGCCCTCCACACCCCGCACAGCCGTGCCCAGCTGAGCGGAGACCGCAGCTGTCATTCACTTTATGCCACCTTATGGGGGACTGTATTTGTGCGGTCATCGGGACTGGGTGGGGGGCTTTTTTTTGTGCGGGGGCGACTTTCTTGCTGCCCCCTTTCAAAGTGCCGCCCTAGGCCTGGGCCTTGTTGGCCTAGGCCAAGACACAGCAATGAGTGTCCCTCAAATAACCTGGCAGTGCAACCACTAAAGGCTGTAACTGGTGGTCAATTGGCTACAATTGGCCTGCTTGTTAGGGGACTACATCCTTTATGAACTTTAGGTAGAAAATGAAAGATGGGTTTGATGGGATGTTCTGGGGTGAACATGTCTCTTTCCCTTTTTAAGAAAATGTCGACTGTGACCTCTCTATCTAATAATAATGATAGTTCCTTGGTAAATTATTGTTTGGAGTCACCTCTAAGACGTGTGGCGGGGTCAGACAATTGACGGATGGACTCAATCCTATAAGCCTCGCTGTCCATAATAACTATTGACCCCCCCCATTTTGGTAACTAAACTGTCATCATCTTTGAGGATTTTTAATGATGTTTTCTCATCTACGGCGAGATTATCCTGCATACCCTGTGCTGCAGATTTTCGGGCAAGGTGAGTCAGATCCCTCTCGATCAGTCTCTGAAATAAATCCATATCCTTGCTACGTTAACCCACTGGGTAGAAATCTGATTTCAATTTAATAGGTATACATGATAAGGATAGTCTGATAGACTATCACAGTGATCAGTCACGGTGTATTTTTTCCCCTCTGAATGGAGAGAAATATATATTGTATCTTTTTCTCCTTGCTAGAAGAAAAAATGTAAACAAAGAAAAGTATATGTAAAATAAGTAAAGAAAGAAAGAAAAAAAAAATAGCTAAATCAAGGTTTGATGTAGGCCAATGTCAGGGTTAGAGTCAAGGTCAGAGGTAAAGGTCAGGGGCAGTGTATTATAGGATGGATAAAAAAAAAAAGCAAAATGTGTATCATTATAAAAAAAAAAAAGAATATATATATATATATATATATATATATATATATATATATATATATATATAGTCAGGTCCATAAATATTGGGACATCGACACAATTCTAATCAGGTGAACGGTGTAGGAATTACGGTTTGTATATGTGCCTCCCACTTTTTAAGGGGCCAAAAGTAATGGGACAGATTAACAATCATCCATCAAACTTTCACTTTTTAATACTTGGTTGCAAATCATTTGCAGTCAATTACAGCCTGAAGTCTGGAACGCATAGACATCACCAGACGCTGGGTTTCATCCCTGGTGATGCTCTGCCAGACCTCTACTGCAACTGTCTTCAGTTTCTGCTTGTTCTTGGGGCATTTTCTTCAGTTTTGTCTTCAGCAAGTGAAATGCATGCTCAATTGGATTCAGGTCAGGTGATTGACTTGGCCACTGCATAACATTCCACTTCTTTCCCTTAAAAAACTCTTTGGTTGCTTTCGCGGTATGCTTTGGGTCATTGTCCATCTGCACTGTGAAGTGCCGTCCAATGAGTTCTGAAGCATTTTGCTGAATATGAGCAGATAATATTGCCCGAAACACTTCAGAATTCATCCTGCTGCTTTTGTCAGCAGTCACATCATCAATAAATACAAGAGAACCAGTTCCATTGGCAGCCATACATGCCCACGCCATGACACTACCACCACCATGCTTCACTGATGAGGTGGTATGCTTTGGATCATGAGCAGTTCCTTCTCTTCCCATCACTCTGGTACAAGTTGATCTTGGTCTCATTTGTCCATAGGATGTTGTTCCAGAACTGTGAAGGCTTTTTTAGATGTTGTTTGGCAAACTCTAATCTGGCCTTCCTGTTTTTGAGGCTCACCAATGGTTTACATCTTGTGGTGAACCCTCTGTATTCACTCTGATGAAGTCTTCTCTTGATTTTTGACTTTGACACACATACACCTACCTCCTGGAGAGTGTTCTTGATCTGGCCAACTGTTGTGAAGGGTGTTTTGGTGTTTCTGAGCTCACCAGTGCGTTCTTTTTTTAAGGATGTTCCAAACAGTTGATTTTGACCTAATGTTTTTGCTATCTCTCTGATGGGTTTGTTTTGTATTTTTCAGCCTGCCTGAAAATGATGGCTTGCTTCACTGATAGCGACAGCTCTTTGGATCTCATATTGAGAGTTGACAGCAACAGATTCCAAATGCAAATAGCACACTTGAAATGAACTCTGGACCTTTTATCTGCTTCTTGTAAATGGGATAATGAGGGAATAACACACACCTGGCCATGGAACAACTGAGCAGCCAATTGTCCCATTACTTTTGGTCCCTTAAAAAGTGGGAGGCACATATGCAAACTGTTGTAATTCCTACACCGTTCACCTGATTTGGATGTAAATACCAATTAATACCAATACAAATTAAAGCTGAAAGTCTGCAGTTAAAGCACATCTTGTTAGTTTCATTTCAAATCCATTGTGGTGGTGTAGAGAGCAAAAAAGATTAGAATTGTGTTGATGTCCCAATATTTATGGACCTGACTGTCTATATATATATATATATATATATATATATATATATATATATATATATATATATATATATATATATATATATATATATTCCCCGTTTCCCCGAAAATAAGACCTAGCGTGATTGTCGGTGATGGCTGCAATATAAGCCCTACCCCCCAAATAAGCCCTAGTTAAAGTCCTGGTAGGTCTTATTTTCAGGGTAGGGCTTATTTTCGGGGAAACAGGGTAGGGCTTATTTGGGGGGTAGGGTAATATAATGTATGCCTTTGTAATTTCCATACACTCTTATGTTTTGCATTTTAATATAAACATTGTATATTTTTGTTATTCAGGTATGACCTTACTGGTCAATTGTTGTAAGTATCATTGTTAATCATTATTCTGCATTACTATCTGTCTTTTAGAAAGCATGGTCTTTGTTTATTAGTTTCCATGGTTCTCCTTCCCAGAAGTTAGCTAGCGCCTATGTGTGTGTGTATATATACCTATTCTAAGATGGCCCTGAAGAAGGAGCACTCATGCTCTGAACGCGCGCACCGCCCGCTGACCCTGTACCCGATAGTGACGTCATCCTTGAGCATCTCCGTGCATTGCTGAACATCACCAAGTCCTCTGGAAGTGCTGGGAGCCACCAGCGTGGCTGGAGCGAATGCAGCTCCAGCAAGCCGCAGACACCGAGCACCATCCTGGGAAAGAGCAGATGCAATGCTGTTTTTTATCGCTTGTTTGTGAGTGTCATTCATACCTTTCTATACATTAAATTGCTATACTGCTACAGTTATGCTGCGTACACGAGGTCGGATTTTCTGGCGGGAAATGTTGGATGTGAGCTTGTTGGCTGAAAGTCCGACCATGTGTACGCGGCATTAGAAGGCGCTGCTTTTTGTTTTCTTCACATTTCAGAGTCCCTTCTAGCTTCCTCCATGCCAGCAGCCTCTAGGGATAGCCTCCTTGTCATCATTACATGGATTAGAATGGACTTAATATATTGCCCTTTTGTGTGACTTAGTCACCAATTATTTTAAAATACTTTTATATTTTATATACTTTTATATAATTTTATAGCCTAATCCTGTGTGCCATATAATCACAGTTGTCTTTTATTTCTGGGCCCAACTATGGGTACAAATAACACACACGTGTGACATCATTGCAATATTCAAGAGCAGGGGGATTTATTTTGGGTTGTTCTTTGGCTGTAAGTTATGGTAATAGCAAGAAATATAGAGTAATTTAAAAAAAAAAAAAAAAAGATTTTTTATGGCAGTTGTCCTTTGATAATGAAAATTAATAAAAATCTGGAGATATTTATTACAATTTACCACCAAATGAAAGCCTAATTTATCCTGAAAAAAACAAAGTATAATCCACCTGGATACACTAAGTAGTTGATGATATGTACATATTACTAACACATATCAAAGTTGCAGAATTGTGTTCAGGCATTAGGATTTGTTTTACCTTCGTCAGACCTTCGTCAAACCTTCACCACGTGGTTAAAGGGGTTGTATGAATGAACAGTTTTATAGCATAGCTGTGCTTTTTCATAAAAAGAAAAAAAAAAATCATGTAAACATTCATTTTATACAAAGTTATTTTGTCTCAAAATTCAGAATATTAGATGTTGTCAGGGAAATAAATTTCCAAAACATTTCACTTTACCAGCCCATCAAAACCCCCTCTTACACTTGTATCAAACACTTTCTTCCTTCAAGCATTAGAAGACAATTATACTTATTTAAAGCTGGCTTCCTCTGGATATTTTAAACGTTATGATGGGTAGTAGAAGCTGCCAAGTCGCTTAGACTTTTAGACAGTAAATGAACTAACACCTTGTGAATTAGGGAAAAATACACAATAAATAGAGCTTTCCAAAATAATTTGCCAAGCAGTTTCCTCTGCTAAGCTAAACGCCCTGGATTTCAGAGCAAAGGGAGGAATGTTTTTTTTTTTTTTTTAAATGCAGTAACCAACAGAAGCAAAAGCCAGTAAATCTATGCCAGATATGTAAATAAAAAAAAAAAAACACCAAAAATGGTTTTGGAAAATTGTTTCCTCCCTTAAATATGACCTAAAGTATGTAGCTCTGAACTTCCACTAATCCCTAATAAAGTGGTATTACAGTGAAGGTTTATTGTTCCTGTGCCAGATCACAAGCACAATTAAATCCTATTTCAGAAGTATGCTTTGATTATAATTAATATATCATCACAGGCTGAATGAAAAGTTAAACCACGTAGGCTTAGGCTTAGCTTGCTTTATTATGCTGTAAAACCAGGCAACATAGAAGGGAAACCTTTTATAATTTGAATGCAGTGAGCTCCTAGGAGTTTATGACTTTAAAGGTAAGATAAAGAATTTGGTTTGTAATTTTATCTGCTACAGTGGATGATGTATAAATACTTAGAGACTTTGTTGCTGTTTGGAATAGGGGAAAACCGGGGGTGCATGCGTGGAGTCTGACAGAGCGGTAATGCGTTGCTAGATCTCCGCTCCATGACTGAGGAAAAGCCGCGGTAAAGAACAAACCCACCGGCACAAAACACACCCTCTTCTCCAGCTTACTCCCGTGACCCCGGAACTCCGTTTGGGACACATAAAATGGTGTTGGGAGGCAACCGCACCAAGTTTAAAAACTCCTCCATGAAGGAGAAACAGACACGGGCTCCAGCTAAAATGGCACCGGCACCTGCCTCACACAGCACCTCAGCATGCTCTCACACACAGAAGCAAAAACTTTTGCAACCAAACTCTCTTATATAGAGAAATAAAGAATGGAAAAGGTGAAATGAAATATAAGACAACAGATATTGCAGATGCTTTTGCTACATATTACAGTTCATTATATGCAATAAAAAATAAGGAGACACATCATGAAGAAGAGATTAGGAAAGTTAAAATACAGGAGTATCTTGCAGAGATCATTTTACCAAAAATATCATTAGAAAATGCCGAGTTCTTAAATGAACTAATTACCCAAGAAGAAGTCTATAAAGCTATAAAAGAGACACCAGGGGGGAAAAGCCCAGGCCCAGACGGGTTCACGATTGAATATTAAAAAAGATTTAAAAATCAATTGGTCCCAGTACTATGTGACTATTTTAATAAATTAGGCGAAAACGAAGAAATAAGAAGAGAATCCCTCCTAGCAAATATTTCAATAATACCCAAAGTAGGAAAATATAAAACTCTGTGCTCCAATTACAGGCCTATAGCGTTGTTAAATGCAGATACAAAGTTATATGCAAAAATACTAGCAACAAGACTAAAAAATTACATGCCAGAGCTGATAAATGTAGATCAAGCAGGCTTTGTGCCAGGAAGGGAGGGAAGAGATAACAGTATAAGAACATTATTAATAATGAGAAAATACAAGGAGAAGAAATCCCCAATGCTACTCATTTCGATAGATGCAGAAAAAGCATTCGACCGAGTAGATTGGGGATTCATGATGGAAGCACTCCAAAGCATAGGACTAGGACCAAGAATAATATATAGACACCCTACAGCTAGGATTAAGATTAACGGAACTATGACACCAACCTTTGAAATGTTCAATGGAACAAAACAAGGCTGCCCACTCTCGCCACTCCTGTATGTGATTGCATTAGAACCATTATTAACAAAAATAATGAATAATGTGTACATAGGAGGGGTCAGAGTGGGGGAGGAAGAACATAAAGTAGCAACATATGCAGACGATGTGCTTCTTTATATGACTAAACCTAGATTATCTCTTCCCAACCTAATAAAAGTACTGAAAGAATACGGTAATTTAACGAATTTTAAGATCAATCCCATAAAAACAGTAATATTGGACATAGGAATAGATAAAAATGAAAGAGAACTACTACAACAAGAATTTCCTTTTACCTGGAAAAAAGAAGAATTAACATACCTAGGAATTAAAATAACACCTAACCTAAAGAAACTATTCCAGGCTAACTATATTCCATTATTGAACGAAAGAAAAACAGCCTAAAAAATATATCTAAGAGACTGGTCTCGTGGATTGGGAGAATAAATATGCTAAAAATGGTGATCCTGCCTTTGGATCAAGACGACTTCATGGACTGACAACGTATGCTACCCCCGGTTACTCCTGATCTCTTTACTTCTTCGCCCGCTCATTCAGTTCAGATGATGAAGGACCGTAACATAGCTAAACAAGGCTTATTCCTGGAACATTCCATATAGTCTAATTTTGAAACTCATACTGGAAAGACTCCTTAGTGTTATTACTTGGTTAGCTAAAATCCTTGCAATCATTTTTTGCCCTATTACTTTATAGACTAAACATGATACTAAATAGAACGTTCTCTCTCAATACAACATGTAGAGACACACCCTATTATCTAATAGTCCTTAGTATACAGGTTACTAATCACTTACCTCTTTATCCATTCTAGATTCACTGCTCATTCTAGGTATTAACCTCCTCCACGTGTTCACATTCTGGTTATATATGTTTATAATAATTACGCAATTGTTATTGATTCAATTAGTTCATATGCATTTTACTTGTTTCAGGTTAGACTAGATGCCATCCTCCTCTACTCCCACTATTATATCAATATGATTATGTTAACTAAGTTCATAATTGTATTTCTGGGCAGATATGGCTCCGCTTGCTCATTCTCCCCCCCCTCCGATCCCTATTCCACCCCCCATTTCCCTACCCCCAATTCTCTCACATAATACCCCCAATACAACTTGCTATTATCGGTAGTAAGTAAAAAGCAGATTATTTAACCCACACCTCTCCCTATATGATCAACCAGAGCTATTAACCCAGCATCTATTTATGGCTGTGCAGGCTATGTTTCTATACATCTTAATTATGTTCCTTTTTATAGGGCTTTTCCTCTTCACACGGTAGTTCAGTGTGCCCCACTTTGCCTCCCTCGATCGCCCACTATTAATATTTGGACGATTGACGATTGCCCCTTTTCCCCTGATAGGGAATTTTTTCCCTTATAACAGCAACTCTTGTATTTCTTCAAAAATGTATTCTTGCAGTATTATATCTTACCTCATATGTTACATGTTTTTTCCCTTTCTTTAGATCATCCTCAGTCCACCTTCACTTCCCCCTCCTTCTTGTTCACTTGGATTGATCCATCCAGTCAGAAATTCGTGAGAAGTGGTGAGTACCATCTCCCTTATCACCTATCATGGCACCCTTAAACATTCTGTCCCTCAATGTTCAGGGTATTAATATACCGCAGAAACGCACTAAAGTGTTCAGTTTCTTTCAAACACAGAAAACACATATAGTATGCTTACAGGAAACTCAATTTATAGTGAGCTCCACGCCCAAATTTATAAGCTCCTCTTATCCGCAAATTTACACGGCCTCAGCTACCACCAAACAGCCTGGAACCCTTATAGCTTTTCACCGCTTTAACCCATTTACACCTAAATCAGAAATTAAAGACCCCGAAGGGAGATGTATTATTCTCACAGGACACATTATGGACACAGCAGTCACAATTCTCTCATATTATGCTATCACACCTTCTACAAGTAGTATCCACACACAAGATGGGAACAATTATGTGTGGGGAGTCGAACCAGGTCCTCCTCCCTTTCCTAGATAAATCACCATTTATCCCAGCAAGAAGCCCATTCAAGCAATCCTTTTCACAACTTCTCTCGAGACACAACTTAGTTGACTCTCTGAGAGAAATGAACCCGGCTAAAAGAACATGTACTTATTACTCACACCCACACCAAACCTTCTCACGTATTGACCATATATTTATAACTGTTGGTATGATACCTGAGATTCTCACATCAAACATAATCCCAATCCCTTGGTCAGATTATAGTGTGGTCTATACTACTATAGCCTCCGATATACCTAAAGCACATGACCCATCTTGGTACCTCCCCAACATCTTGCTTAAAAACCCATCTCATAATCAAACAAGCCCTAAAAGAATATTTGATACACAACACCTGCCCTGAAATTTCTCCACTAACTCTCTGGGAAGCACATAAGCCAGTGCTACGTGGGGTATTTCAGTGACAATCTGCAATGTTTAAGTGTGAATGAAGAAATCTTGAATGAAAATTAGAGCTAGAATACAACACTGCTTTTGTAATCTTCCAAGATAACCCCTCCTCAGCCAAAAAAACTCAATTAGAAAAGGCCCGCCTGGAATATGATTTATTCCTCACAGAAAATGTAGATAAATCCTTGCGCCGTTTTAGACATGCCTTCTATATGAAGGATAATAAACCTGACACTTACTTGGCACGTGCTTTGAATTCTCTAAATAAACAAACTAAACCAATACGACTCAAATTGTCAAAGGATAATTACACCTGCAACCCTGTTAAAATAGTCCATAAATTCCGATCCCATTTAGCATCTTTATACTCAACGAAAGAATTTAACCCTACTGAAGCAGAGGCCTTTTATTCCCAATTAAATCTTCCTGAATTAACCCAGACCCAAAGATCTCATCTTCAAGAGCCCATCACAGCGGATGATGTAGCGTAAACAATTAAAGAACTAAAATTAAACAAAAGACCAGGCCCTGGTGTTTTTTCAGCCATATATTATCATACATTTGCAGAGACCTTATCTCCACTCCTAGCCAAAGCTTTAAATAAAATACTAGAAGGGTATTCCTTTAGACAAGAATTGCTAATGGCAATTATCTGTATGATACCTAAGCCTAACTCCGATAATACATCCTGCACAAATTATCACCCCATTTCCCTTCTAAACCTTGACATAAAAATATTAGCAAAAATCCTGGCAAATCGCCTCAACAAAATCATAGGCAATATTGTTCATCGGGATCAAGTAGGCTTTAGGGATGAGCTTCGAGTTCGAGTCGAACTCATGTTCGACTCGAACATTGGCTGTTCGCAAGTTCGCCGAACAGCGAACAATTTGGGGTGTTCGCGGCAAATTCGAATGCCGCAGAACACCCTTTAAAAGTCTATGGGAGAAATCAAAAGTGCTAATTTTAAAGGCTAATATGCAAGTTATTGTCATAAAAAGTGTTTGGGGACCCAGGTCCTGCCCCAGGGGACATGGATCAATGCAAAAAAAAGTTTTAAAAACGGCCGTTTTTTCAGGAGCAGTGATTTTAATAATGCTTAAAGTCAAACAATAAAAGTGTAATATCCCTTTAAATTTCGTACCTGGGGGGTGTCTATAGTATGCCTGTAAAGGGGCGCATGTTTCCTGTGTTTAGAACAGTCTGACAGCAAAATGACATTTTGAAGGAAAAAACTCATTTAAAACTACCCGCGGCTATTGCATTGCCGACAATACACATAGAAGTTCATTGATAAAAACGGCATGGGAATTCCCCAAAGGTGAACCCCGAACCAAAATTTAAAAAAAAAAAATGACGTGGGAGTCCACCTAAATTCCATACCAGGCCCTTCAGGTCTGGTATGGATATTAAGGGGAACCCCGACCAAAAATTTAAAAAAAAAATGACGTGGGGTTCCCCCTAAATTCCATACCAGACCCTTCAGGTCTGGTATGGATTTTAAGGGGAACCCCGCGCCAAAAAAAAAAAAAAGAACGGCGTGGGGTCCCCCCAAAAATCCATACCAGACCCTTATCCGAGCACGCAACCTGGCAGGCCGCAGGAAAAGAGGGGGGGACGAGAGTGCGGCCCCCCCCTCCTGAACCGTACCAGGCCACATGCCCTCAACATTGGGAGGGTGCTTTGGGGTAGCCCCCCAAAACACCTTGTCCCCATGTTGATGAGGACAAGGGCCTCATCCCCACAACCCTGGCCGGTGGTTGTGGGGGTCTGCGGGCGGGGGGCTTATCGGAATCTGGAAGCCCCCTTTAACAAGGGGACCCCCAGATCCCGGCCCCCCCCCTGTGTGAAATGGTAAGGGGGTACAAAAGTACCCCTACCATTTCACTAAAAACCTGTCAAAAATGTTAAAAATGACAAGAGACAGTTTTTGACAATTCCTTTATTTAAATACTTCTTCTTTCTTCTATCTTCCTTCATCTTCTGGTTCTTCTGGTTCTTCTGGCTCTTCTGGTTCTTCCTCCGGCGTTCTCGTCCAGCATCTCCTCCGCGGCGTCTTCTATCTTCTTCTCCTCGGGCCGCTCCGCAGCCATGGCATGGGGCGAGGCTCCCGCTCTTCTCTTCTTCTTCATCTTCTTCTCTTCTTCTTTTCTTCTCTTCTTCATTTTCTTCTCCGGGCCGCTCCGCATCCATGCTGGCATGAAGGGAGGCTCCCGCTGTGTGACGGCGCTCCTCGTCTGACAGTTCTTAAATAACGGGGGGCGGGGCCACCCGGTGACCCCGCCCCCCTCTGACGCACGGTGACTTGACGGGACTTCCCTGTGACGTCACGGGGAATGCCACAGGGAAGTCCCGTCATGTCCCGTGCGTCAGAGGGGGCGGGGTCACCGGGTGGCCCCGCCCCCCGTTATTTAAGAACTGTCAGACGAGGAGCGCCGTCACACAGCGGGAGCCTCCCTTCATGCCAGCATGGATGCGGAGCGGCCCGGAGAAGAAAATGAAGAAGAGAAGAAGAGAAGAAGATGAAGAAGAAGAGAAGAGCGGGAGCCTCCCCCCATGCCATGGGTGCGGAGCGGCCCGAGGAGAAGAAGATAGAAGACGCCGCAGAGGAGATGCTGGACGAGAACGCCGGAGGAAGAACCAGAAGAGCCAGAAGAACCAGAAGATGAAGGAAGATAGAAGAAAGAAGAAGTATTTAAATAAAGGAATTGTCAAAAACTGTCTCTTGTCATTTTTAACATTTTTGACAGTTTTTTAGTGAAATGGTAGGGGTACTTTTGTACCCCCTTACCATTTCACACAGGGGGGGCCGGGATCTGGGGGTCCCCTTGTTAAAGGGGGCTTCCAGATTCCGATAAGCCCCCCGCCCGCAGACCCCCACAACCACCGGCCAGGGTTGTGGGGATGAGGCCCTTGTCCTCATCAACATGGGGACAAGGTGTTTTGGGGGGCTACCCCAAAGCACCCTCCCAATGTTGAGGGCATGTGGCCTGGTATGGTTCAGGAGGGGGGGGGCGCACTCTCGTCCCCCCTCTTTTCCTGCGGCCTGCCAGGTTGCGTGCTCGGATAAGGGTCTGGTATGGATTTTTGGGGGGACCCCACGCCGTTTTTTTTTTTTTTTTGGCGCGGGGTTCCCCTTAAAATCCATACCAGACCTGAAGGGTCTGGTATGGAATTTAGGGGGAACCCCACGTCATTTTTTTTTTTTAATTTTGGCCGGGGTTCCCCTTAATATCCATACCAGACCTGAAGGGCCTGGTATGGAATTTAGGGGGACTCCCACGTCATTTTTTTTTTTACATTTTGGTTCGGGGTTCCCCTTTGGGGAATTCCCATGCCATTTTTATCAATGAACTTCTATGTGTATTGTCGGCAATGCAATAGCCACGGGTAGTTTTAAATGAGTTTTTTCCTTCAAAATGTAATTTTGCTGTCAGACTGTTCTAAACACAGGAAACATGCGCCCCTTTACAGGCATACTATAGACACCCCCCAGGTACGAAATTTAAAGGGATATTACACTTTTATTGTTTAACTTTAAGCATTATTAAAATCACTACTCCTGAAAAAACGGCCGTTTTTAAAACTTTTTTTTGCATTGATCCATGTCCCCTGGGGCAGGACCCAGGTCCCCAAACACTTTTTATGACAATAACTTGCATATTAGCCTTTAAAATTAGCACTTTTGATTATTCATGTTCGTGTCCCATAGACTTTAACGGTGTTCGCGTGTTCGAACGAACTTTTTTCCTGTTCGCATGTTCTGGTGCTAACCGAACAGGGGGGTGTTCGGCTCATCCCTAGTAGGCTTTATGCCTACATGCCAAGCGGGTGACAATGTGCGCCGAGCAGTCCTTTTGGTGCACATTGCCAAAACTCGCCGCATCCCATCCCCCCTTGATATCAGGAAAGCTTTTGATTCTGTTTCTTGGCTCTATTTGCTACACACCCTTCAGAAATGGGGTTTTGGCCCCCACTTCACTAAATGGATAGCCGCACTCTACGACAGACCTCATACATAAAATACGCAGGTTACAAATCAGACTCCTTTAAAATAGAAAGAGGCACATGTCAGAGATGCCCATTCTCCCCCCTCCTATTTGCCCTTTTGATAGAACCCCTTGCTCAATACATCAGATCGGACCCAACAATAACTGGAATAGAACTAGGAGGCTATCGCCACAAACTTTGCTTATTCGCAGATGACATTTTACTATTTTTATCATCTCCTCAGGTCTCAGGTCCCAATCTCTTACCTATCCTCAGTAGGTTTGCCAAAATCTCAGGACTAATAATCAATCCTAAAAAGTGCCTAGTACTAAATAGATCCCTATCTGAGAGAGAAATAGACACAGTAAAAGCAGCACTTCCCTTTATCTGGACAGAGAAAACAATCCCATACCTAGGAATTCACCTAACAGCTTCCATTTCAGATCTTTTTCAGCCAACAACCCATCTACCCTAAAACATGTAACAAATTTAATGAAACAATGGTCACACCTTCCACTATCTTGGCTAGGTAAAAATAATACTAAAAAAATGTCGATCCTACCCAAATTACTATATTTGTTCAAAGTCCTACCAATCCCAGTTCCTGCCTACTTTACACAACTAATCCAAAAAAGGGCGACGACATTTGTATGGAGATCCTCCAAACCACGTATACCCTTCCACACATTATATCTTCCCAAATCTAAAGTTGGCCTTGACTTTCCCAACTTTGCATCATATTACAAAGCCACTCATATTGCAAGCTTACCCAAATATCATGCAACACAAGAAACTCCCTTATGGGTGATAATAGAAGCAGCTGACTGTGATCCCTTATCGGTCTCAAATCTACTATGAATACTCCCTAAAGACCGTCCTGGTTTGCGTAACCGTATCACTAAACACTTTATATCTCTATGAGATAGACTTAAATTTAAGCACCACTTACAATCCCCACACAACCCTCTCCTTCCTTAAAAACCCTGCTTTTTACCCAGCATGGGTCTCCCCCAAGTCATTCAAAGTATAGGCTTCACTGGAAGTTTTGAGATTACACAAATTTGTCACATCTTCCAATATTATCCTTTTCCAGGATCTGCGTGAGACTTTCTGATTACCTCAATCGAAAATATTCCGATCCCCACTCTGGGGAGTGGTCAGTACACACTCTGTGTTAAGGTAATATGAGGCCAAATGTTAGTTAGAAAGCTAACTTTTAACAATTTTGAAAATATTGTTTAAAAAAAATGATTAACCATGAAGTAAACCTTTTAGAAAAGTAATGCGAGCACTACTAATAAAATCCTCCTTCTAAAAATTAGTTGATTGGCATGGATGACCAACTGGCTACAACCTTTTCATAAGTCTAAAATCACTTTTGAAGTGAGACCACCAGCAGAGGGATTATACCAAGTACCAGGTAAGTTACAAAACTGTTTTAGGCCTGGTTCACACCTATGCATTTTTTACTGCATTTTCAGTTTTGCAGAAACACATTACAGACCATTTAACATGGTTTCCTATGGGTCATGTTCACATTCTTGCATTTTATGGAAAGGGCCAGGGAATTTTTTCTGTTTTTTGGTTCCATAGACATCAATAGATCAAAAACATGTATTGAAAAACACAAAATGCATCTGGAATCATGGGCATCCGCAGAACTTTTTTCAGGGGGGGGGGGGGCAATGTTTTTAAGGTCACCCATGCTCCTCTCCTTTGACAATGTCATGAAGGGGAGGGGCTTAGTCATTATTCCATAAAGTGCAGGCATGTGCCCATCATATGCAGGCTCACTGTGCCCATCAATTGCAGCCTCATTGTGCCGATCAAATGTGACCTGTATCGTATCTGTATATAGAGGGGGTAGATGGTATTAGTATATACAGGAAGGCAGGTGGGTGTATATAGCTGTATACAGGACAGATGATGTATATCTGCAGTCAGTGATGATGGAGGAAGGTCTCTATATATACACAGGGGTGGGTATATACAGCTACCTGTATATAGAGACCTTCCTCCATCATCACTGACTGCAGATATAATCATCTGTCCTGTATACAGCTATATATACAGGACAGATGATGTTTATCTGCAGTCAGTGATGATGGAGAAATACAGGAAGAAATATGGATGTATATAGCTGTATACAGGACAGATGATATGATCTTTCCTATATCTGGCACTGATCATACCTGTATGCACTCAGCTGCCCCCTCATCTTTATATATGTCAAGCCCCCACAGACAAATCTGTAAGCACACACAGCTCTGCCCCCCTGTACACAAACAGCCTCCTCCCTTCACTTGTACTCACAGCCCCACTTGTAAGGTCACGGTGGTCTTCCTTTTCCCGGGTCCTGTTTCCACATATACCTTTGAAAATACATTACAGGCAGCAAAGCAAACACGAGGGAACACATACAGGAAGCAGCCAGAGGTGGCATTAAAGCACTCAGTAAGCTCAATGACACCGATCTGCAACAGCTGTGGAGTTGACTCGCACAAATACAGAGAGCCAGCACAGCTACAGATGTGGCCAAGGCAGACCCTTGCCAATTCCAGGGGGGGTCACTCGCCCCCCCTTGCCCCTACCTGCGGACGCCCATGTCTGGAATATTTAAACTGAAACCTGCATAGGTGTGAACCAGGCCTTACCTGGTAGAGGATTTGTATTTCTGTCCATCTAGTTCTAAGATTTACACACCTCTGCCACACAGTAAAGTGTCATATGACAGGGTAGAATACCTATCTTTTCTCCGCTACAGTTATATTTACAGATCTTCCCCTCTGCCCAGCATGTTCTGTATAGGGAGAAGCAGGTGACTGATGAATCCCTTCCTTTTTCACGCTTCTTGCTCCTCATATCACCATTTTCCCTGTTGGCACAACAGTTCTGTAGCAGGTGAACAGAAAGTTTAAAAGCCTGAAAAAAGAAAACAAATGCAGTCGCCACAACTAAAGACGGGTACGCTGCAATACATTTTTTTATACACTATAAGGGCAGTAACATACAGCAATAAATCAGAATTCATGTTGCTGAAGTCAGATGGATTCTGATTAGTTGGTATGGGTTAATGCACTTAGGAATAACAATCCTATTGGAGAATGCCATACTTTTTTATTTTGCTGAAAAAAAACTTTACTATGGTTATTTTGTTACATTTTCATACTGTAGCGCTACCCTCGCAGGAGCCACTTGGTTTAATGAGTCCTCTGTTCTGCCACAACTCCTTAAACTGCTCAGTCCCCATTAACACACCTGGTTATTGACTGAAGGCTGCTCACACTTGTGTAACGTAAGCATTAGTAGGTTACCACTCTCCAACAGTACACAGAAAATAGACCACAGGCAACTTAATGCAATGTATAAAACAAATAAATAGGCCAACAAAATACATTAGGCTAACTGACGGGAAGCTTAGCCTCGCCTATGGCTGTTGACTTACACTGCAATAAGGCTAAACCTCATTAAAAATAATATAAACAGCATTAGTAAGAACATGATCAACCATAAAAACATGAATGGCACAAAGAAACAAACTCTTAGCAATGACTACTCTTAAAGTTTCCCTGAGTACACTCTGCTTGTACAGTCCTTTAGTAGCAAAGGGGTTCCCCCTGGAGGTGACTGCGAAGTACCTGGCTCTTAATAGACAGTGTTGGCCAGCTTATGTGGGAACCCTTCTGTAGGTGGTGCACATGTAGCTGTCCCTTTAAAATTGTACAATAGGGATGGCTGATGGACTGCTAAGTAAGGGGCAGTGTCAGTTAACATTAACAATGGGCAGCAAGGGTTTAAACTCAATAGTTCCACTCCCAGAATGCAACGGGTCAGATCCAGTAAACTTGGCGATCAGTTGCCTCAGAAATCTCAGTCCACGATCAGGCCCTCTCTGATGTGGTAGCACAAGGCAACAAGTCTCCCATCTTTGGTTCTAAGGCATAGAAACTCCCTCTGTAGCTCAGTGTCTCTCTCGGGTCCTCACTGCCCTGTCCTCAGTGTGGGCAAGCACATCAAAGATCTGCTCACACTGGTTCCCTCACACTGTCTGCCTGGTGTCCTGCACAGACCCTGGATAGTCTTGTTCCCAGCGCTGATCTCCCTGAGCTCTGGTAATTTTGCCCAGAAAAAAGCTGTATCTCTCCTCCTGTTGACACAGAGAAGCCTGGGTATTGAAGTCCTACAGCCCTTAGCCTCCATACACTTGTATTGTACTGTGCTCTTAGGGGAACTACAAGTCACAGCATCCTTTGTGGGATACATCATCCTTCTCCCCATTGGATCTGACCTTCTACTGCCAGGAAGGATGGGGGGAAGAAGCAGGGGTGAGCTGGGGTTTGCTTACAGAGCTGCCCTCTTAGCAGCTACCTGCACACAGCTAGCGGGAGATCAAGCACACACAAACATGTGCTCAGCCTGCTCCACACAGCAGCAAGGAAGAGAGATGAGAGAGCCAGCAGCGGGAGTGAGCGGGCAGAGGCTCACAACACAGAGCTAGCAGACACCTGGCTACTACACCAAATTTAAAGGCTAAGCTTACATTTTAGAGAAAAATAATACATTTTTAGGAAAAAAGATCTGCATTTATTTTATTTTTTCCATGGGAGCCTGCAAAGCATTTCACATGTGATCAGTGGATCACTAGTGCAATGCAAGACTCCTCCAGACTCTTACTCCAGTTATTTGTCCGTACCAAGGTATGGATTTTCAGTTAGAGAGCTGGAGGAAGTGTCAATGGACTATGAGTGCAGTGATCACCACATTTGTGTTCCGTTCGTCGATCTGTTGTGGTGGTAGAGGAAACTTGTAGGTTATTCATTCACAGATCTCTGTGAATGAATGATATGGCAGTGCAGGCACAGCTGCAGCAATTTCAAAAGTGACTGCGGCTGCAGGGGAAAGGAACCGCACAATGTCACATGAAGGGCGGTTTGGGGGCAGGAGGGTGCACATTTGCACTATGCTACACCCTGAATTTGGGTGTAAAATGGTGCAAAAGGTGGAGTGAGACTTTAGGGTACAAGGCACGTTCAGTGAAACAAGCTTAACAGTGTGCAGCACAGGAAAACACCTGTCTTAACATATGAATTGCACTTCCCCAAGGATCATTTAAGAAAGTTCAACTACTGTAATTGAATGTGAAAATAGAGTTGAATCTGTTAAAAGGCTGCACCTGGACAACTAATGCCTGCCTGGAAATCTGCAGGACATTAGGGAACTGCACTGTTTATAGCAGATTATTATTTCCTTCTATGTCTTTTTTTTTTACAGAAACCTGAAACACCAGACACTCGTGATTAATAAAAGTGCACCTGTTTCCATATTATAGTGCACAAAGCTATCTTATATGCTAGAACAGTATTGGTTTTATCCAATTACTTGGACCATCACAAAATTATTAGATGCAACACAACTGTCACCACTGATAAAAACCTCTGTGTACTGTATTTTTATCACATACTGTAGGAAATGATGTTCTCCAAGCACTATTGCTGCATAGGGGGGAGTTCCCAATGATACCACAGTGGAAACAAGTCATCAAAAGCCTTCCTATGCCCAGTAGTAGCTTGCAGAAGCACTTAGTTCTGTTCGACTGTCCCTGTGTTTTACTATAGTTATCCTTAAACTTGGATCACTTTAAAGTCATTCTATACCCTTGGTGCTTCCAAGAGGGTTCTGAAGAGCTAACAGTTTCCTTTTGCTGTGTTCATGCTCTGAGATTAACTAGGTCAACCATGATGCAAATTGTTACAATGTATAAATGTTGCACTGTATCCTCAGTTTGACCTCCTGAGCTGTTGTTGTATAAGAAGGAAGGGTTAAAGCTGCTGGCCAGGTTTTACTGCTCTTTTCAGAAGGTTACCGCCCCTGTAGGTTATACCATATAAATAAGTGTTCATAATGTGCCCCACAGGTCAGTTCGAGGAAAGTCTGCCAAAATATAGTGGTTACTGTGCTGTAGTGGACCACTCCCTTGAAGGGGTGGTGGGAGCCAAGTCGGGGTTCCCAGTGGGGTCTGGAACCTGTAGATCTTAATGAACTTTATGGATATAGCCATCTGCCTAAGGTACGGTCACTTCATGGGGCATTAGAGCACTTTATAGGAAAATGTGTGGAAGATGTCTTTGATAACTGTTACTTGTTACCTGCAACTACTTCAATAAAATATCTATATTTGTTCATCTAACCTGCCTGGTCTGAAGTTTCTAAAGGGATCCATGCAAGGTGTATCATAAGAACAGGGCTTACAACAAGGGGACTGAAGTTAGAGAAGATACAGTACAGAGGTCTAAGGAACATAAGGGAAAGCTAGCCAGGGGAAGCTAGAGTGCCTATGCTAATGGCTACCGTATTTGTGTCACTTGCTAAAGCAGCTGACTTGCCAAGAAACAGATGACCTTGCAAAGGTGAAGGTTACTCTGGTAGTAAAGTGTTGTTATGCTTCGCCCCTTTACTAGCGGACGGTTCTCCATGTACTGCAGTGGTTCTCAACTCCAGTCAGCTTGCAGACAACCAAATTGACCTATCTAACAGTAAGCGTTAAAAAAGGGGTTTAGTCCGCACGCATTTGCAAACGCATGCGTGAGCCACAGAGCCACGTCACGGCACCCTTGTATCTGTGGTCCTAACACTAAAGTATGAGTGTCCCCACAGTGGAGGCACATGCATTTAATGGATAAATGAGAGCAGGTGGCTGGAGGGGAGCCCACCCCTCCTTAAAGGTACAGGAGCACACCAAACACCCAGCAATAGCACAATGGCTGCAAAGGTGTTGGTGCACTGCTGGACCAATACAAACACTCACGTGATAACACAAACTTGCCACCACTCTCATTTATAGCTGGCTATCACAGTAAGCAGCTTTGGGAGGCTAAAACAGGTACCAACACCTTTGCAGCCATTGTGCTATTGCTGGGTGTTTGGTGTGCTCCTGTACCTTTAAGGAGGGGTGGGCTCCCCTCCAGCCACCTGCTCTCATTTATCCATTAAATGCATGTGCCTCCACTGTGGGGACACTCATACTTTAGTGTTAGGACCACAGATACAAGGGTGCCGTGACGTGGCTCTGTGGCTCACGCATGCGTTTGCAAATGCGTGCGGACTAAACCCCTTTTTTAACGCTTACTGTTAGATAGGTCAATTTGGTTGTCTGCAAGCTGGTGGTAAGTAGACTTTGGCTTTTTCCTGGGCATTCCCCAGACACTTGTTGGTACCTGTTTTAGCCTCCCAAAGCTGCTTACTGCGATAGCCAGCTATAAATGAGAGTGGTGGCAAGTTTGTGTTATCACGTGAGTGTTTGTATTGGTCCAGCAGTGCACCAACACCTTTGCAGCCATTGTGCTATTGCTGGGTGTTTGGTGTGCTCCTGTACCTTTAAGGAGGGGTGGGCTCCCCTCCAGCCACCTGCTCTCATTTATCCATTAAATGCATGTGCCTCCACTGTGGGGACACTCATACTTTAGTGTTAGGACTACAGATACAAGGGTGCCGTGACGTGGCTCTGTGGCTCACGCATGCGTTTGCAAATGCGTGCGGACTAAACCCCTTTTTTAACGCTTACTGTTAGATAGGTCAATTTGGTTGTCTGCAAGCTGGTGGTAAGTAGACTTTGGCTTTTTCCTGGGCATTCCCCAGACACTTGTTGGTACCTGTTTTAGCCTCCCAAAGCTGCTTACTGCGATAGCCAGCTATAAATGAGAGTGGTGGCAAGTTTGTGTTATCTTGCAAACCTGGCCTGTTAGTGGGTCCTGAGGACAGGTGTTGAGAACCACTGATGTACTGGGACTGACCCCGTGGCACAGAGTACCTAGGGACCCAACCTGGAGTCACGGGAGAGAGACAGCTATAGAGAGGGCCCCGGAAAGGAACAAGCATGGAGATACAGAGTTACAAGCAAGTGCATTTCCTGTATCCAAAAGTAACAGACAGGACTTTGTCACTGGGAGTGAGGTGACAGGACTTGTGAGCTGGTGGAGACTGGTACATGCTCCATGGTACCAGCTCAGAACTGCACACCTACAGGGAGAGGTGTTCTCTAACAGATGTTGTGTCGGAAGTGCATAATGTTAACATTTATTTTTAGAACTGGGCAATGAAGGGTCAGAACTAGCCACCACATCCCATTAGGAAAATAGAAACAACTGGTAAAGAACAAGCAGGACTTTAAAGGTACCAAAATAATATACAAATAAATATATAAAAATATAAATTTTATTAAACATCGGTTTCTTTAACCACTTCAGCCCCGGAAGGATTTACCCCCTTCCTGACCAGAGCACTTTTTACAATTTGGCACTGCGTCACTTTAACTCCTAATTGCCGGTCATGCAATGCTGTACCCAAACAAAATTTGCGTCCTTTTCTTCCCACAAATAGAGCTTTCTTTTGATGGTATTTGATCACCTCTGCGGTTTTTATTTTTTGCGCTATAAACGGAAAAAGACCAAAAATTTTGAAAAAAAATGATATTTTCTACTTTTTGTTATAAAAAAATCCAATAAACTCAATTTTAGTCATTCATTTAGGCCAAAATGTATTCGTCCACATGTCTTTGGTAAAAAAAATGTCAATAGGCGTATATTTATTGGTTTGCGCAAAAGTTATAGCGTCTACAAACTAGGGTACATTTTCTGAAATTTACACAGCTTTTAGTTTATGACTGCCTATCTCATTTCTTGAGGTGCTAAAATGGCAGGGCAGTACAAAACCCCCCAAATGACCCAATTTTGGAAAGTAGACACCCCAAGGAAATTGCTGAGAGGCATGTTGAGCCCATTGAATATTAATTTTTTTGTCCCAAGTGATTGAATAATGACAAAAAAAATTTTTACAAAAAGTTGTCACTAAATGATATATTGCTCACACAGGCCATGGGCATATGTGGAATTGCACCCCAAAATACATTCAGCTGCTTCTCCTGAGTACAGGGATACCACATGTGTGGGACTTTTTGGGAGCCTAGCCACATACGGGGCCCCGAAAACCAATCACTGCCTTCAGGATTTCTAAGGGCGTAAATTTTTGATTTCACTCCTCACTACCTATCACAGTTTTGAAGGCCATAAAATGCCCAGATGGCACAAACCCCCCCCCCCCCCCCCAAATGACCCCATTTTGGAAAGTAGACACCCCAAGCTATTTGCTGAGAGGCATGTTGAGTCCATGGAATATTTTATATTTTGACACAAGTTGCGGGAAAGTGAAAATTTTTTTTTTTTTGCACAAAGTTTTCACTAAATGATATATTGCTCACACAAGCCATGGGCATATATATATGTATATTGTGCTCTTGTGTTGTTGAACTGTTCCTAAGCTGTCTTTTTAGGGGAATTCTTCTCCCGAGCTTGGGCTGTTTTCCAGGACTCGGTTGACCAATTTCCCCCACTTTGTTGAATTAAAAAGATAAGACAACAGTAAAGTTAGCCCAATTTTTTATGTTGTGAAAGATAATGTTACGCCGAGTAAATTGATACCCAATATGTCACGCTTCAAAATTGCATCTGCTCGTGGAATGACGACAAACTTTTACCCTTAAAAATCTCCATAGGCCCCTCTCCTGCCGCTGATAAAAGTGATCTTGCGGCGAATCCGACGCAGAGACCACTATTATCGGAAACGGGACGGCTGGCAGAACAAGAGGATACAAGGGTTATGGCAGCTAGCTGCTGTCATGACAACGGTATTCCTCTTCAAAGTTAGGACGTATATCGGCATGTTGCTGTCCTGGAGTGGTTAAGCTATCATGGGATCGATTGGGTCCCTATGTGGTGGTAGAAGCTGAACCATTGGAGGAAGCTAGTGGAATAGAACTGTTTCCGAAGACTGTACCCACTAGGCACTTACTGAGAAGCAGGGGAAGAATCCCTGTCAGTGTGAGGAATGTCACCAGCCATCCAATCAGCCTGAAGCCTCGTATGGTGATTGGGAAAGTAAATGCTGCCACCCCAGTGACAGGGGATGACTCAATCCGGAAAGAAAATGGAAGAGAGACCCCTGTCCAGTGCCCAAATCTGTCTCTAGATGGGAACAGAGGATTAAAGCTCAGTTAGCTCGATGGGAGAAAATGTTCTCCAAGAATGACTTTGATGTGGGTTGCGCCAAGAGTGCTCAACACCGAATCGGCTGAGTGAAGATAAGCCTTTCTGAGAAAGAGCTAGACGAATCCCTTTGTGTGACTTGGAGGACCTTTGGGAACAGTAGGCTGAGCTAAAGAAGTTGGGGGTCATTAGGGAATCCAGGAGTCCTTATGCCTCTCCGATTGTGGTTGTGAGAAAGAAAAATGGGTCCCTCCGGATGTGTATTGACTACCGAACTAGGAATTGGAGGACTATCCCAGATCAGTGTACAACCCCCCGTATAGAAGAGGCCCTGCAATGCCTATGAGGAGCTAAATGGTTCAGTGTTCTGGATCTGAAGAGGGGATATTGTTACAACCCGAGGAGACTTCTGGGAGGAACTATAAAAGAATCTTGAGATCCGCCCCACGCTCTCTTCTTCCTGGGCCTTGTCGAGGGCACATCTCTCTATGACGGAGAGAGAGATGCTGCGGCCTACCACATGGTGATCAAGTGATTCTAATCCAGCCCTGTAGGGCCTAACTCTGCTTGCTGTTCGTCAGACATCCACACTGCACCAACCCAGCAGATCAACTCTACTATCGGCCTCACTCAGCAACCTGGGGTCATTGATGTTTGCTCTACTGAAGGACGTCTCTTCCCGGGTGGCTGTCTGCAAGGCGTCTAGCTGGTCTGGTCATTGGTGAGAGGGCAATTGCCCATCTTTTGTAATCCTTCCCTGGCTACTTTATTTTAACACTATGTACAGACACCTTTACCTTGGGAACACTTTACTGCACTTCTTTTTGAACACTGTACATAGACACCTTTACCTAAAACCACTTCAAGGAGTACCACTAGCCTGTTTAAACCACTCAGCTTGCTATCACATCACTGTGCCTTATTGGATATAATCTAATGAGCTCCAACTGCCGGTGAAGACTATCAGCCCTGCATCTTGGACATTGCTGTTGTTACTATTTAAAGAGCCATATTCTATGCCTATTCTGTCTGAGCTCTCATTAGGATATAAAGGTTGAATAGGCCAGCCTGGGGTTCCCCTTTAGTGTGTGACTACCAGTATTAAATAACTAACCCTTTTACTGTCCTTATAGGTCATGCTTAAGGTGGTATTTCAGTGTATATACAGTATCTCACAAAAGTGAGTACACCCCTCATATTTTTGTAAATATTTTATCATATCCTGTCCCTCAAGGCAGTGGTCATCTTGGAGGTATGTTTGGGGTCGTAATCATGTTGGAATACTGCCCTGCGGCCCAGTCTCAGAAGGGAGGGGGATCATGCTCTGCTTCAGTATGTCGCAGTACATGTTTGCATTAATGGTTCCCTTAATGAACTGTAGCTTCCCAGTGCTGGCAGTAGTACAGCTTGACTGTAGGCAAGACACACTGGTTTTTGTACTCATGCTTGACACCATCTGAACCAAATAAGTTTATCTTGGTCTCATCGGACATGGTTTCGGTAATCCATGTCCTTAGACTGCTTGTCTTCAGTAAACTGTTTGCGGGCTTTCTTGTGCATCATTTTTAGAAGACAGCCATGCAGACCAATTTGATGCAGTGTGTGGCGTATGGTCTGAGCACTAACAAGCTGACCCCCCACCCCTTCAACCTCTGCAGCAAAGCTGGCAGCCCTCATACGTCTATTTCCCAAAGACAACCTCTGGATATGACGCTGAGCACGTGCACTCAACTTCTTTGGTCGACCATGGCGAGACCTGTTCTGAGTGGAACCTGTCCTGTTAAACCGCTGTATGGTCTTGGCCACCGTGCTGCAGCTCAGTTTCAGGGCCTTGACAATCTTCTTATAGCCTAGGCCATCTTTATGAAGAGCAACATTTTTTTTTTCAGATCCTCAGAGAGTTCTTTGCCATGAGGTGCCATGTTGAACTTCCAGTGACCAGTATAAGAGAGTGAGAGAAATAATACCAAATTTAACACACCTGCTCCTCATTCACACCTGAGACCTTGTAACACTAATGAGTCCCATGACACCGGGGAGGGCAAATGGCTAATTGGGCCCAATTTGGACATTTTCATTTAGGGGTGTACTCACTTTTGTTGCCAGCGATTCAGACATTAATGGCTGTGTGTTGAGTTATTTTGAGGGGACAGCAAATTTACACTGTTATACAAGCTGTACACTTACTACTTTACATTGTAGCAAAGTTCTTCAGTCATTTCTTCAGTGTTGTAACATGAAAAGATATAATAAAATATTTACAAAAATGTGAGGGGTGTACTCACTTTTGTGAGATACTGTATATGTATATTGTGCTCTTGTGTTGTTGAACTGTTCCTAACCTGTCTTTTTAGGGGAATTCTTCTCCTGTGCTTGGGCTGTTATCCAGGACTCGGTTGACCAATTTCCCCCTTCTGTATATAAATACCACATTACTTACTCCAGTAAAAGTTGAGATAATATAAACATATTTGACTTGTGTGCTGCGTCATTTTAAGGTGCTGTAAAAGATGTCTGAACCCAGAGTGTAAGGTGGGTTGGAATTTTCACAGGGTCATGGAGATGCAGATGAACAGGTAAATCCAAGCAGTCCTCAAGGGGGCCATGCTACACAGAGAAACAACAAATTTAGTAGTACCTGACAATGTAGCTTGGTGTTAAATTACGCTTCTGGAATACAGCTGCTGCTGGAATCTAAATTTGAAAGTTACATTACATTTAGTGGCTGGTTATTCATTAATCTTTATGGCATAAATGAGCAGCTTACACCTACCTGGTTAGGAAGCTGTTTGACAGGGGAACTGCCATCATGGGTGTAGTCCCGGGGTCCTAAACTGGGGATACCATGTAAATGTAGTTTTTCACTGGGCTATAGACAGCTCAGACTGATTGCATAGTTTATTTATGGCCTTTTCCCTAAGCTCCATTAAGTTGTGCATTTCTCACTGTCACCAGTAGGTGTCACTGGTATCACAGGCCATAGTATGAGATACAACTAGGTTGAGTTATGAATATTTCTTTTTCTTCCAGCTAGCCCAGTAGGAGGTTCTTTGCCACTGGTGCATTCTGGGAGAGGATATATATTTGAGTGGGGCCATGTGCTCACTCTCCTTCCTCAAGCCCCTAGCCTGAGGAGGTGTTGCTAAAATGAGCTTTGCATGTAGGCCCAGAAGCCTTTCTGGGGCCTACTAATTCTGAGGTGGTCCCTAGGTTGTCTTGCCCGGTGTGGAAGAAGCCAAGCCAAATTGAGAAGATCCAGGGGAGGACCCTTGCTGGAGAGAGTCAGGATGAAGGATGGTCTCTCAGGAGGGCGTAGTGACTCATTTGGAGGACGCACCAGAATCTAACAACGTGCTTCCAGTGTTGCCAGGTTGGCTTAAAGGTTCTGGTAATGTGAAGCTGTACTTTTTATGGATCCAAGGAGTCTGTAAGTGATCTGCTGCTGGTATCTGAGACCTCTAACCCCTCTTCCCTGCTACCTTCATCCACATTCTACATTAAAGTTTTGTATAGATGAAAAGTGACTGGCACCCAATTTTTGCTCAAAACTCCCCATTATAGCCATGGACTCAGCGCTGGGGTAAACGCTAGTTTGCTCCCTGCCTCTGGAGGTTACACCCTTCTTTCAGAAGACCCGGGGGGAGGGGGGGGACCGCATGAGCATCAAAACTCAAAAAACCTGCAGTGTAAAAGGTCTGCAAGTTTGGACCAACATTAAGACAGGTGGAACCTAAGAGCAAGGCCTAAACCTGTCATTCCTTATCAGTTAAAGCGGAGTTCCGCTTAAAAAAATAAATAAAAGTCAGCAGCTACAAATACTGCAGCTGCTGACTTTTAATAATTGGACACTTACCTGTCCCAGGGTCCAGCGAGGCGGGGACACGAAGCCCCGCTCGTCTCCCCCTCCTCTGTGGCGCTGGCACTGTGGGAGCCCAGCTGTGGCTTCACAGCCGGGCACGCACTGCACATGCGCGAGCCACGCGGGCGCACTGTGACTGGCTGAACAATCATCTGGAACCTGTGACGTGTCCCAGATGATTGCCGAGAGGGAGGGGGGAGAGGTGAACTGACTTCCGGTGCCACGGAGCCCCCGGAGGAAGTGGGAGCTGGAATCTTCTAAAAAAAAGGTTTCCGCTCCCCTCCAAAAAAATTGTCAAATGTGGCATGTCAGGGGGTCACCTTCCCTTAAAGCGAAAGTTCCATTTTTGGGTGGAACTCCGCTTTAAGTAAGCGTTATATTTGATACCTTTTAATTGTTTGTTATTTTACTGAAACTATGTTTAAAGACTGAAAGTGTTACTAAACCCCCAACAGTAAAATCCGTCTGTATATGCAGTAAAGCATGCTTGTTATACTCACTGTGGAACGTAAGGGGTTAAATCCTGCACAGTGTGTAAATAAGGCTGTTTGATCCTGTCTTCTCTGCTCAGTTTGGTGTGTATTGCTAAAGAGGATATTTTTTTTCTTGGGAGAATGCATGTGATCAGCAGAGGGCCAAGCAGCACTGTCAAGACAGAGGGTCAGGGGTCCTGCAGACTCATAGGACAGTCAGAGTAGAATGAAAACTCCTCCTACAAGCTTTAACCAGATACTGAGAGAAGTCACAAAACTGCTATACACTGCTGATGAGAAAAGGTATTTAGCAATTTATATTTAAAAAAAAATAGCATTTCCATGCTCTGTGTATTGTGGATAACCAGATATAGTAAATGCAAGGCCCTGGGGTTTAGTAACACTTTAAACCACACATATAATCAGTTGCCTTTGAGTCATTTGAATATTTCCACAAGATCTGCTCTTTCAAATTAAGAGTCTAAGCCCCAATACTACAATAGTGAGTGATGATACTCTTTATTCCAGGTTATGTGATTGAGCACTACAGAAGACAAAGAGGACGATGTGTGCCGCATGATCAGCCTGAAGACTTTGGAAAAGGGGAGTGTAAAAAAAAAAAGCATAACGTGCTGCTGAGGGTGCTCTGCGTGGTGAAGAAGTGGGGGGGGGATTGGTTGGAGTTGGGGAAGGGGGAAGGTTTAGGGGGGTTGAGCCTGGAGATGGGCTTTAAGAACCATTATACTTAGCATGAAATACTGGTCATGTCATATGCTGTGAGACCTGAAGGTCTAGGAATCAGGGAATTCCTTTAATGAATTCATGAAGAGAATGTATCTCAAGTATTTATGGTCAAACCCACAATCAGATTAAACGTATACAGAGAATAATAATAGGTAATTTTCAAATAAGGTGTACAATATAAATTCATTGTGACAGCCACATGTTAATTATCACTTGGAATACATAGAATATATTAATTTAGATAGTAGATTTTCACTCAGATCTGGAAGGAAGATTTACTATAAGCACTTACTCAATGATTTGTTTTGCACAAGGAAATTTATAGGTTCAATTATTTTATTAACCTGAACTTGTGTATGAGAAATATGAACCAGGATAGTGTAATCCTGAATATAGAAGGGAATCCGATGACTGCACAAGCAGTGAAAATGGAATGGTAGATTATTTTAGCTATTTTCTCTCTGTTATATCAGTGGTGCTATCTGACATTATTCACATGATCAGTGGCGTCACTGGGGTTGGTGTCACCTGGTGCTGTAAAACATGGTGTCAGCCCCCCCCCCCTGTGTATCCTGCCCAGCGCCCTGCAGGTAGTGCACGGTCACGGGGCACACCCCAAGCCTGTCCCTGTAAATGATAGTATAGGGTGGTATAGTGGCAGGTTAGGGTAGTATAGGGTGATATAGGGCAGGTTAGGGTGGTATAGACAGGTTGGGGTGGTACAGGGCAGGTTAGGGTGGTATAGGGCAGTTTGGGGTGGTATAGGGCAGGTTAGTGAGGTATAGGGCAGTTTGGGGTGGTATAGGGCAGGTTAGTGAGGTATCCAATTTTCAGTGCTGTCACACTTGGAATGTCAATTTCTCAGTCATGCAACACTGTACAAGAGAATTTTAAAATATTTTTTTGAGAAGAATGGAGCTTTCTTTTGGTGGGATTTCACTACCACAGTTTTTTTATTTTGCTATATGAAGGGGGAAAAAATTTTTTGAAAAAAAAAAAATTTCTGCTAGGGTTGCACCTATACCGGTATCAGTGTCAATACTAAGCATTTGCATGAGTATCGGTACTAGTGCAAATGCTCCGATACTGATATTTTCAGGCTCGGTTCTTACAAATGTCAAATGCCCTCACTGACAGCTGAACTATATAAATAAAAGCCTACAATGATCCATTAATGAGTGGGGCTGGCTCCTTAACAACCGATGACTCATTCAGCTGTGAGTGGGGTTCCCTTGCTGACAGCTGAGGTATAAAGAAAGTCCAGGAAATTTGAGCTTTAAAAAAAAAAGCAGCCGGGCAATGTTTATCAACAACATTGCCCCGCTGCTGAAACAGAAAGATAAAAAGAAACATTGTTTCTTTTTGTATCTTTTTGTTTATACATCTACAGATTAAAGGGATGAACTTCAATCTGAACTTCAATCTGCAGATGAAGTCAACTTAAAGCAACCTGTCAAGTAAAACATTTTTTTTTTAAATTAAATGTTCCTGTGTTCAACCCCTTGTTAACCCTTAATTTACCCTAATCAGCCTTAATTAACGCCTTACTCCCCTTAGTTCCACGGGAACTGGTTAATGTGTCCCAGTGTTTTCCCCCTAGGGTCTGATGTTATGGTTCCAACTTATTTTGGGTCTATAAGTCGCTGTGCAGTGAGTCTCCCCATTCACACATGCAGTTTATACTATGAATGATGATAAAGTTCAAATACAGTAGGTATAAAAATTTGTTAATAGATATTTTCCTTTTATCCTTATGTACAATATCTCACAAAAGTGAGTACGCCCCTCACATTTTTGTAAATATTTTATTATATCTTTTCATGTGACAACACTGAAGAAATTACACTTTGCTACAATGTAAAGTAGTGAGTGTACAGCTTGTATAACAGTGTAAATTTGCTGTACCCTCAAAATAACTCAACACACAGCCATTAATGTCTAAACTGCTGGCAACAAAAGTGAGTACATCACTAAGTGAAAATGTCCAAATTGGGCCCAATTAGCCATTTTCCCTCCCCAGTGTCAGGTGACTAGTTAGTGTTACATAGTATCAGGTGTGAATGCGGAGCAGGTGTGTTAAATTTGGTGTTATCGCACTCACTCATACTGGTTACTGGACGTTTAACATGGCACCTTATGGCAAAGAACTCTCTGAGGATCTGAAAAAAAAAATGTTGCTCTTCATAAAGATGGCCTAGGCTATAAGAAGATTGTCAAGACCCTGAAACTGAGCTGCAGCATGGTGGCCAGGACCATACAGCAGTTTAACAGGACAGGTTCCACTCAGAACAGGACTCGCCATGGTCGACCAAAGCAGTTGAGTGCACATTCTCAGCTCCATATCCAGAGGTTTTCCTTGGGAAATAGACGTTTAAATGCTGCCAGCATTGCTTCAGAGGTTGAAGGGGTGGGGGGTCAGCCTGTCAGTGCTCAGACCATACGCCGTACACTGCATCAAATTGGTCTGCATGGCTGTCTTCCCAGAAGGAAGCCTCTTCTAAAGATGATGCACAAGAAAGCCTGCAAAGAGTTTGCTGAAGACAAACAGACTAAGGACATGCATTACTGGAACCATGTCCTGTGGTCTGATGAGACCAAGATAAACTTATTTGGTTCAGATGGTGTAAAGCTTGTGTGGCAGCAACCAGGGGAGGAGTACAAAGACAAGTGTGTCTTGCCTACATTCAAGCATGGTGGTAGAGTATCATGGTCTTGGGCTGAATGAGTGCTGCCGACACTGGGGAGCTACAGTTCATTGAGGGAATGAATGCCAACATGTACTGTGACATACTGAAGCAGAGCATGTATCCCCTCCCTTCAGATACTGGGCTGCAGGGTAGTATTCCAACATGATAACGATCAGGCCCGGATTTACTCCCTTTGCCGCCCCAAGGCCGGGTCCTTCAATGTCGCCCCCCCACACACACACACACACACACACACACACACACCACGTCCTTTATCGATGACTTCTACAATAGATCAATTAAAAACATATCTCCATACACGAAAACACTGAAAATAACTGGCTTTAATTGTACAGACTAAAAATACTTCAGGGTAAGCGCGCGAGGGGTAAGGATTTTTCGCAGGCAATTTTTCAAGGCAATGGCTGGTGTTAGTGCTTCAATCATCCCCGGCACCATGGTTGTTATGGTGTCAGGATGATTGAAACACATTACTTCTATCATTACATTGTAATATAAACTGAAATAGTTCAACTCACCATAATGCAGAATCATTGGGAGCCCTGAGCGTGTCACTTGCCACCATCTCTTGTCACTTGCCACTATGCCTGCCACCAGATGGGGATGTCACTTGCCACTATGCCTGCCACCAGATGGGGATGTCACTTGCCACGCTGCCTGCCACCAGATGGGGATGTCACTTGCCACCATGCCTGCCACCAGATGGGGATGTCACTTGCCACACTGCCTGCCACCAGATGGGGTTGTCACTTGCCACACTGCCTGCCACCAGATGGAGATGTCACTTGCCATGCTGCCTGCCACCAGATGGGGATGTCACTTGCCACACTGCCTGCCACCAGATGGGGTTGTCACTTGCCACGCTGCCTGCCACCAGATGGGGATGTCACTTGCCACTATGCCTGCCACCAGATGGGGATGTCACTTGCCACCATGCCTGCCACCAGATGGGGATGTCACTTGCCACACTGCCTGCCACCAGATGGGGATGTCACTTGCCACGCTGCCTGCCACCAGATGGGGATGTCACTTGCCACGCTGCCTGCCACCAGATGGGGATGTCACTTGCCACGCTGCCTGCCACCAGATGGGGATGTCACTTGCCACCAGATGGGGATGTCACTTGCCATGCTGCCTGCCACCAGATGGAGATGTCACTTGCCACGCTGCCTGCCACCAGATGGGGATGTCACTTGCCACCAGATGGGGATGTCACTTGCCACGCTGCCTGCCACCAGATGGGGATGTCACTTGCCACGCTGCCTGCCACCAGATGGAGATGTCACTTGCCACACTGCCTGCCACCAGATGGGGTTGTCACTTGCCACGCTGCCTGCCACCAGATGGGGATGTCACTTGCCACTATGCCTGCCACCAGATGGGGATGTCACTTGCCACCATGCCTGCCACCAGATGGGGATGTCACTTGCCACACTGCCTGCCACCAGATGGGGATGTCACTTGCCACCAGATGGGGATGTCACTTGCCAGCTAATCTCAATTTTTTTAAAAATGGCGCCGAGCGGCGCAATCACGCTACTGCGCATGCGCCGCCCGGCCGAGCGCTTACGAGCTTTCCCGAGCCCGGCCGGCTTCGGAACGGTGCATGCGCAGTTGCGTGGTCGGCTCGCGGCCATTTTTTCTATGGGCACTGGTGCCCATAATAGACTTTAATGGGCAGCACGAAAGGGGGGGCGGCCGCGAAGTCGCTGCAGGAGCGGCGCCGCCCCTACACCACTGCCGCCCCGAGGCCTGGCCTCGGTGGCCTTGTGGCTAATCCGGCCCTGACCATGCCTGCCACCAGATGGGGATGTCACTTGCCACGCTGCCTGCCACCAGATGGGGATGTCACTTGCCACGCTGCCTGCCACCAGATGGGGATGTCACTTGCCACGCTGCCTGCTACCAGATGGGGATGTCACTTGCCACGCTGCCTGCCACCAGATGGGGATGTCACTTGCCACCAGATGGGGATGTCACTTGCCACGCTGCCTGCCACCAGATGGAGATGTCACTTGCCATGCTGCCTGCCACCAGATGGGGATGTCACTTGCCACCAGATGGGGATGTCACTTGCCACGCTGCCTGCCACCAGATGGGGATGTCACTTGCCACGCTGCCTGCCACCAGATGGAGATGTCACTTGCCACACTGCCTGCCACCAGATGGGGTTGTCACTTGCCACGCTGCCTGCCACCAGATGGGGATGTCACTTGCCACTATGCCTGCCACCAGATGGGGATGTCACTTGCCACCATGCCTGCCACCAGATGGGGATGTCACTTGCCACGCTGCCTGCTACCAGATGGGGATGTCACTTGCCACCAGATGGGGATGTCACTTGCCACCAGATGGGGATGTCACTTGCCACGCTGCCTGCCACCAGATGGGGATGTCACTTGCCACCAGATGGGGATGTCACTTGCCACGCTGCCTGCCACCAGATGGAGATGTCACTTGCCACCAGATGGGGATGTCCCTTGCCACCAGATGGGGATGCCACTTGCCAATGTTGCCATGCTGCCTGCCATCAGGAGGAGGGCGGAACAGCGGTGCGGGCAATGAGAGATGTCATCTTTCTCCCACGCCGCCGCACCGCTGACACTACTAGCTAATCTCAATTTTTTTTAAAATGGCGCCGAGTGGCGCAATCACGCTACTGCGCATGCGCCGCCCGGCCGAGCGCTTACGAGCTTTCCCGAGCCCGGCCGGCTTCAGAACGGCGCATGTGCAGTTGCGTGGTCGGCTCGCGGCCATTTTTTCTATGGGCACTGGCTTTAACGGGCAGCACGAAAGGGGGGGCGAAGTCGCTGCAGGAGCGGCGCCGCCCCTACACCACTGCCGCCCCGAGGCCTGGCCTCGGTGGCCTTGTGGCTAATCCGGCCCTGATAACAATCCCAAACACACTTCCACGATGACCACTGCCTTGCTAAAGAAGCTGAGGATAAAGGTGATGGACTGGCCAAGCATGTCTCCAGACCTAAACCCCATTGAGCATCTGTGGGGTATCCTCAAAGGAAAATGGAGCAGCGCAAGGTGTCTAACATCCGCTCTGTGATGTCGTCATGGAGGAGTGGAAGAGGACTCCAGTGGCAACCTGTGAAGCTCTGGTGAACTCCATGCCCAAGAGGGTTAAGGCAGTGCTGGAAAATAATGGTGGCCACACAAAATATTGACACTTTGGGCCCAATTTGGACATTTTCACTTAGGGGTGTACTCACTTTTGTTGCCAGAGGTTTAGAAATTAATGGCTGCATGTTGAGTTGTTTTGAGGGGACAGCAAATTTACACTGTTATACAAGCTGTACACTCACTACTTTACATTGTAGCAAAGTGTAATTTCTTCAGTGTTGTCACATGAAAAGATACAATAAAATATTTACAAAAATGTAAGGGGTGTACTTACTTTTGTGAGATACTGTATTTCTGAACATATTTTAAAGTATGTTCTCACAAATCCTCCTGAGGAAGCTGTTTTTTGCCCTGAGGCAAAAGAGAGTCCCATGTTAAAAGGAGACATTTGCTGTGTAGATAGACAGGGTTTTCTAGTATAAAGAGAATAGAGCTGGTATGAGATGGGTAGAGGTGCTACTCAGTCCCCAATAGTATGCACACAACAAAAAACAAAATTGCCCATGGGACTTTTAAAGAGCACACCTCAGAACGTACCAAGTAAAATTTGTAAATGATTTATTCAACACACATTTAAAAACAGCATGTAATACAGAAAGAAGAAAATATATTAGACATCGACATATTGGTAAATTTTACATTCATGTAATAAACCTCTCCATGAGACCTGGATATGTCACAGAGATGGCTGTCAGTAGTCTGGAATAGCTGTGCTAGGTCTTGATGCGTTTTGCAAGATGAGTCTCGCTTCCTCGGGAGAAGCACAGATAGATGCCTGGAGATCAAAACCGCAAATAAGTAAATGAAGCATCAAAAAAAAAAGGGGGGGGCAAGCATTTACATATAGGGTTAAGTATATTCCACTTACAATTGATGAGAAATTCCTGGCTTACGTCAGTATAGATGAGTCTTTGTAAAGTAGTCAAAAGATTGATGTATATGGGCGGGTATACCACCCTAAATTTGTAAAAAAAACTTCAAAACAAAACGTCTATAAAAGTAGATAGATTAATGCATAAAAAGCCAACCATGCCACAAAGCTTTCCCCCAGGAGCTGTGTGAGGGCGGGGAGATGGAAACCAGTGAGAGGCCTCAAGAAACCAGAACCTGGGCGATAGATGTAAATCTCACCAAGAAAGTATCCACACCTGTACAATCAAAAAGATAAACCAAGATAAGAACTTAACTAAACAAATAAATTTAATTAACATGACTGCTAAAAATAATATAAAATAAGATGAGTGAGTGTATAATGAGCGCCTATGTACTGACATGAAGAAATCCAACTAGTTAAATAGTGAATGAAGTATGTGAGCCAAATAAGGAATGAAGTATGCAAAGTATTGTTATAAAGATAAGATAATATGTGACATGTATAGAATATGAATGAAATGTACACATGCTAAAATACTTAAATGCTGTGATTGTGTGATGTGGTTAAAAACGCATTTAAATTATACCATCAAACAACAGTGCGAATGTGAGTGAACTGTGATCCAGCGTGTATATGCAAAGAGACAACCATTGTAAATAATATCAATATTGAGGTATAGGATGGTGCTTAATAATTGTGTGTAGGTAGCTGTGAGTCTAAAAAAGAAAAAGCACATGATGATAAAAAAAAAAAAAAAAATGATAATGATGAATTAATTAAACTAACAAAAAATACCCATAAAAAATACACCCAAGAAAGAACCAGCTAGCTCCCCGTGAAGATGGATCAGGCTGGCTTGTGAGACCTTAAAACATAAATTCACTTACCCTCAGAGGGAAACAGCTGGTGGCCGGTAGCTTTTCCTCTTTTTCCCTAGTGTTGCATCTTTCCATTGCGGACATTACGTCACCACGCTGGCACCGCTGCATGTGTCTGCCCATCTCCCTGGGTTAGATATAGGCAGCGTAGTGCGTGTCTACTGTTCGGCGAGGCGTTGGCGTCCTGACGTCACCGCGCACGCACCATTGGGTGTCTTCCGCCGTCAGCGGCATCGATCGGCTCATGGGCGGGGAGCCAGCACTTTGGCGGCACTGCGCATGCACCATTTGGTGTATGACACGAACTGTGATGCCGCCCGAGTCACGGGTGTGATGCTGACACGATTGCGCAGGCGCATTGGATCATGGGCAATTTTGTTTTTTGTTGTGTGCAGGTTATTCTAGTCTGATCTAAAACTGTTTTGATATTACATATGCGAATCGCCCCAACAAGGTGGGAGTTATGATGATTGCATTATGATTTTAAATGTACTTTTGAACAATATGGTTTTAGAATGGAATGTAACAAATCTATATATACTTAACTATAGTCTGTAAATCCTTGAGCACCTTGAAAGTCCATCTGTCCTTGATATGCTGTCTTGGTAATAGTCAAACAGTGCCCCTTTGAAAAGCCATTAGAGTCTTCTAGAGTCACTAGAAGTTTATGACTTCTGGTTACTTTAAAAAGTCACTAAATATACAATGTCTATGACATGCAAAGTTCAAAGACACATGGCAAGTGAATAAAACAAAAACATTCTAGCCACCACAGAAAGGTCAGGGGGAGTGGAGGGTGTGCACACTTACTGCACCCTGAAGATAAATGGGGTACCTTCCCTGCAACAGGACGACTCTCAGCTGAAGAACGGATGCTATCTGTCTAAGAGAACACTGTTAAAACCAGTCTTGTGCCAATCAGTCATATGCACCCCCTGTGAGAAAAACTCACAGGCTGCCCTTCATCCAAATAGGGCTATTGCAGCTGATCCCGCGTGTAGCTAAAGGTTTGCATATGCTTGAAGGCTGAGCTGAAGTGACTACTGGATCTATGTTGTCCAGACTGTCATCCAGTTCAGCTGTTGATAGAAGATCTGGAAGACTTCAAGGTAAAAACAAAAAAGATTTCACTGCAAAAAAAAGAACTAAGATACTGAGCAGGGAGTTTAGGTCCTTACCACTGAACAGTAAGCAGAAAACAGAGTTGCCTCAGAGGAGGATGGAATTTCCTCTGTTCAGCTCTTCTCTACTTCCAGGCCTGCTGCTTGAGCCTTGGTGCAAGTATATAGAGTAAATTTGGACTCTAATGGCTACTCTGATGTAAGGAGGCAAGGATGTAAGCAGGGACTGTGATAGAAGGGTCACTGACCAGCAATGCCATTCACTAACTATGCAGGGAAGAAGGGGGGTTAACAACACTGCCACTGATAACTAGCGAAGGGGTGGTAACCGGGCTACCACTGACACCAATCTTATGGGGTTATTACAGCCACTGACATTGCTGCTGGAGGCTAGTACTGCACTGCCAAACGATGCAAGGTGTATGTGTTGTGTGGTGGCGGGGTGGCAGCAATGCCATTAACCAGCTATGCAGGGGAATAAGGGGAATTAACAGTGCTGCTGCTGACAGGCAGTCCAAAAAGGAGGGGGGGGGGGGTGAACTACACTGTCACTGACCAGCAATGTAAGGGATAGGGGGGTTGTTATGCTGGAGTTTGTTACTGTGGTCACTGACATCAAAGCTGGGGGTTATCATTCAGGCTACTGAAAGAAATGCTGGGTGCTATTTTTGTGACCAGAGACAAAAAGATGATTCTGTAGTTAATGACAGATCATATAAAAAATGTATAATATATCAGCTTCACTAACTTTTACTGATTCTCTTGGCTACCCTTGCTCTTCTACAGTGCGGATTGCTGTAACCGGATAGAATGGGCTGGCACAGCCCATTTTTTCATAGCAGTGATACAACACATGCACCTTTAATTGGACTAGTGACTTTATTCCAAGCTGTAAATCTCAATCTGTGTTTTGCAGCTGTATGGAGGGAGGTGTGGGAATGGAGAAAAGCTCTCTCACCTCTTCCCTCCCTGGAAACACAGATAGTCATTAACTCAAACAACTGTATGCAGAGCAGGGAGAGAGAAGAATCGCCATCAGATACTTAAAAACTTTCAGTGTAATGTATCTTTTATTTGCTTAAGGTCGTAGAACATTCTGACCACAATTATAACACTTTTACTTGGCAAAATGCTACATTAATATAAAATGTGAGGATTAACATTAAGACTTCTTGCTGCTGGCTTATGTTTCCGACACCTCCATTCAGATATGGGAAAAAGACAAAGTCTATGTTGTACATTGAAAAAAAAAAGAAAAAAAACTATACCCCAGTGAGGTTGACCTATGCAGAAATATATGACTGTTTTCTGACGCAAACCCAAGGAAAACTTTAGGACTTGGTTTCTGATTAGGATAAAAAACCTGTTTGATCTTTATATAAACTTGTTACAAATCTCCTGTCATGTTTGTCAAGACCACAGCTTATGTTCTTTACTCACTTACAGAAATATTGGCAAATGCTAATGATATATATCAGTATTTCACGTAAAGGAAACTTTGAAGTAGTTGAATCCATTTTTTTAAATTCTATACACTTGGCAAAAAGATGCTTGTTTTTTTTCCTGTGTCGTGGGTGGATGTGTTGCTGATACAAACTGTGCTGCAACATTGACGCTCAAAAGACGAGGGGGGCCATCAAAGGTACAAAGGAATATTGGGACTGCTTGGCACCCTCTTCCTATACTCATTACTTGGAAATGAGAAGATAAAGAGGAATCAGACAACAACCATGATACTTTGTAGTATAGTTATCCACTTGAGCTCCAGAAAATGTTACCCCCTTCATGACCAGGCACTTGGCACTGCGCTACTTTAACTGCCATATGCGTGGTCATGCAACACTGTACCCAAGTGAAATTTATATAATTTATAATTATTATAATTTATATAATTTTTAATTCACAGAAATAGAACTTTCTTTTTGTGGTATTTGACCATAAACCACTGGGTTTTCTTTTTAATTATTATATAAACAAAAAAACAAAAATTTTGGAAAAAAAACAATATTTTTTACTTTGTGCTAAAAAACATATTCAATAAAAATAAAATTTCTTCATAAATTTAGGCCAAAATGTATTCTGCTGCATGTCTTTGGCAAAAAGAAAAATCCCAAGAAGAGTATATTAATTGGTTTGCATGAAAGTTATAGTATCTACAAAAGATGGTATACTTTATTTAGTTTTAAAACATCACACAGGGTACTCACACAGTGTACAATGGACGGTACAATGTATCCGGACGAGCGGCGAACTCGTACACTGCTACCAGTGGGCGGTGCCTGTGGGCAGGCACCGCCCACTGGTAGCAGTGTACGAGTTCGCCGCTCGTCCGGATACATTGTACCGTCCATTGTACACTGTGTGAGTACCCTGTGTGATGTTTTAAAACTAAATAAAGTCTAACTTTTTATACAAAATACTACACTATATGGGATTTTATCTCTTCATTCCAACATGATGTTTCCTATGGGCTTGAGGTCTGACTAATTGACAACACACCACCTAGGACCCCCCTGCATAGGAGACACCAATAGCGTTTGCTGCTCTATGCTGTAACCTCAGTATAGTGAGGTAAGAGGCCACTACCCACTGTTTGAGGATTCCTGCATGGATATAATCTTGCTTTAAACTGCACAGTCACCATTCCTCTGAAGTTATGTTACCTAAGTTCATCTGCATGTTATGATAATGTGACACCACCAAGGAAACATTGAAGCTGATTTATGCTGCACTAAGGCACTTTCAATTGAACTGATTACTTGAATTTTGAGCACCCCCTGCTGGTTGCTGGACACTTTAATGCATGATGCACTATTGCTTAAGATCACTAAGGCTATCCATTATAATATTGTATTAGGAATTTTTTTCTGTTTTTTTATTTTGGCATTGATTGTTTTAGTCACATGATTTAATTACTCATCACGGTTTTATACACTGCATCAATTTCGGGATATATATGCACAGCACTTTATATGTGTCAGAGGCAAATACTGTGTTTTTTGGAGAATATTTCATTTTTTTGATGTTGCTCAGCTACCGGTTTTTATATTTTGATATTACTTTATTGGTTTAATATTTTTATGCTACACACTGCAACACATAATCCTTTGGGGTGGGTTCCAATGTATATTATATAGATACATTATATTATGATATAGATTTTTTTCATTTGGATCACCTGGTTTGGCACCTTCACTTGCTTATTTATCAAGCACTATACTTGTTGTTTAGGATTGTATTACCACCCCTCACTGTAGTGCAGGCTGGAATCCATACCCAGCACACTCAGCCACTTGATCTGTCCTCAGGACTAGCGCAGCACCAACCCCCAGTTCATAATTGCCACTTATCAGGGTTTAAGGCTGAACCCCATTCGGTGCAAGCTGCTTCTCCTTATTTATAACTATCTAAGTAGCACTGATTGGTAGCGCAGGAATAACACTCCCCATATTGATATGCTATGAAATAACCCCTCAGCACCCCCTTCCTAAAGCCTTATTCTCACTTTTCTTTGCTCCTCGTAGAGCCCACAGGGAGCTGCTCAGCCACCACTACAAATTCTCTTGGCTAGGTTCTTCTACTTGTGTGTGTGTTTTTTATGGAAAGAATATATGGCCTTACATTAGAAATGAAAATATATTCTTCCACCCACAGAAATGAAAGCAGACTCTGCAGCATCCACTGTCAAGCTAGTGAATGTTCAGATTTAACAATAAATTATTATTATTATTATACATGATTTATATAGTGCCAATAGTTTGTGCAGCTCTTTACCACATGAGGGCAGACAGGACCATTACAATACAATACAGGAGGAATTCAAGGGTGCTGCTAATTATGGTAAAACTGTGAAGGTGTTTTCTGGTATACCATACTGGAGGTAACCTGTCAGTCCCTGATGCACCAATTCTTGTTTGATGATTCCATGGCAAGACAAAAAAGACGTGGGGCATTCATACAACAATGAAAAGTTCTAAACACTAAACTAATAGTTTTACATTGTGTAGCAGCAGCATTAAAGCGGGAGTCCGGCGACCAATCCCTTTTTTTTTTTTTTTTTTTAGGTCATTGAGACACTTTGCTAATCCCAAAATAATACTCACAGTTTGGGTGTAATATTTCCGCCTCTGTCTGTTTTCGTACTGAAGAATAACTTAAAAAATGTGATGCTGGCTGTTTCCATCTTGCTTGTGGGCATGTGAAGCCCACAAGCATTGATTTCCTGGATGCGGTGAATGCTGTTCATTCACAGCTTGTTCACGCACTGAATCTTAGGAAGCCTGACACTAAGCTCCCAGGAGACAGTGCGGCGCCGGGGAAAGGCAATAAACACGCCTACTCCCATGGGAGGGGAGACAGGAAGTGCCACAATAAAGTACAATATAAAGATAATTACAGCGATAAAAAAAAATTTTGTGCGGCATTTGAACATTTATGCAATTAACTGAAGGGGGTAAGATTAAGTTAAAAATTTGAGTGGAACCCCGCTTTAAAGGACACCCAACATTAGAGACAATTTATTTTTACAAAGAAAATATTCTTGTTCAATATTTTTATTGACGTTTACATAAGAAAAAACATGCAATATTGACATTGTATACACAAGGTATATCTAACAATATTAGAGTCCAACAGTCGCTTACATATCCATATTGGGAAAGATAAAAAAATAAATAAGTATATTTTAGCAAACAATGCAACAAAGAGAATAAAACAACTAGAGCATTATCCTCAAACTATATTTTCATATAATGTATCATGCGTCCAGACCACCCGTTCACCCCAAATGGGTGCAATCTGTGTATGGGTGGGGGCACTTTAGTCAGGTATATAAAAGTTTTCTAAAAAGAAAGGGATGGTAACATAAGATAAAAGGGTACTTGTTACTAAAAATATGATTACCAATAACCATGCATTTTAGGACAAAGAAAAGCGGTGCTGATTGAAAAATCAGTAGGGTTGGTATAAATGAACTCTAAATTGTATACGTTACTTAATAAAGGGGCATAGTGAAATCTCATGTTTAAATATTAATTAAAAAATAATTAAAAAAAAAGAAATCAGAGAAGAAATAAGAAAGAGAAAAGGAACATGGTACAGAAATAATATGAGTTATCTGATCTTAGGCAAGGAAAGGAATGTGATCATTATTTCGCACCCGTAGTAGAAAGTCAGCTTACATAAAGAAATAGAAAATAGAGAAGCAGTAGATAGAGAGGAAAAAAGACAGATAAAGAAAGAGATAAAGAGAGAAAGAAAGAAAAGTCTCCCATGCTGGCAATCCGGCCCACGTCAAGGTAACATCTAAATTTAGAGAAAGAGATGAGGAATGTTAGGAATGTTAGCAAGGCATCAACAATGTTTGATCGAAATCTGGAGATAGGTAGTGTTTAACCCATGGTCTCCATATTTTGTTATATTTTTCAATATTATTATCTTCAATAGCTGTCATTTTGGCAAAAATAAGGGCTCTATTAATTCGGTGTTTGGCTTCAGCCACAACTAAGCTTTGAGTTTTCCATGCTTTAGCTATAGTTTGCTTAGCTGCAGTAATGAGGTGTATGAGTAGTTGGAATTGAGTCCGGGTAAGTTCAGGAGGCTTAAGATTAAGAAGTGCCAAAGCTGGGTCAGGAGAAAACGATATTTCTAAAGCTTTAGAAGCCATATTTTAATCCAGAAGGTTTGAGCTATCGGACATTGCCACCATATATGAAAGTGGGTGTCTGGTGAGGTACAACCTCTGAAGCAAAAGTCAGGATATGATGGGACAAATTAAGCAATCCTGGCTGGTACTAGATACCAACGTGCCAGGACTTTAAAATTGTTTTTTAACGCAAAACAATTAGGGGAGGAGTTTTTAGTTGCTAACCATATATTGCCCCAGTCATCCCTATTAAATGTTCTATCCAGGTCTTGCGACCATTTGGTAGTATAAGAAGGTAAAGTGTCATTAGGAATCAAATTAAGTTGTTCATATAAAAGTAAAATCAGTCCTCTTACGTGGGGTTCACTATTACAGATGTGTTCGAATTGTGACATTTGGTTAAGTATTGATCCAGTCCTGATGAAGGATGTAAAAAAATTTTGATTTGTAAATAACGGAAAAGTTCAGTGCTGGGGAGCCCATAAGTATAACATAGTGTAGGGAAAGTATGAATAGTATTAGTAGATACTAAGTTATGAAATTGAACCATTTTTTTGGAAGACCAGGCTACGAATGACATAGGAAATTTCCAAGCAGGATAGAAGGCTGGGTTCCTAATAAAGGAAAGGAGGGGATTATGTGTAGATTGGAGGTTATGAGAAATTTTAAATTTGTCGCATATAGCCAGGGAGTGTGTAGTTATGGTATTATAGAGGTTAACTCTATCCTTAGGATATAGCCCTAGCATATTGGCTACTGAAATGGGGTCACGCTCCACAGATTCTATAGCAGCCCATAATGGAGATTCTACAGTTGCATGATATTTAGGCAGCTGTGATAATTGTGCCCCATAGTAGTAGGAAGAGAAGTTCAGTAAGCCTAACCCGCCATTTAGTTTATCAAGGTAAAGCATTGATTTAGGTATACGGGGTTTGGTATTGCCCCAAATAAAGGACATAACTCTACGTTGTGTGAGTCTCAAAAAATATGATGGTAATTGAATGGGAAGTACTCTAAATAATTACAAGAATTTTGGTAGTATCGACATTTTAATAGCATTAATTCTCCCTAGCCAAGACAAGGGAAGAGATGACCATTGTTTCATTATGCCAGTGGTTAGTTTCAATAATGGTAAATAATTAGCTGCGAACAAGTCTGTTAGTGAGGATGTGAGTTGGACTCCTAAGTATGGCATGTGGTGAGTTACCCAATTAAATGTTAAAGAAGTTTGGGCTTGCTGAAGTTCAGCTTGTGATAGGGAAACATTAATCGCATTCGATTTGGTAGGGTTGATATATAATCCAGAGATATTGGCGAATTTATCTAAAATGTTAAGTAGATTTGGGGCGGACACATGAGGATGAGTTAAAAAGATTAGTATATCGTCTGCGAAAAGACACATTTTATGATGGTGTCTGCCTAGTTCCACACCTTTGATATTGGGATTATCCCTAATTAAATGCGCCAGAGGTTCTATAAGTAGGGCGAAAAGCAAAGGGGATAAAGGGCAGCCCTGTCTTGTACCTCTTCTAATATCTATCATAGCTGATTTATAGCTGATTTTAAAGCTCCATTTTTGGAGAATGTATTACATATATGGCCAGCTGACTGAATCGAATGCCTTTCTAATATCTAATGATAGAAGACAAGTCAGGATATGTCTAATCTTGGCTGCATGCGTCAGTAAAAGTGCTCTCCTAACATTATCTCCTGCCTGACGTATGGGCATAAAGCCTGTTTGATCGCGATGTATTAGCTTCCCTATTATATTATTTAGTCTATTTGCTAAAATTTTAGCTAATAGTTTAATATCCAGGTTCAAAAGGGATATAGGACGATAATTGGTCCAAGAGGTAGAGTCTGATTTGGGTTTGGAAAGCATAGAAATAATGGAGGTTAGTGTTTCAGTTCTAAATGAGTGACCAGCTAATAAAGAATTGGAGGCTCGGGTTAATATAGGTGTTATGATTGACGTAAATTTTTTATAATATAAAGCCGAAAACCCGTCAGGGCCGGTCTTTTATGAGGCTTCAATGATTTAATAGCGATTTGAACTTCTAATGAAATTATGGGACTCTCCAGAAATTCTTGTTGTTCAAGCTCCAGGGTAGTCTGCTTTAAACTTAGCAAAGTTTTCAACAGGGGAATATAATTTAGCCAGATTTGAACGAAATAATTCCAGTATTTTTATTGGGTTGCTAGTGTAAGCATCTCTAGATGTTTTAAGTCTAATAGATGTCTGTGGGTGGTGAATTGCTCTTAGGCTGCGCGCCATAGGACTATCTGATTTGTTAGCTTTAAGGTATCGAATATGTTGCCGTTCACGGAAGAGTTTGTCTGCTGTATCAGTCAAAAAAAGGTCGAGTTCAAGTCGAGCTTTATTTAATTTAGTATTATTAGTGGCATTCAGTGCAGATTGATAAGCAAAATGACACGCATTAAAATTTGCTTCAAGTTTTGCAAACAGAAGCTTACATTCTCTTTTGAGAGTTATTGCTTGTTGTATCAATCTGCCTCGAATGACAGTTTTGTGAGCTTCCCATAACGTAAGGGCAGAGATATCCTCTGTATCATTGTGTGAGAGGTATTCAGTGAGGGCTGTTTCAGTTTCTAAATGGTGTAATGGATGAGATAGCGTAGAATCATTAAAGTGGTTGTAAACCTTTTACAACCACTTTAACCTACAGGTAAGCCTAGATTAAGGCTTACCTGTAGGTGCTTGAAATATCTCCCAGACCTGCACGGTCTAGGAGCTATTTGCAAATCGCTGTAGGGCGATTAGAAAGGGCACGCTGTGCCGTTTCTAACTCGGGTCATGCCATTAAAGGCGGCTCCCGCGCGCATGCATGGGAGTGATGTCATGCAACTCCGGCCAGTCACAGAGCTGGAGTTCGCGGCCCTGGAAGGAAGAGGGGTGAAGAATGGACGCTCGCTACTAGCGAGGAAGACGGGAACATCGCGGGCTTCTCCTGCAGGTAAGTGTCACATAATGGGCTACTATGCGATGCAGTAGCCCATTATGCTTTACCTTTGCAGGGAAACAAAGAGGAAGTAACACCCATCAGGGTTTACTTCCTCTTTAATACACCAGGTCACATCATGTGACCTAGGGATTGGGGAGGCCAATGTAGTGAAAACTGCACAGTGGTCTGTCCATGGGTAGGGGATAATTTTAGAAGAGATAATCTCGGGGAGCATACTTGATGAGGTAAGAATATGGTCTATACATGAAAACGATTTATGTGGAAAAGAATAATGTGTGAAATTCCTACTTGTCGGGTTAATTTCCCGCCATGTGTCTACTAAGTTGTGTGTAGTGAACAAATATTGTAAAGTTAGTTTATGGGTACCTGAGTTGGAGAAAAGTGGTGATTTATCTAAGAAAGGGAAAACAGTTGCATTAGAGTCCCCACACACTATAACAGTTCCAAATTTATGCACTTCTATCACCCGAAAAAGGTGTGATAAAAAGGCTTCCAGGTGTCTATTTGGGGCATAATAAGATACTAACGTGATTTCAGTATCCGCAATAAAGCCTGTGAGTAAGACATATCCACCCTCGGGATCACTCAGTTGTGAGGTAAGAGTAAATGGCAAAGAGTGATGGAAACCAATAAGGGTCCCGCATTTCTTAGATATAGCTGAAGCTGTGTAAAATTGAGGGTAGGAGGTGGAAAGAAATTTAGGAGAGGCCTTATCAATAAAATGAGTTTCCTGAAGGCAAATAATATGTGCCTTTTTACCTGAAAAGGAGCGCATTGCCTTGGTTCATTTTTGTGGAATGTTGAAGCCTTGTACATTCATTGATAAAATATTTATGGGCCATAATAAGATCAATACAATCATCATAGCCAGATAAGCAAAACCTAAGATGAGACCCAAAACTACCACCAAGGGAGACAGAAAAGAGAAGAAGAAAAAAGATAAAAAGAAGGAAGAAACATAAAATAATTGAAAAACCCTAAAAGATGTACTAAATATCAAGAAATAGTGATACACAAGTAGGGTGAAAGAACGTCTCAGGGGAGTATCATAGAGTCCCCGAAAAGATCCGGAGTCCCTGTAAGAAGCCTGCATAATGGTAGCAGGGGTCCGAGGGTAATTAGGGGACAGCAAGAAGTTTCCAAGGGAGAAAAACAGCAGAGAACTTACAAATATAGTACCAATAAGCCTGAAATAGCTATAACTGTAAGTGCATTAACATTATAATGATTTATTCAGGGTCATTCTAGTTAGGAAATTAATAGGACGAGTACCTGTTAAAAAAAAACAACTGGTAAATGGAACAACACTAATAAAGTGTAGCCAACAATGGTAACAAAAGGCAATTAAAACAAAAGCAGTTAATGGATGGCTGTAAAATAATGCAATTGTAAGTGGTAGGTCAATCTACCATGGATAACAGGAAGAGGTTCTAAAAATAAATAAATAAATGAAAAAATTGGAGTGTGACTGCAGCTTCAAGCCTAGAGATAATGTGATGCCTTCAGGAAAGCATAATCTAGCATAGTCTGCTAGATATCAACATTAAGAATCAAACTAAACAGTAGGTAGTAGTAGTAGTAGTGAAGTCAGTCCATTGAATCCACATTTGTTGGTGATGGATTATCAAAGCGTCCCCATTATGAAGATTCTGCCATGTAGAAGTGTGTTGCATTTGTTACAATATGATTTTTTTTTTATTAATCAGACTTACGATACATGGGACATAACATTACACAATAGTGGTTGGTCATAGAGATATTGTCAGTTTTTGTCTTGAGTAGATTTCTCAAACAAATGCTGTTTTATACAATGGGGGTAAATATCATTGTTGTATTGTTACAGTTTTCAACAGGCTATTGTCTCTATTGATATAGTACACAAGAAAGAGATTTAGTTGTTTGAGGTCCTTTCAGCTCTCAAACTGAAAGAATGACTGTTAGATTACTGTCAGGTGTTGGCCTGATTAGACAATGGGTACGTAGATGCAGTTTTCAACAGTCCATTGTTTCTACAGCTACAGTAAACAGGCATGTTTTCTGTTGTTTGGTAGCTATGGCAAACAGCCTGACACATAAAAGGGGGTGAGTAGGGACACACACACACCATCATGCTGTAACATCAGAAACCATCCATGATAGAAGAACAGTTTCTGATGCTCCTGAAAAATCATTGCCAATGGAGATCACGAACATACAGTAACAGAAGATAAGTAACCTTTAAGTGTATTTGTACTGATATAGACTATAGGCTGTTCATTTGATGGCATTTTACTTGTTATAGAGATCTGTCAGTCTTATATTGTATTCCTAAGATTGTAATAGTTTTTGTATGTACAGCATCTTTGTATAGAAAAACACATTTACACACTGCAGAAATCTCAGCTTCCTTGCTTATACCACAGAATAACCTTGCTAGATAGACGCAAGCAAAACAAGAAGCAAAGGGACCTGAGCCTGGTGCAGCTCACTGTGGAGGAGATTGAGAGGCAGAGCATCTGTGAGACTGATCTTTGGTTGCAACTTGATCCATGAGCCCTAGGTCAGTCTGAGTCGATTGCAGTTCTCCTGAAGAGCGACACATGTACTTGGTTTCAAGGTGGGTGAAGCAGAGTGAAAATGGGAACCCCCAATGGTATATGATCTGGTGACATTGCAGTGCTTGCAGTAGTGATTTGAGTGCATGTCTTTTGGCTACTGTAAGTGGGGAGAAGTCTATAAACAGCTGGTATACATTGCCTTGAAAGTCAAGGTTATTTTTCCCTCTAGCTGCTGCAAGTAACTGCTCCTTAGTTTGATAATAGTGAAACTTAACTATTATGTCTCTAGGAGGACCATTAGGTTTGCGTGGGGCTAAGGCTCTGTGCACTCTATCCATTTCCAGTCTCTCTATTGGAATACCAGGCTGCAGTTCCTGAAATAATGCAGTCATTGTGGCCTGTAGATCAAGGACAGTCTCAGGTATTCCTCTAATTCGTAAGTTGGAGCGACGGTCCCTATTTTCCTGATCCTCCAAACGAGACTGTAGTAAAAGGTTCTCTTCTTTAAGGTGCTCAAATTCTGTGATATAATGCTGAGTGTGGTTTTCAATTTCGTCAACACGCACTTCCAATTCAGCTGTTCTATGTCCCAGCTCTCTAATCTCCCTTGTCAGCTTATCAGTTATGTGGTCTGATGTTTGTTTCAATGCTTTCTGTAACATTTTTTCAAATTGTTCAAACATAATAGACTGGGTTACAGTTTGTGAATTACCAGCATCAGAATCAGACTCACCGCCTAAGTCCTAAGATTTCAAGCTGTGTGACAAGGATTTGAGAGCACGCTGTGTGCAGGGCTGTGAGGTATCCGGCGGCGCCATCTTGGATATCGGCCTGAGTGGCGCCTCTTTAGAAATACCAGCCTTGTATTTCATTTTCAGGCCCCTCAGGACCATGTTAACACTGCTGGAGGGTTCTAGGGAGTAAATGGCAAGAGCTGGAGTTGTTTGCGGTGACCCTGAAGCTTTTCGTCCTCTGGTGTGTTTATCCCAGGAACGGAGCTCTAAGGCAGCACAACCGCTCTCTCAGGCATCCGCGCATGCGCCCCCTAATACAAAGAAAATATTCTATTGCACATTGTTAATGACTAGTATTCCAGCTTTTCTCTTTTTTCTCAGTTTCTCTCCCTCACGCAGATAATGTGCTGACAGGGAGGGGCAAACAAGGAAGCTGCACAAGCACCCAACATGCTCCTTATCAACCAATGACCGTATTGTCACCAAGGTTGCAATGCTGCAAAATAAAAACCCTTTGCTTTGTGTAACAAATAAGAGAGGCTTGATCCACCAGCTGGCTTGCCTATAGTTTTCAGTAATTTTTAGGCATCTGGCAACAGCACCGCTGGGAAACCCAGACAGCACTCTGGCTGAGAAAAGCTTGTCTATGTCCATCACTGCGCAATAGTAATTTATATTTAGATCAGTTTAATTGAGAAGTCCTGTAACCATATTCTCATGCAACAATTGCTTACAGGCAAGATTTCTGCACTTGTAGAACAACTGATAAAGGCTACACATGGGAAAGAAAAGAAAACACCTAATGTTCTTGTGAAACATTTATCTGAGTCTAGGAATGAATGAACAAGGCTAGTTGGACTGCAGATATTTTCTAATTCAAGATTCAGAACCACAACAAACTCTTTTGAAATTTGGAATTTTTGTATACATCCCTCTCTCTCCTGGTCCCATTTTATAACATTATTTCTACAGCCACAAATACATACAGCTGAGCAGTTCGCAATCTCAATACATTACATCCAGCCAGTCAATAAAAGTGCATGCAACCAAAGGAAACCTGTACTGAGAGGAATACGCAGGCTGTCAGTAATGACTTCCTTCTAAAAATTCTAGTCTGGTTATCACATTTTTTACCAACAATCTGACCCAGAACAAGCATATAGGAAAGGATTTGGAATTCTTAATTTACATACTTGCTCTGAACAAATAGGGTTGAGTTACTAAAGGCAAATAGGCAGTTCACTTTACAAGGGAATGTTTACTTTGCATGGGCATTTGCACTTCCCTAAAGTCCTGTACACACGATCAAACTTTCAGACGGGAAATATTTGATATCAGGCTGTTGGTGGAAAATCCGACCGTGTGTATGCTCCATCGGACAATTGTTGTTGGACTTTCCGCCAAATGTTGGCTAGTATGTTTTCAAATTTTCCGCCAACAAATGTATGTTGTCGGATTTTCCGATCGTGTGTACACAAGTTCATTGGACAAAAGTCCAAAGTACAAAACGCATGCTCGGAAGCAGAAGCGGTCGGTCTTGTAAACTAGTGTTTGTAATGGATAATTAACATTTGTGACGTGGCAAATTATGAAATCTCCAAATGCAGCGTACAATTCTCTTCTTTTTTAATGGGATAATAATGAAGCTGCTTTGCTGGTGATACTGATGGAGTTATTGCAAACTATTTTTTTAAAGGCTTTATTTTTCTAGTGATATAAAGAATATTATTATTATGCTTTTTTTTTTTTTTATTTGGGCAAGTTACCACAACACCATTATCCCGTAGTTTTTAAGATCAAAGATACAACTATGTTGGTGTCCCTTGTCAATTTTACAGTGTATTTTTTAACTGCCTACTCCCAAACTATCATTTGATGTAAAACAAACAGCCAAGTAATATTCTACACAATTTTTTTTTTTTGTGCATTAAAAAAAGAAAACAAATAAAATTAGACATGCTATCTGCCAATAGAATTTAACCAAAAAGTGCATTCTATGCATCCAAAAATATAGAAAATATACCATATCAAATCATTATTCAACCAAAAAAATAATGTCAAAGCAATAACTCCAAGGCCAATAATAAAACACACATTATCTCCTCCGATTCCACAACATGTCTGATTAACGAACGGCTGTTCAGAAACGAACTGAAAAGCGCAAACTGAAAAGCGCTAAATGAAAGACGTGAAAAGAAAAGCGCGAATCAACACTCACCAAACTTCTACTAACACGAAATTAGCAGAAGGAGCCCAAAGGGTGGTGCCAAAGAGCTGAAAAACCACGTAGTATGTCTAGTACGCCACTACATTCGTAATTGTTGGCCAACATTTGTGTGACCGTACACACAAGACAAGTTTGAGCCAACACCCTTTGGAAAAAATTCCATGGTTTCGTTGGCCAATAATCCGATCGTTTGTATGTGGCATTAATGAATGTGGCAAAAATTCAGTTCGCAAAGAATCACCAATCATATGCAAGTAAAATAAATATATGTCTTTTTTTCTTTCACATCATTGCATGATGGAAGACAGCAGAGTTTCCCTTGCAGAGTGAACAGCCTATTTGTCTTTAGTAAACCAACCCCAGTGAACCAAAAAGTCATACTGTCATAGCAAGACATATATACCACCACTATCACTGTAATAAGCAATCACAGTGTAAAAAAAAAAATCCCTATGGTGATACTGCACTGCTTTGGTGCCAATATGTAAAAAAAAAAAAAAATGTGTATATATATATATATATATATATATATATATATATATATATATATAACCCTAACCCTAGCGTGGAGCTTCCACACACTGGACACGCTGTTAAACCTCTCTCAACCAGTAACCAACATCCCCTAAGGTGAAGGACCGCCAGTGAAGCCTGCACACCAGCACATCCCAGGACAACACAACCCCTGATGGACATCGCCACCCCATCTGAACTGACTTACCAGGAAGTGAAGGAGAAATTACCAACCATACAGATTGATCCATCCATGTTTATATGCGGTGTGTCCTGTTTCAGGTCGAATATCTGAGGTGAGGGGCCATCCATGCCCGGTGGATGGATACTTAGTCACTATCCAGATATCGATCTCAGCCTGTTTATTGTCACTGGTGGTTCCTGTCTTCTTATCCTGTCACCACATTTTTCACAAGTTGATTTAAGGACTTTTTATTTGCGCAGCACTTTTTTAATTGTTTTTGAAAAAAGTATTCACACCCCTTAAATCTTTCCACATTTTGTCATGTTATAACCGAAAACGAAAGTGTATTTTATTGGGATTTTATGTCAAAGCATATTCATGTATTAGAATGGCCCAGTCAAAGTCCAGACCTAAATCCTATTGAGAATCTGTGGCAAGACTTGAAAATTGCTGTTCACAGACACTCTCCATCCAATCTGACAGAGCTTGAGCTATTTTACAAAGAAGAATGGGCAAAAATGTCACTCTCTAGATGTGCAAAGCTAGTAGAGACATACCCAAAAAAGACTTGCAGCTGTAATAGCAGTGTAAGGTGGTTCTACAAAGTATTGACTTGGGAGGGGGGAATACAAATTCACGCCACACTTTTCACATATTTCTAAACAATTTTGAAAACCATTTATCATTTTCCTTCCACTTCACAATTATGTGCCACTTTGTGCTGGTCTATCACATAAAATCCCAAAAAAATACATTTACGTTTTTGGTTGTAAAATGACAAAATGTGGAAAATTTCAAGGGGTATGGATACTTTAAGGCACTGTATATATATATATATATATATATATATATATATATATATATATATATATATATATATATATACACACACTACATTTTGTCATGTTACAACCAATAATGTAAGTGTATTTTATTGGGATTTTATGTGATAGACCAACACAACGTGGCACATAATTCTGAAGTGGAAGGAAAATGATAAATGGTTTTCAAACATTCTTACCAATAAATATGTGAAAAGTGTGGCGTGCATTTGTATTCAGCCCCCCTGAGTCAATACTTTGTAGAACCACCTTTTGCTGCAATTACAGCTGCAAGTCTTTTGGGTATGTCTCTACCAGCTTTGCACATCTAGAGAGTGACATGTTTGCCCATTCTTCTTTGCAAAATAGCTCAAGCTCTGTCAGATTGGATGGAGAGCACCTGTGAACAGCAATTTTTAAGTCTTGCCACAAATTCTCAATTGGATTTACGTCTGGACTTTGATTGGGCCACTCGAACACATGAATATGCTTTGATCTAAACCATTCCATTGTAGCTCTGGCTGTATGTTTATGTTTTTTGTTGTCCTGCTGGAAGGTGAAACTCCACCCAGTCTCAAGTCTTTTGCAGACTCTAACAGGTTTTCTTCTAAGATTGCCCTGTATTTGGTTCCATCCATCTTCCCATCAACTCTGACTAGCTTCTCTGTGCTTGCTGAAGAAAAGCATCCCAGTGTCACAGTGGGGATGGTGTGTTCAGGATGATATGCAGTGTTAGTTTTCAGCCACAAATAGCGCTTTACTTTTAGGCCAAAAAGTTAAATTTTGGTCTCATCTGACCAGAGCACCTTCTTCCACATATTTTCTGTGTCCCCCACATGGCTTCTCGCAAACTGCACAGCAAACGGGACTTCTTATGGATTTCTTTCAACAATGGCTTTCTTTTTGCCACTCTTCCATAAAGGCCAGATTTGTTGAGTGCATGACTAATAGTTGTCCTGTGGACAGATTCTCCCACCTCAGCTGTGGATCTCTGCATCTTATCCAGAGTTACCATGGGCCTCTTGGCTGTTTCTCTGACTAATGATCTCCTTGCCCAGCCTATCAGTTTAGGTGGACGGCCATGTCTTGGTAGGTTTGCAGTTGTGCCATACCCTTTCCGTTTTCGGATGATGGATTGTACAGTGCTCCGTGAGATGTTTAACGCTTGGGAATTTTTTGTTATAACCTAACCCTGCTTTAAACTTCTCCACAACTTTATCTCTGACCTGTTGGGTGGCTTCCTTGGCCTTCATGATGCTCTGAGGGCTTCACAGAACAGCTGTATTTATACTAAGATTTAATTACACACAGGTGGACTCTATTTACTAATTAGGTGACTTCTGAGGGCAATTGGTTCCACTAGATTTTAGTTAGGGGTATCAAAGTAAAGAGGGCTGAATACAAATGCACGCCACAATTTTCAGATATTTATTTGTAAAAAATTTTGAAAACAATTTATCATTTTCCTTCCACTTCACAATCATGTGCCACTTTGTGTTGGTCTATCACATAAAATCCCAATAAAATACATTTACGTTTTTGGTTGTAACATGACAAAATGTGGAAAATGTCAAGAGGTATAAATACTTTTTCAAGGCACTGTATATATATATATATATATATATATATATATATATATATATATTTTTTTTTTTTTTTTTTTTTTTTTTTCCCCACACTTTTCAGAGCAAGTGCAACGTTACTATTGTGACACTGTACTGCTGTGGCAGTGATCATGTAGAAATCGCTGGCTGCTCTGATATCACTGTATGTCACCACCACAGCAGTACAATGTCACCAGCCCAGTGCTGCCAGTCATTATCCCTAATCACTGCCACCCACTAACAGTGATCACTGCCACACCAGTCATATTATGCCTAATCCCCACCACACCAATTACAGTGTCCCTGATCATCAGTTAGGCAGGCCATACATTGCGCAATTTTCTTTTCCTCAACCATGGGGAGGTATTATATTCTGACAGTGGGAGGTTTCCCCACCATCAGAATACAATGATCATTGCTTGCAGCTATAGCCGCCCGATGGCAGTGACTGAATGAAAAGAAAACTCAATAGGCTGGTTGTACTGAAGTTGGTCAATAGATTGACTTCAGTGCAACCAGCCTGACCAATAATCAATCGAAATTCAGCCAGTTCCTGCTGAACTCTCAAATTTCAATCTGTCTATGCCAGCTTTACTGTCCCTGATCACTGCCAACCCAGTGTCCATGATCATGGCCACACCAGTCATATTGTCCCCGATCACCTCCAGATCAGTTGCACAGTGACCCTGATCACCTCCATACCATTTACAGTGTCCCTGATCACCACCACACGAGTGCAGTGTTGCAGTGTTTGCCTGTGCTAACCCAGGCATGTTTATTGGCCACGTTTCTGCCTGCACCAATCCTTTGCTTGTGGCCTGAACTGGCCCATCTTCACAGCCGCTACAAAACACCAGGCCAGTGTACATGCCATTCCTTGGGACAGCCACGTACCAGTAGGCTAGGCTTGCTTTGCATATAGGAACTGGGACTGCTATAGGTGATGCTACACTAAGCTATATTCCATGACCACGCGTATAGAAGTGACCATTACAGTACATTGGCTGATTTGTGTAAAAATGAATGGAGGGGATTTCCTATAACTAGTACACGCAGAATCTGGTACAGCTATGCATAGTAACCAACCAACTTCTAACTTCAGCTTGTTCAATTAAGCTTTGACAATAAAACTTGGAAAATGAATGGTTACTATGCACACTTGCACCAGATTTTTTGTGCACCAATTTTAGTAAATCTTCCCCAATGTCCGGTATATAATCAGTCAAAAATGAAAAAAGTCTTATACATGTGGTATTGCCATACTCGGGAGGAGTAGTAGAATACGTTTTGGTGTGTAATTCTAAGTACGCCTATACTGGATGTGAGAAATATCTTATTAAATTGACCAACTTTGTGTAAAAAAATTCATTTTCTTTCTGCATTTTCCAAAAACTTGTGGCGAAAAATGTAATTAAAAAAAAAAAATAAACTAACTATGCCTTTCAGAAACCACCTTGGAATGTTTGGTTCCAAACTGGAGTAATATTGTGGATATTTCCACTATTCTGGTGCTCAAGTGCCTCCAAAAATGAGGTAGGTAGTCATGAAATTAGATGTAATTTAAGCTCCTTGAATGCCTGAAGGTGCTTCCTTGCATTTTGGGCCCCTCTATGCATCTAGACTGTGAAAAAGTATTACGCATGTGGTAACTCGAAAGGAATAGCAGAATGTGTTTTGGGGTTCAATTTTATGCTGTGTGAGAAATAATAATAATAAAAACAAATTTTATTTCATTCCCTTATTTTCTCAAAAATTGACAAAAAACTACAACTATCTACTTTCAAAAAGGGGCCATTTGAGGGGTATTTTTACTGTCCTGGCATTTTGGGGCCTCAAGAAATGAAACAGGCAGCCAGTACAAGGATTGATCAATTTTCAAATATATAAATACCATAGTTTGTAGACTCTTTAACTTTTACTATACACTGCTTTAGGTTATTCTTACCAAACAAAATGTAGCAAAATACATTTTGGCTTAAGTTTACAAGCAAGAATATTTATTTGCAAAATTTTATACCAAAAACTAAGAAAAATTAGTTTTAATCAAAAGATTTTTAGCATATTTTCATTTATATAGCAAAAAAATTTAAAAAAACCCAGTGGTGATTATCCACTATCTGTGTCAAAAAATGATAAAAATTTAATTTGGGTATAGTGTTGCATGAGTAATTGTCATTCAAAGTGTGACAGCACTAAAATATGAAAACTGGTCTTGGCAGGAAGAGGGTGAAAGTGTTTGATATTGAGGTACTTAAACGAGACCTATTTTTGTTCTAAATATTTGGTCCTGGTTACAAATTAAGCCATTCTTGGTTTGTTTATTAGTGTGTGTGTATTAACACAACCTGATATACTCATATCTTACCCTGCTCATAAAGGAAGTTCTATGATCACAGAATACACATTCAATTTATAACAGCAGCACTGATATAGAAATACAAACATTTATATTTGACAATCCAATATAAGCTTACTTGAAAAATCCATTTTCATGTTGTGAGTGCTGCCTGTTTGCTGGCCCTCTTATTCCATAATTTACTGAATTCCCTGAATGCTTTGCAGCTTCTCCTCTGCTGTTTATTATCAATTTCTAAGGACTACATATGCCATGGCACCTTGCTGCCTGCAAGCAGTTATTCCAGTTATTCCTGTACTGACTTGGCCTGAAACCCCTCCCAGCACCTCTGCAGTTCAGAAAGCAGGCTCTGTGAAATGTGTGACACAGTAGTGCCTTCTTACAGGACATAATGAATATGTGTCACAGAATTCAAGCAAGTGTGGGGAACTTTACAAGGTAAGCTTACAAATTCAGTATCATTCAGAGTAATATATACAGTGGAAATTAATATACAATTTTACATTTGACCATAGATACGCTTTATAGCTTGAGTGCTGTCCTTGTCAAATAGGATAGTATACCATGCCGATTCCTCTCCTCGAAGCTTTATTTTCATAGATGGTGGAAGAAAGATATCTTCAGAGAGTTTTTCTGATACACAGATCAGCGCAGAAACATTGAAGTAGTAGTATATAAATATATTTGGTTTATTGACATCCTACTTATTATTCTAAGCGTTTCACTTTAAAGCTGCAGGCTGGCTGAAATAACACATGGTGCAAATAAGGGGTCAGGGGAATAGTTTGCCATCTTGAAAGATCCAGTTAGGAACAAATTTTAGTGGGGTAGGAACCCCTTTCTCCAATAGTCACCTCAATGTATTCCTCAATGTATTTCTAAAGAGGAGCTCAGCTTCGAAGGGCATGTGCAAAAAGCAGCAATGCCAGCATAAGACCTTACTGTGGAACTGTTGTTAACTCGAAAGGTACTTGGAGTTTCCTCAGGGCCTGCAGCGGAATCTCCACTATTTATCCCATGTGTTCCCACTCCCAAGTGCCTCACTGAATAGATGCATACTGAAGGGGTTCAGCATCTCCAATATGAAGAAAATGAAATAACCCATGGGCTAACCAAGCTCCTGTGGCTTTGTCTGAGGTATCAGGCAACACGTGAGATGGCAAACAGTCAACTTGCATTGTCAACAGAAATGATATTCAGGGTCCAGGCTTCTCATGTCATGGTGGGCATAGGGTCTGGGTGCCATAGGGATGGACTAGGGCCTTGGACCTGTATGGCACCCTGTGGCTAACTCATTTGTTGTATCATATACCATGATGAGTACAGAAAGTAGGAACCAGTGCGTGAACCAACATTACAGGCCAGCCCTGCTGTTGCAGGGTCTGGTAATGGTTCCCCAAAGTACATTGAGGGTAACCAAATCAGAATCTGCTAGTGGATCATAAGTCAAAAGGCAGTCAGATGTTGATAGAAGTGTCAGGTAAAGAATAAGGAAAACTGGTAAAAAAATAGAAAAAAAATCTGCGACAGGAGAAGGGGTCAGTCATCTAAGGATACTATCAAAACAATGGAGCCTCATGAAGCAGGCAGGGTTATTTGAGTACACTGGGGGACAGTCCCCAGCAAAGCTCTTGTTGGTGTCTAATTACTTGAAGGTAGCAGCATATAGCATTTAGGGTCTAAAAATCAACTCCTGTGTCCTGTACTGTATGATTAAGAGAAGAGTTTTGGTCATACAAATACCGTAGTGCTTTTGTTTTATCACAGCATTGCATTTTTTATCATGCATAATGACTGGTTTTCCATAATGCATTGTTACCAAGAAAAAAATTCAAAACATATTTACAAATGTTTTTATTGTGGTAGCAGTTACCAAGCACAACCAGTTAAAAATCAATATATGAAAAGGCATTCATCCTTGAAAAACATGAAAAGCAAAACATGCCTCATAATACAAGTGCACACAAACTTGTTTTTATTATTTAACACTTCATTAGAAAGTCACCAAATTGTTTCCAAATCAAATGTTTGAAGAAGCATTTCATTACAGCTTGTAAATTTTCATTAGTTTACAACATATTGCACATTTTTATACATTCAATAATAAGAGTTTGTTTACAAAGATTTTTCAAAAAAACCAACAGTTATTATGAAAGGGCATCTTTTTAGGTATATTGTAAAACAACTTTTCAATATATTTAAAGTGACTATATAAGAAGTTTATATTTCATGTGAACCAGATACTTGTGTTGTTTATTTATACATTATCATGCAAAGGATATTTTACACAAAAGGTAAAGGTTATATGTGAACTCAAGTATACAAGTCATAGACGGCCTGCTACTTTTAGACAATGCATAAGGTGCCAAATTTAAGATTTACATATTCCTATCCTTCAATTCACCACCTACCCAGAAATGCTCTATAGTATGTGCTACAAACATTTATCAATCTTGTGACCCACCTCCAAAAAAATAGCTCTTTCTGGTCTCCTACCTCCCTTTTCCACATTTCCTATTCCCAACCCTTTATAAAGTCTTAGTTACATTTCTCTTCCCATTGCTGTTGCATGTAAGTGACAAACTGAGATGAGATAAACATCAACATAACAGGATGCTGCAGGAGCCACATCCTCTGAGGGATTACAGTTCCACATTTCTCAATAGCACTCACCTTGTCTCAAATCCTTACTTGTGTATGATACTGTCACAAGTAAAGATGAGAAAGCAAGGAGGTTGGAACTGGAAGGAGGAAAAAAAGGAAGCGAGGAGAAGACAGTAAGGAAAGGGATGTAGCAAGCATGAAGCAAAAGTTAAAGAACATTGGTGTAGAAAGCATAGTCCTAATGTATACATTGTGAATGTAAGACTTGCACCTTGTACACAGTATTGGTATACATGTTTAATGAATTTTTAAGGAAATTTTTATGAATAAACTTCAACAAAAGAATTTTATATTGCTAATTTATTTACTACTACAATTTTAAAATGAAAACTTGACAAAAGTAGAACATCTAAGAATCAAGGTGACTACAAAAATCTGGCAAAGTAGCTAGATTATCACATCTACATGGTGTTTTGTCTTCTTTACAGAATGGCCAAATAAAACAATATTGTTACAAGAACAAAATGCAATGATGTGTTACTAGCTTCAGGCTAGTTTACAGTAAGTATAAAATGTGTCTGTGCCACTCTAAAACTTAGAATAGTGCAATCCTTTATTTACTATACTACTGAAAAATGAATTAAGGCAAATGATTGACTGATATGTAATTATGAAACGTTTGCTATATAAATATAAAAAAAACCTGGCATGTCAATTCTTTACTTTAAATATGTTTCACTGAGAATGTCTCATTTCTTCTTCATTGTGCATTTCACATTTTTACTAATGCCCCATACACACGAGTGGGTTTTCTGTCGGAAAAAACTTGGATGGTTTTTCCGACGGAATTCCGCTCAAGCTTGCCTTGCATACACACGGTCACACAAAAGTTCTCTGAAATTTTGACCGTCAAGAACACGGTGACGTACAACACTATGACGAGCCAAGAAAATTAAGTTCAATGCTTCCGAGCATGCATCAAATTGTTTCCGAGCATGCGTAGGAATTTTGCGCATCGGAATTTGTACAGACGATCGCATTTTTGGAAAGGAACTTTTCCCAACCAAAAAATAGAGAACATGCTCTCAATCTTTTGCTGGCTGGAATTAACCCAGCAAAAGACTGAAGGAGCATACACACGGTCGCATTTTCCGACAAAAAGCTCTCATCGGAGTTTTGCTGGCGGAATTTCCAATCGTGTCTACGCGGCATAACACTTTTTTTTTTGTAATCATCGCCTCCGACAAATGGCGTATATACAGTATAATGATACACATAATGATTGGCTACAAATGATAAATGTAAAAAAAAAAAAGATTTTTGGGTGAAGTTGACTTCATTAGTACAAATTTAGCAATATTAAGTGGAAACATACAAACCATGTTTGTTTGAAAAAAATAATTAAAAAATACTATGTATTACAGGGATATTTTGATTCCAGAAGTACTTTAAATTTCCCAAAATTTACATTTATTGTATTACAGTTATTAAAGAAAACATTCAATGAGCAGAAAAAAGGCCAAATGAAAAAGATATTCTAATGTATAAAATATATGAATTTAAACCTAAACTGACTCTGGACTACTGCTCTGCAAATAATTGAGTAGACTTGACTGATTTAAGTCTCTATTTAAAAAACAATCTGTTTATATGTTGAGTACTTTTGCTCAAGTTGAGCTTTACCATGTAAGATACTTTAAAGTTAAAATGGTATGTATGCTTTGGTTTAGATATCTTAAAGGGAAATCGTGTTAAATATTTATACCACACAACATTTTTATAACTTTACTAAAAAAGCATGCATCCATTTATATGGAAAAATATAAGGCTGCAAGCATGTTTAATAACTCTTCTATACCTAGAGATTACTAACCAAGAACCCTTTTAGCATTCATTTTACAAGTTAAAATATGAGAAACTGCTAAAAATTAACAGTTAGCTCCTGTTCATTTTAACATTTGAACTCATACTTGTATTTCGATTAGGATCAAGTAAACATCTTTGGTAGAGTTGGAAAATTCTTTCCTAAATGAAGACATTCAGCGCTACAAAACCATTTCCCATTTGCAAGCTAATTTATATTAAAATATTTAAATGCAAAAATTGCAAGGAAGTGTCAACTTTATAATATATAAATTTCCTTGGTTTGCACAGAAAAAAATGACATTTTTGGAAAGAAGATCCTTTTATAGGGTTAGCACACCTTCAGTTGGCTTCCATACAGAGAGGGTTTAGAATTCATCAAATTGGTATGGGTGTTGTATATTGCAGTGCTCGGCTGGGAAAAAACTAAAACAAATGCTGACATGAAAGGTTCTAGAAGGGCCACTTTAAAAAGGTTTGTGGCTATTCCACAAAGACCGCCCCTATAGTCCTTTTGAAGCAAAACAAGCAATAAAAGAGTCCAACCACCTAAGTCTATGAACCAAAATTAACTAGCTAGAGTTCAATCATTTCCAGGGTTTAACCCCGTTATTAATATGTGAAGGCATACATAGATTGCAAGGATTTGTTGGGCTTCCTGAGGAAGCAATTTAAGTATTAATTTGTTTATTTTGAATACAAAGTGGTTAAAGCTTTTCTTCTGGCTGCTTCCCAGGAAATTTGGTAAATATGGAATACAAAGTATACCTACAGCAATGGACTATCATGGTAGCTACATTATTGGAAGCATTTGCATCATAATGCATTGGAAAATAGGCTATGGTTTATGTTATTTGGAAATAACACTGCCTTGTGTAAAATACCTCAAATATCACTGTGCCCTCCATTGGTAAATTCTGAAAAAAAAATCAATACTGGTAATAATACATATTTGTTTTGTGGTAGTTTTTGGCAGTTTCAATAAATTCAAAAAGGCCAAAAAGGTGGGGGTTCTTCCTCAAAGCTAGCATGTCTCATGCACTGAATACCCAGAGGACAAGACAGTATAACATTTGCAAAATCCTTTTTCTTACTTTTTGGTAATTTTTCAGCCTCTGAAGAGTTCAAAGCTGCTACTCCACATGAAGAAAAGGATTAAGTCTTTAGTATGGCTTTTATGCTTTGTGTTCAATGCCACCCATAGCTGATCCTTAACTACATAATCTAAAACTTTACAAAGTACAGTATATTAAAATGGTAAGAAAATAAATAACAATCATGCCAGCATCGCATTATTTTATTCCACCTTTATGTAATCCTTTTGGCCACTATATCCCAAGCACTGATGTCAAAAAGTTATTAAGTAATGATTCGCTAGTCTAGACCTGTCTCTTGTAAAGCACTTTGATATACTTATTTTGTGATGCTGTAATAATGCATCACCATAAATCCAAAAATATGACAATTAATAAATCTGTGTTGCATCTTACAAGAAAATGGGTGTAAGTACAATGATATTAATAAAGAACATCTGTTATACAAGGAACAGATTTTTCCACAGAGCAATCTTACAGCCCCTTTGATTCTTTCTGGGTGTGTTTTATTTCCTAAGTAAGCAAAATCTGGGTATACACATTCAGTTTTTTTCATTCAACCAGTATGTTGAATGAAAAAAAAACCTTACAGATGCCCACAACACCACAATGTGTGATGTGGAGATCTCTCCCACTGTGCTATTGTATTCTGATGGGGGACCCACCCAAAATACATTGATCAGCGTTGATCGAAAGCTGGTTTTCCAGCAAGACCATTTGATAGAAGCTGGTTGTTAGACTGGCTTCTGTTGAACAGACCACGGTAACAATGTACCGAAAGATGGCTGGTTCCTGCTAAACTGGTCAACTTTTGCTATGTGTGTACTGGGCTTTAGTGAAATACTGACATAGTGAGGCAGCTGACATACTGTGCAATTCAATTGTTTGCAGGACTGACATTTCTCAAGAACTAAAAGACCTCTTGGCTGAATGGCAACTTCCACTATTCCAATAGTTCCCATGTTATGGTAGACTGGAAGCCAGTATTTAAGGCTGTTAAAACTTGCATGTACGCATAAGGAATAGGACATTGTAAAATAAAACATGCATTTTTTTACATTCAAAAACGACTATATGTTGTAACTAAAAATAAAATAAAGCTATACAAAATTTGCTTACAAAAAGTGTAAGCACTGGGTACAGCTAGAATGTAAGAACTTTTATCACAAATTATTTGAAATGACTTTTCGACTATTTAATAGCAAAGTGTAAATATTAAATAATAAGTCTTCTATATTATTATCACAAGTACTATAAAACATTATCTACAGAACTGTTTCCAAAAACACACACCTCAACTGTGATCAGTAATCTTGGATGCTGCAATGAAAGTCAATGCATAATTCCCATAATACACCTGAAGCAATCAAATCCAATAATGCTGCTTAGGGCGTGAAATCATTCATAATTTTCATAAATTTCACATGCTACAAGACATGGTGCAGAGCTGTCAAGTGACAACTACAAAGTGGGATGCAAACAACAAACAACAAACAGTTGACTTGAAAAGCAACAAGAAGTCCCAGACATGAGTTGACTTGACCTGCCAATGCTACATGACTTTACAGTAAAGGTAATCAACCATTTATATGCTAAGAGGCTCAAGTGTCAATATGTCTTTTTTCTGGGATTCCAAATGTCAGCATGCCATTGTTAGGTTGTTCTAAAGATGGTATACCAACAGATGGTAACAAAGAATGTTATATTCTAACATTAAAAATAAATTTGTAGGAACGTGATTTTAGATCCCACCTTCCGAGATGAATACTTTTTCTGCAGAAATTATTAAATGACTAACTAATTAATACAAAACAATCATGTTCCATGGAACTCCATTCACCTTTAACATGCTATATTTACCTGTACTGCGCAAAAAAACCCTCAGTTGCACAGTTTCAACCTGTTTGGGCAATTTGATTAAGAATAAGTTAAAGACCATCAAGCAAGGTCCAGCAACTCAAAAATGTATCACCTTTCATTGACTTCCATTAAGTTATTGCACCCTGAACGAACAGTTAAGGGAGTCCCTAAATGGAACATGCAAAAGTTAAAGTGAGCATCTAGCTTTTAACCATGTGCGACTTTAGACTTATCGCAACTTCCAAAGAAACCTTTTGGTTAAAATATTTTCACTTGAACTAAATATATTGCATCAACACGAGTTAATACAAATACAATATACAAATTCTCAGGAAATGTTCAGTATAAGAGTATACGGTTTGGGATGATTTTTGTTACAAACCATTTATTAAAATGGCAAGTAGTTAGATTATGTTTTTCAATTTACTAGCAAGGTGTCGGTTTGATAGCAGTTTTAGAATAAAAACTGATCATATTTTATTCAACTGATAATAAACCATTATATTTGTTGTTATGATTATTAGGTTGACAATATTATTAAACACATTATAAAAATAACTATTCTCCCATTTTAGTGAAACCCAGTTACTGAAAAATTGTATTCACTTCTGGTATTCAACATTCATTCAGTTCTTGTGGCATCACAAACCTACAAGAAAAGAAAAAAGTTTCATTAGCACCTCCACTTTTGCGATGTAATTGCATATATTTTCAAGTGTTAAATAAGGACACATGGATGAAGGATCACATTTAATCTCACTCACCCTCTATCAATCATTTAGAAATAAGCAAAACAGAAATCAGGTTGGCAGTTTGCTTTACTAGTATTTATATTAGCTATTACATCACTTTGAGCTCCCAGTAGGAGTTACCCCTCACCCCAAAGTATCATGATACTTCACCAAGTTGAATTAATAGTCATGTCAGAATGAGGAGAAGTGGAGAGGCCAGACAGAAAAATTTCCAGGGAGGTTAGATGAAGTGCTGATGTAGAACAGAATTACATTGTGGGATGTCCTACATGAACAACGTAGGCTGGCCAAAAGTCAAACTATTTCTATGGAAAGAAGTTTTCATAAATATTAATTTAATAAATATCAGATGTATTAATATATTTCATAACATGGATGCCTAAAGTATTTCAGTAACATGTCTTTAAAGAGTTCATGTTCAGTTGGACAGATGACATTACCCTGTATAAATGCAAGGAACAAAAACAGTATTTTGCTTGCTCGTGATTGGATGATGGAAGTCAGCAGAGCTTCACCTTATTCATTAAGCTAAGGGAAAATTCCCTTGCCAAGTGAAGAGTATATTAACCTTGAGTAAATCAACCACTTTGAAAATAGATGTTACATATTGACATAGGTTGAAATGTGAAGAAAGGTAAATCTCCTCTTACCACTAATACAGATGTCCCTCTGCACCTCCACTTTTCCTGTTCTAGTGAAAATTCAAAATGTTGGATTTTCCCTCACTTTCAGTCATGGTGACAATGGTCAACAGGTCAAATAGAGAGGTTGGATCTCCCTAACAAGGATGCAGACAGTGATTAAAAATCTGGCACAAAAAATCCTTGTCACTTATTTTTTTTACTTGCTATCTTTGTCCCATTATGCGATACTTCACTTCCAGAGATAAAGCAGGAGGCAAGGGGAGGTTTTTACAAAGTGAGGAGGAATCCCATCTTAGACAGCTATCACCAGAGAAGGTTCCCCATTGGAAAGGGGGGGGTTCCCCTCACTTCCTGTTTCAGTGACAAATGTAAAATGTTGACAATTGACACCAGGACAAATAGAAAGAGTAAATCGCTTCAGTGGGGACAGCAACAAAAACCTGACAGGTTTTAACCTTTCCCTACTCTTCCTAAAACAAAAAAACATGCTTTGGCTATACATACACTTTAATGCATGCTCACATTGACAAGTTTTTGCTTACAATTCAATACATGCTTACATTGACATATGTGTGCGTGAATATATACTGTATATATATATATATATATATATATATATATATATACACACATACATATGTTATTGTTAGCCACGCAAAGTAAACATAAACAGAGGAAGCTGCATAGTGTAATACAGTTAAAGAAAACCACTTCTAGTAAAAAAATATATTGCGCTTACATTTAGTCAGAGTCAAACTCTAAGTGCAAAGCATAGTTACGGGACCATCCTTCACATAAGTGTAAAGCATGGCCATGGGACCATCCTTAACTGCATCACACTATGCAGCTTCTTTTTATATTTACTTTGCCTGGCTAACCATGGTGGGTACGTGGTATGTATACTAGACCTACTGTGCCTTGAAAAAGTATTCATACTCCTTGAAATTTTCCACATTTTGTCATGTTACAACTAAGAACGTAAATGTATTTTATTGGGATTTTATGTGATAGATCAACACAAAGTGAAGCACTGTTCAATCCATCATCCGAAAATGGAAAGAGTATGGCACAACTGCAAACTTACCAAGACATGGCCGTCCATCTGAACTGACAGGCTGGGCAAGAAGAGCGTTAAGTCAAAAAAGCAGCCAAGAGGCCCATGGTAACTCTGGAGGAGCTGCAGAGATCCACAGCTCGGGTGGGAGAATCTGTCCACAGGATAACTATTAGTGGTGCACTCCACAAATCTGGCCTTTATGGAAGAGTGAAGAAAGCCATTGTTGAAAGAAAGCCATGTGGGGGACACAGCAAACATGTGGAAGACATGTGGAAGAAGGTGTTCTGGTCAGATGAGACCAAAATTGAACTTTTTGGCCTAACAGCAACAAGCTACGTGTGGTGGAAAACTAGCACTGCACATCACCCTAAACACACCATCCCCACCGTGAAACATAATGGTGGCAGCATCATGTTGTGGGGATGCTTTTCTTCAGCAGGGACAGGGAAGCTGTTCTGAGTAGATGGGAAGATGGATGGAGCCAAATACAGGGCAATCTTAGAAGAAAACCTGTAATGCCCTGTACACACGGTCGGACATTGATCGGACATTCTGACAACAAAATCCATGGATCTTTTCCGACGGATGTTGGCTCAAACTTGTCTTGCATACACAGGGTCACACAAAGTTGTTGGAAAATCCGATCGTTCTGAACGCGGTGACGTAAAACACGTACGTCGGGACTATAAACGGGGCAGTAGCCAATAGCTTTCGTTTCTTAATTTATTCTGAGCATGCGTGGCACTTTGTGCGTCGGATTTGTGTACACACGATCGGAATTTCCGACAACGGATTTTGTTGTCAGAAAATTTTATAGCCTGCTCTCAAACTTTGTGTGTCGGAAATTCCTATGGAAAATGTGTGATGGAGCCTACACACGGTCGGAATTTCCAACAACAAGGTCCTATCACACATTTTCCATCGGAAAATCCTATCGTGTGTACAGGGCATTAGAGTCTGCAAAAGATTTGAGAACAGGACTGGAGACTTACCTTCCAGCAGGACAACGACCTTAAACATACAGTCAGAGCTACAATGGAATGGTTTAGGTCAAAGCATATTCATGTATTAGAATGGCCCAGTCAAAGTCCAGACCTAAATCAAATTGAGAATCTGTGGAAAGACTTGAAAATTGCTTTTCACCGATGCGCTCCATCCAATCTGACAGAGCTTAAGCTATTTGGCAAAGAAGAATGGGCAAAAATGTCACTCTCTAGATGTGCAAAGCTGGTAGAGACATACCAAAAGATGTGCAGCTATTATTGGAGAGAAAGGTGGTTCTATAAAGTTTTGACTCAGGGGGATGCCACACTTTTCAGATATTTATTTGTAAAAAATTTTGAAAACCATTTATCATTTTCCTTCCACTTCACAATTATGTGATACTTTGTGCTGGTCTATCACATAAAATCCCCAAAAAAACACTTATGTTTTTGGTTGTAACATGACAAAATGTGGAAAATTTCAAGGGGTATGAATACTTTTTTCAAGGCACTGTACAGTTTAGCAGTGGGGACACTGCAGCCATTTCCTATTGACCGGATAATTTGACTTAATGAGACACCTGTTGGTGAGACCCTGGATATCTGGGAGATATATCACATGCTGGTTTGAACTCCATAATTTGAGATACCCACCGTTTGGTAAGAGGCCATTACTTATACAGTTTGCAAGAGCACTATATATGCACTGGAGCACCTTATATTAATCTGGAGCACTGAGCCCTTTTTGAAACACTATAAGGAATATTCATCGATCATGAACTTTATATGTATATTCACGAATTAGTATTGTGTATATGAATTCAAGAGACACTTTTTGCATTTTTTTTAAATTTGTATTTGCATATTTTGCACATTATTCGTGTTTTTATACTTTGCACATGTTTGGGCATTCACTTAAAGGGATAGCGCACTATTTTTTCACAGTAATTTTTCGATCCAGTATTCAGGATTTAGTTGCAGCAATCCCTTGTTAATCAATATCTAGCGTGAGGTTTATTTATTTTTTGTTTATATAATACACGCTTAGGGGGTAATTCAAAAAGGGTGTTGTAGACAGTGTTTGAATCTGAAGGTCAGAGTGTCCATACTGGTGCGCCCCCTCTCTTGCCGACTACTGCGCCCATTACACTGTTAGTTGCAGGGCCAATAAGTTTTGTAGTAAGGGTTAGACAGAAGCTGATGGGGAACTGAGAGGCTAGCCCCTCAACAATGCCATGGCAGCACTGTGTGATCCATCCTCTGGGCGGCGTTGGTGTACAAGCAGCCTCTGATAGACACAAAGAGCTGCAGCTTCGAGTGATCTGTCACGATTCTGAGTAAATGATCTATGCTATTTGTTCATTCATAAGAGTAAAAGATCACTCAGATCTGTGTAATGTATCTGTGGCTGCTTTTACTTCATACAAGACACTGGCAAATACTTTACACAGAGTCGAAGCTCTGAGTGATCATGTACCAATATGAATGAATAAGCAGCACTGATTATTGATTCATAATAGTGACAGATCATTCAGCTTAGAGAGGGGGCAGGTCTTTGTGTAGGCTGTACCTCCCCTGCAGGAATGCCTATAATTTCGGTTGCAAAAGGGGGAGGAGCTACAGCCAGAATTAAGAGGTGTGTTTAGGAGACATAGGGGCCACTGGTCAGAATGGAAGCAAGTGCTATATGTACTAGGTACCCTGGGGAGTTAAAAAACCCCCCAAATATTAACCGCTTGCTGACCAGCACACGCCGATGTACGTCGGCAGAATGGCGCTGGTAGGCAAAAGGGCGTACAGGTACATCCCCTTTAAGAAGCGGTGTCACGGGCACACGGGCATGTGCCCGCCACGGTCTACGTGACCGTGGGTCCTGCGGACTCGATGTCCGCCGGGTGCACGCGATCGTGTCACGGAGAGGAAGAACGGGGAGATGCTTTTGTAAACAAAGCATTTCCCCCTTCTGCCTAGTGACAGGACAGTGATCACAGCTCTCTGTCATCGAGAGCAGTGATCACTGTCCTGTGTGTTGTAGCCCAGCCCCCTAACAGTTAGAATCACTCCCTAGGACACACTTAACCACTTCACTGCCCCTTAGTGGTTAACCCCTTCACTGCCAGTGTCATTTATGCAGTAATCAATGCATTTTTATAGCATCGATCGCTGTATAAATGACAGTGGTCCCAAAATATTGTCAAAAATGTCCGATGTGTCCGCCATAATGTCGCAGTCTTGATAAAAACCGCAGATCGCCGCCATTACTAATAAAAAAAAAATAAAAATGCCATAAAACTATCCCCTATTTTGTAGACGCTATAAATTTTGTGCAAACCAATCAATACATGCTTATTGAGATTTTTTTTTTTACCAAAATTATGTAGAAGAATACATATCAGCCTAAACTGAGGAAAAAAATTGTTTTGTTATATATTTTTGGGGGATATTTATTATAGCAAAAAGTAAAAGATATTGCATTTTTTTCAAAATTGTCGCTCTTTTTTTTGTTTATAGCACAAAAAATAAAAACGGCAGAGGAAATCAAACACCACCAAAAGAAAGCTCTATTTGTGGGAAAAAAAGGACATCAATTTTGTTTGGGTACAACGTCGTACGCTTGCGCAATTGTCAGTTAAAGAGACGCAGTGCCGAATCGCAAAAAGTGCTCGGTCAGGAAGGGGGTAAAATTCTCCGTGGCTGAAGTGGTTAACAACAGTTCTCACTTGTCGACCCTGTTGCTAATGTTACCAAAACCAACCCAAATGCTTGTTTGTATTAGCCAAGATAGTTCCAAAGGAAACTATACCACCAGAAATGTGTTGTAAAGACTTTATTGGTTTCCCTTCTCTGTATGAAAAGCGTTATGAATAACCCTTTCTCGCCGACATAACAGTTATATATGGGCCCCGTTGCACTGGCCTTTTTTCTGTGGGGCTACATATGTGCGTATCTCCCAGCACAAAGGCTGGGTTCTCACCGAGAGCCCCTGGTCCCGTACGAATGATCAGGACCTGAAACTCTCAATTCTGGGTCCCCTGATCGCTGTGGTAGCTTCTGATTGGTCTCCTTTGGTAGCCTCTGTGAATGGAGAGGAAAGATACAACATATCTTTCTCTTTCCTAGCAAAGAGGGGAAAAAAATGTGTGTAAAAAATAAATAAATAATAAAAATAAAAAAAAAAAAAGAAAGAAAAAATACCTAGGTCAAGGTTTGATCTAGTTCAGTACCAGGGTTAGTGTTTGGATCAAGTAAGGGTCAAAGGTCAAGGTCATGATCCGTATATTTTGAGCAGGATTTTGTCAGTGTCAGTGTGTTTTAGGTAGGACAAAAAAAAAAAAAAAAAAAGCAAAATGTGCACTATTGCTTCTGGGTTGTACTACAGGTACAAACAACAAGTAACATACACATATGTGGTATCATTGCATTTGTCTAGCACAAGAGAATTTATTTGGGGTTGTTGTTTGATGGTAGGTTATGGTAGGAACAAGAAATATACAGCTAATTTAAAAAAAAAAAAGATTTTCTTTAATTATTTTGGGCCAGTTTTCATTTTATAATAAAAAAAAAAAAATCAGGAAATATCCATTTACTACCAAATGAAAGCCCTGAACAAAACAAGGTATGATCCATCTGGATGCACGAAGTAGTTGTGATGATATGTATGGTTTTACTAAGACGTCAAAGTTGCAAAATTGTTCTTAAGCATTAAGATTTGTTACACCCCTTAGGCATGAAGGGGTTAAAAAGCATGGAAACAGCCCATAGAAATGCTCCACATACCCTAAATCCTTTAAGGCTGACTCTTTTTAAAATCACACTGCACCAAAACACATGATACTTTGCTACCATGTGTTTTGGCACCTGTTTTAGCAAGGTGCGTTGAGGTGCTATTAAGAATTAATAACAAAACATTGGTTTGCAAAAGGGGTGCACACAAATGTGAGCCTAGATTTTGAGGGGGCACACTAATGAAAACTGGTGTCAAGATTTGAGCCTTGTTATTTATTAAAACCAAAAAAAATTATCCCTTGCAATGGGGAAGTGCCTGCACTGTAAGGGTTAATAGCTCATTTTACCCAGGGGAGAGGAGAAACAGTTTTACTTACCCGAGCCTCTGTTCCCCTGGCAGATGGCGCTCTCCCACAATCCAGCAGTGGAATGTCCCTCAGTGTCCTCACGTCTAGAAGAGGACTATGGACCCTGCTCTGGTTATGAGGACGTCAGGATCCTAGACCTGTGGAGTGGGGGGGTGAAGAAGCTGCAGGGTCCGGTCAAGCTCTGAGAAAGAGCTGAGGATTAGACAAGTATATTTCATTTTATTGTTTAAAGTTGGGCTTTAACCACTTTCTGACCGTATAACCTAAATATACAGTGGCAAGGTGGCACTGCTGTGCCTGGGTACAGTATGTGATCCGACACTTCCGGCTCCCGCTGTGATTATGCACAGTGGAAGCTGATCTGCGGGTACCGCCGATCATCCAGCACAGAGACAAACAGACAAACACAGCAAATTGTCATTCTGTCAGTAGGGAAGGCATGGATCCTGTGTTCCTGTAAAGCAGGGACATGGGTCCATGCCTTCTTCTAGTAAAAGCACCTCCCACACTGTCAAAAAAGGACATACTTTTTTGGGGGTAAAGTGTTGGATGACCGCGCAGTTGTCAGTTAAAAGAATTCAGCGCTGTATCGCAAAAAATGGCCTGGTCAGGAAGGGGGGGTGATTCTTCTGGAGGTCAAGTGGTTAAGCAAAACAAGATACAAATGTGGCGTTCATGCTTATGGCTATGGCCGCAAAATCAACATGTTGGAGGATGACATCATACAGCTATAACTGTTTCTGGCTTAAAATAAATCTGATATTTTAACAAGTGCATACTACAATATATTAGTTAAGCTTGAAAACAGGTAAAATGCACTCCTATTAATCTTCCTATATTGTAAAATGTACAGTTTGTTCAACAAATAAATTATTTTGTACTTAATGCTTCAGATGTAAAGGTATTAAGTAATCAGTTTACAATGAGTGAGGCACTTTATTGGCTTATGTCTGGATTGCTTACATAAGGGTTTGTGTGGACAAAGTTAACCTGTACATCTCACCATAAATACGTCAACTGTTTCTTTTTTTATATTGATACTGCTCTTCACATTGCAGGGAATAGGCAGAGTGTCTGTAATAGGATTAACATGTGAAAACATACTTTGTACTTCACACTTTGCTATGAAATTAGAGAATGTTAAGAACAGTAGCTGTAACCACTTTGCTGTGAAAAGTGTGTGGGAAAGAGAGTCCTCCAGGATTCCTGACCACAAATGGAGGGGGAACATTACGTATCTGAAACAAATGACATGTTTACTTTGCAGGTTTTACTTTCCCAGACACCAGCAGTGGGGGAGCCAAACACAAGATCATTATTCCTGGTTGAAAGGAAAAAAAAATGTCAAGAGGAACATCTCCATAACAGTTAAAAAAGGTGCTGCAGGGGTGAGCTTATACTTTCTGGGGGGTCTAGATATTATATTCAGTCCCCAAGCTAAAGAAGGTTATTGCAAGTGACACACTGACAACGCGCATTAAAATGCAACTGCACTGCATCATTAAAATAGTGTTAAACTGTCGGAGTCTTTTAGCTTAACACACTGAGTACAATAAAATAAGTATCCCCCAGTATATTATTTGTTAAAATTCATTTGCAGTTTCACAATTTTCAATTTTGCTGGCTCCTGCACTCTATGTGCTTCTTCCCTCAACTTCTGGTCCTCACAGGAAAGAGTTACCAGTAGACAGTGTAGTCTGATAGCTTGGAGAAGAGTGGGTGGAAGAGGAGGAAGGAACAGGGGAGTGCCTTGCCATCCTAGGCTATGGGCCTGTGTGTTTATATTGATGCACACAGTATAGGAAGACGCAGCTCTAGTCCCTGCATACAAGGGTGGCTACATAGGATGCTACAAGAGAAAGGAGACACCATGAACCGGGAAACCTGGGACAACGGTCAAGGCACCAACTTAAATTGGATTAAAAGATAAAGCATTGACATACTCTGTGAGTAAATCAGCTGCTTAAACTGCTTAAAAACCGAGGGTTTAATACCACTTTAACCCCTTCCTGACAGTAGGTGCATCAAATCGCCTGATTATTATTATTATACAGGATTTATATAGCACAAACAGTTTGCACAGCGCTTTACAACATGAGGGCAGACAGTACAGTTAAAATACAACTCAATACAGGAGGAATCAGAGGGCTCTGCTCAATCTAGAAGATGCCAGTTTTGCACTTTTGGAATGGGTTTGTAAAACTGTACAAATCATTGTAACTAATTTGGTGTATCCAGGCAAACTATACATTCATATCGTTTGATCTTTTTTATTATCAAAGGAAACTTGGCCCAAAATAGTAAAAAAATATATATTTTTGAATTGTAGCTGTATATTTCTTGCTATTACCATAACCCCCTAACAAAGAACATTTAAAAAATTCTCCTACTCCTAAAAATGGCAGCAATATCAGATACGTGACAGCTCAGACTCCATACCCGGAGCGCACTGTGCAGTACGCTCCAGCAAAAAAGACAGGTACACACATATGCGGCCCCATGAATACCAACTTTAGTGAGGCCACAAGTATGTGTACACTTGTAGTAAAGGGGTTGATTTGAAAGTGTAATTAAGACTTTTCCAACACTGTACCAAAAGTTTTAAGGCAGAACTCCAGCCCAACAACTTAGCCACATATTTGCGTACTATTTTATTTGCCAAAATATTTGTAATTCTGTGAACCTATGTGATCATATCTGCTTCTACAGTACCTATTGCTCGTCTAACTTACTATCAGTTTTATCCCCACAATTAATTGAGAGATCATAAGTTAAAATCAATAGAATGTTATAAAAACATTGCCAATTTTAAGACCCTTTCACACTGGGGTGGTTTTCAGGTGCTTTAGCGCTGGAAATGGCCTCTGCTAAGCGCCTGAAAACCACCTCCCATTAATTCCAGTGTGACTTTTCACACTCCGGCGGTGCGCTTGCGGGACGTTATGAAAAGTCCTGCAAGCAGCATCTTTGGGGGGGGGGGGGGAGCGCTGTATTTATCGCTCCCAAAACGCCCTGCCCTTCAGAATGAATGGGCAGCACTTTGAAAGCGCAGCAAAACGGGAGTCTTTAACCCTTTTTTAGGGGTTAAAAGCATCCCATTAGCGGCCAAAAAGCGGCGCTAAAACAAGTGGCGCTTTAGCACTAACGGCCGGTGCTTTCAGTGTGAAAGCACTTTAATGCCACGTACACATGAGCGGAATGTCCGACAGAAAAAGTCAGACGGAAGCTTTTCATCGTATATTCCGATCGTGTGTATTGGACTTTTTTTCAGAAAATTCTGACGGACCTAGAAATAGAACATGTTCTAAATATTTCCGGCGGAACCAATTCCTATCGTTAAAACCGCTCGTCTGTATGCTTTTCCGAAGGACCAAAAACGACTCATGCTCTGAAGCAAGTATGAGACGGAAGCTATTGGCTACTGGCTATTGAACTTCCTTTTTCTAGTCCTGTGGTACATGTTGTACGTCACCGCGTTCTTGACGGTCGGACTTTGGTGTGATCACAGTTCGGACAGTTTCAGCGGAATTCCGTCGGAACTCCGTCGGAAAAACCTTCAGAGTTTATTCCGACGGGAAAACCGGTCCTGTGTACGCAGCATTAGTGTTGAAGCACAGCAAACTACAACTCTTCAACATATAAGCACAAATCTTCACCAAACCTTGCACGTTCTACAAGTCTTTGGGGTTGATTTACTAAAGGCAAATAGGCTGTTCACTCTATAAGGGAAATTGCTTTGAAATTCAATTTGGAAAGAATATTCAATCACATGAAAGGAAAATAGAAAACTATTTTTTTCCTTGATTGTTTAGATGATAGAAGTTAGCACAGCTCATTCACTAAGCTAAGGGAAAATTACTTTGTAAAGTGAAAATTGCCTTGCAAAGTGAACAGCCTATTTGCATTATTTGCCTTTAGTAAATCATGGCCTTCATGGTTGATTATGCTTGGACAAGTTTAGGTGGATATTTTTATAGTGAACGAAAAGTGATATTACCAAGCCACCAGACCTTAATTTCAGACTATTGCTGCATGTTATTCCATCCCATAGACATCCCTGAAACAGAACATAGTCGTGGAGTATTATTTTCTGCTATAAGCCTATTTAAAAACACTTTGCTGTAACTCAGGGTGCTAACTGAGGCAGATAACCTGGTAAAAATTACACCATACAGGTCAATCTACCATGTAGAAATATTATGTGTCAGTGAAAAGACTTCTCTGGCAAACCAATTTACTTTCTACAACAGCCTTTCACAACCTATTTAGCCTAGATAAACCCCTAAAATAATTCAGGGCTCAGGGAACTCCTTCTAAAATCAATCGATTAAGGATTAGTGGGAATAATGACCTTTATATTGGTGGTCAATAGGAAGAATGCCCCCTTTATAGAATGATCAGCAAGCCACCTTTACAGAGAGCAATACAGATGATTGGTATCATAACGCTGGCTTTGCCAAGTGGCATTAGACCCAGAATTATGCAGGTACCATCAGATGGAAGTTCAATTAGCCACAGCTCAAGGAACCCCTAACAACCTCTGGAGGAACCCTAGGGTTCCACAGAACCTTGGTTGAGAATGTCTGATCTAGAGGCTAAAAGTGCCCATCATTTTCTATAGCTGCAGGCAATTTTTTGTTTTTTGTTATTTTAATACAAGGGCTATGAAAACTATTATCAAATTATTTCAGTATACCTGCACATACAGTGGGGACGGAAAGTATTCAGACCCCCTTAAATTTTTCACTCTTTGTTATATTGCAGCTATTTGCTAAAATCATTTGACTTGATTTTTTTTCCTCATTAATGTACACACAGCACCCCATATTGACAGAAAAACACAGAATTGTTGACATTTTTGCAGATTTATTAAAAAAGAAAAACTGAAATATCACATGGTCCATGGTATTCAGACCCTTTGCTCAGTATTTAGTAGAAGCACCCTTTTGATCTAATACAGCCATAAGTCTTTTTGGGAAAGATGCAACAAGTTTTTCACACCTGGATTTGGGGATCCTCTGCCATTCCTCCTTGCAGATCCTCTCCAGTTCTGTCAGGTTGGATGGTAAACATTGGTGGACAGTCATTTTTAGGTTTCTCCAGAGATGCTCAATTTAGTTTAAGTCAGGGCTCTGGCTGGGCCATTTAAGAACAGTCATGGAGTTGTTGTGCAGCCACTCCTTCGTTATTTTAGCTGTGTGCTTAGGGTCATTGTCTTGTTGGAAGGTAAACCTTCGGCCCAGTCTGAAGTCCTGAGCACTCTGGAGAAGGTTTTCGTCCAGGATATCCCTGTACTTGGCCGCATTCATCTTTCCCTCGATTGCAACCAGTTGTCCTGTCCCTGCAGCTGAAAAACACCCCCAGAGCATGATGCTGCCACCACCATGCTTCACTGTTGGGACTGTATTGGACAGGTGATGAGTAGTGCCTGGTTTTCTCCACACATACCGCTTAGAATTAAGGCCAAAAAGTTTTTTTGTAACCTTGGCCAGATCTGTGCCTTGCCACAATTCTGTCTCTGAGCTCTTCGGGCAGTTCCTTTGAGCTCATGATTCTCATTTGCTCTGACATGCACTGTGAGCTGTAAGGTCTTATATAGACAGGTGTGTGACTTTCCTAATCAAGTCCAATCAGTATAATCAAACACAGCTGGACTCAAATGAAGGTGTAGAACCATCTCAAGGATGATCAGAAGAACTGGACAGCACCTGAGTTAAATATATGAGTGTTACAGCAAAGGGTCTGAATACTTAGGACCATGTGATATTTCAGTTTTTCTTTTTAAATAAATCTGCAAAAATGTCAACAATTCTGTGTTTTTCTGTCAATATGGGGTGCTGTGTGTACACTAATGAGGAAAAAAAATGAACTTAAATGATTTTAGCAAATGGCTGCAATATAACAAAGAGTGAAAAATTTAAGGGGGTCTGAATACTTTCCGTCCCCACTGTAAGTCAAATATCTGGAGGATTGGGTCATTTTTAACCTAATATGTCAGTAGTGACTCGCTTTATTGGATTTATTTGTCATTATCCATCCGAAGAAATCATTTTTGCCCAGGGAGTTTTCTTTTTAAAGCAGAACTAAACTCTCTCAATCAACATGAACTATTTTGTCAGTATATGTGAACCCTTACTTTGACAACCTATTCACTTTAAAACAAAAATGAAAGGCAAAGCATTTGTGTATATTTATTTTAAAAAGCTATAAATGCTTTTTTGTCTTTTTTTTTTTTTATAAGTGATGGGTGTTGAGAATCAGCAGTACATGGATCTTCCCCAAAAATGGCTGTGCAAGGGCGGGTGTCAGAAAAAATCTTGGTTATTGGAGGACAGGTAGACAGTTTTTTGGCTGTGCTGGGAGAACAGACTGATGGATGAGCATCCATGCCTAGCGTGGTAGGCTTGAAATAGGAAAGCAGGAGGGCTGGCAGGATTCACCATGGATTTCACACAAAGAAAGCAATACAAAGAGAACAGGATACTTTTTAACACAAGTACATGGCACAGCAAGCACATATCAGTAATATGAATGGTTTGGGTAACATATTCTTCGATCCTTACACTGATCAAATTAGTAAATAGATAGGAAAGTATATGTATACTTAACATTTTTTTACATTTCTTCAGATGCTTCATGGTATCTGGCCTAGGTCAAAATGTGGTCATACATCCCATGAGTCTTCATGGGCATTTTTTAAAATTTTATTCAGAGGAGGGGCTTTCTCAGCTAAGCACGCACTCTGCATGCCTGAGCTAAGAGCAGATGGATTCCAGGAAGTAAATGCTACATGAATCATCTGCCCTTACTCAAGATGGCTGTGGCTAGAAATAATAGGAGGCTGTTTTCAAAGTGATTTCTCAACAAAATAAACCATGGAAACATGGACGGATGAAGGGGCGAGTTTGCTTTGCATATTAAAAATGAATGAAATAGTATTTATAGTTTGTGTTGCTCAGATAGAGTTTAGTTCCAATTTAATAAAGCACAATTTACACTTGTGAGCATGCGCTTGTGTGTGCAAGAATTTCATGCATGTTAGCACGTGGTACCACAACAAGGCGTGAATACATGTTGTCATTTAGGTTACATTCACACCTGCCATTTAGGCCGATGTGAATTGCAGCCGCAGGAATCTTGAATCCTGCTACGGCTCTGAGCGGCTAGGTGTGGCTGCCGGTGGGAATGCAGCCTAATTTTTAATTAGAGCCCAAAGCTCATAAACAGCTAAAGAAAATGTCTGCCACTTCTGCAGTACGCTGACAAAAATATGGGATATACATTTATTGGTGGATGCACATTTAGGGCCCAATAAAAAAAGATAGAATGTGCAATGTGACAAAAAAACATGAAAACATGTACGCAAGAGTGCAAAGGTCCAGGTTTGGGGGATTTAGATTATACTCCAGATCAATAAATGTCATTTTATATATTGAACAGCATTATGCTGACTGACCCTAGAAAACGTGAATGGTTTGCATGCAGCATAGACTGGTATTGGCTCAGAGAGTTACCACATGAATGTCATTCCCAGAAGTGACAGCTCCTGCTGTGGAGCTGTCAGAAAAATCAGTATAATGTAATACTACATGTTTGTTTTAGGTTAGTTCACTGTTCCAGCCTTCCACTTATTCATTCCCACAAAAGGTAAAGATTTACATGAACAGCCTCTCATTGGACTTCAGTCAACCATTCCAAGAGCTGCAATAACAAAATCCTGCTTTAGTGTGGTTCTGCTTAACCGCTGTCTATGTATTTAACCGTGATGACCAGTGCTCTTCAGGGCCAGTTCTTCTGCTAGAAAACATTTGATACTATTTATCCATCTGCAAGGATCAAATTTAAGAATACTTCCCCATGATTGTTTTAGACACCCCATTCCAGGAATCCAGAGTGTCACTAGTATTGGCTGACTTAGCAAGTGGAATATTCCAGCCCACAGTAATTATCGCCTCACCTTTCATTGACATCTCTGTGATTTCCCCTTCTAGCAGCCATATATAACATAACTATTTGATTACTCATCTCTCTCTGGAGTCCTGTAAGCCCAGAACTATTCTTACTGTTCCTCCACATACCACGTTTCACTCTGCTTCTGCTTTAATCTCACTTTTGTGTTACAAAGCTATAAATGATCTATGGTTGTGATATACACATTTACGCTAATAAAAGTCAAATATCACCTTTCCGCCTCATTGCAGAGAGCAGGAAACCCTCCCGTGGCCTTTTTGAATATGGCAATTTGCAAAACACAGTATCACACTGCAACCAGGCTGAAATAATATTTTATTTGTGCGACCGAACTGCTAAATGTGGAAATCAAATTGATTTCTAGGCATAACGTAACTGCACATTAACTCTTCAATATGCCATACTCTTAAATGAAGGCCAATGGGTATTGTTACCAAATGGCCACAATAACAGTTTCACATTTTAATCTGCAAACTCAGCACAAGTAGTAAACAGTCAGAATGGTAATGTTTAGTCAGTCATCCCAATAAGAAGAAGTCCCATGAGACGAAACGCGTCGGGAGGACTCCACTGCCGCCATTTTTATTTACAAGCGCTTGATTTGTTCTTCTTAATATGTAAGTGTGTTTCTTTTTATTAAATTTTATATATTTACGGAATTACACTATTTGGCCCTTTTTCTATCCCATATGGGGTTTGTTCAAGGACATCTCCAACCTCTACTCTGAAAAGACTCCCCGATGAGGCATCCCTAGGACTCCAACGTACCGGTGGGATCTCCCTACCATCTGCCAGGGGGCAACTTTTCAAGCTTTTCCGACTCATACAGCGTATGCTGGTTTGGGTCCTAGCTTTCCGGTAAGCCTCCATTTATATGGGTGGTGGTATCTGCACATCCTTATCTGTTTTATTACATTTCCGGAGAAGGTCACCAAGGTTGGCACGGTTGCTACCAGACTGTAAAGCCTATACAGCATCCACCATCTAGAAACCCAACATTCATCTTCTATTTCCATTATTTGGTGGACTATTTAGCTCTTTTGGTATTCATTATAAAACTCACGTGGTGATTATTTGTGGACTATTTTGACTTATCCACGATGGACATTTATTATTTATATATTTATTAAAATTGTTCATGTAATATTATTTATTAATATTTACTTTATATCACTTTGAATCTACAGCGCTACACCCACTTTATACACTCTATAGATCCCAATAATGGAGTAACACTTTGAAAAATTACCTTAACCCCTTCACATCTAAGGGTAAAACAAATCAATTTTGCAATTTTGACTTGTGTTAGTAAATCCAAAGATATCATCAAAACTACTTTGTGCATTCAGGTGGGTTATACCTTGTTTTTTTTCAGGACAAATTTGGCTTTCATTTGGTAGTAAATAGTTGTGGATGTCTCCTGGTTTTTTTTTTTTATTATCAAAGGAAAACTGTCCCAAAATAGAATTTAAAAAAAAAAAATGTAGCTGTATATTTCTTGTTACTACCATAACCTACCACCAAGGAACAAACCAAAATAAATTCTCTTTCTCCTAATAATCGCAAAGGTAGCACATATGTGTATGTAAAGGGCCGTACACACGATCGGACTTTTTAACAACAAACAAACATGCAAATTAGCTGTTTTGGAGCAACATCTGACCCTGTGTACGCTCCATCGGACAAACTTTTTCAGTTTCCATCAGACTTTTTTTGTTGGCTGTGCGAACGGACAAACTTTCCGGCAACAAAAGTCCGATGGAGCAAAGACCGATCATGTGTACACAAAGCCATCGGACTTTTGTACAAACTACAGTACGCAGCCGCGAGAATGTCTCAGGGGCAGGGTACTGTACATCTCGTGCTAGCTGCAATAGGAAAAACACATTTTCCTACTGCTGCGGGCGTGAGAGGGAATTCCCCTCTGGAGAATACCAAACCCTTCGGTCTGGTATGGATTTTAAGGGTAACCCCCTACGCCGAAAAAACGGCGTGAGGTCCCCCCAAAATCCATACCAGACCCTTATCCGAGCACGCAGCCTGGCCGGTCAGGAAAGGGGTTGGGGACGAGCGAGCGGCCCCCCTCCTGAGCCGTACGAGGCCGCATGCCCTCAACATGGGGGTGGGTGCTTTGGGGGAGGGGGCGACCTGCAGGGCCCCCCACCCCAAAGCACCTTGTCCGCATGTTGATGAGGACAAGGGCCTCTTCCCGACAACCCTGGCCATTGGTTGTCGAGGTCTGCAGGCAGGGGGCTTATCGGAATCTGGGAGCCCCCTTTAATAAGGGGGCCCCCAGATCCCGGCCCCCCACCCTATGTGAATGAGTATGGGGTACATCGTACCCCTACCCATTCACCTAGGGAAAAAAGTGTCAATAAAAAACACAGTACACAGGTACGCAACGGACTTATATAGGCGGTGACCCCGCCCCCTATGACATCACAGTCCCGGGGCATGCTGGGACTGTGAGGTCATAAGGGGGTGTGGTCATGTCATCCTATGACCACGCCTCCTTATGGCCTCACAGTCCCAGCATGCCCTGGGACTGTGATGTCATAGGGGGCGGGGTCACCGCCTATATAAGTCCATTGCGGAGCGCTCAGAGAGCATTCCAGCTGGAGAGAGCGTCGTATCAACATCTCTGGAAGAGAAGAGGGAAGAAGACGATCCAGAAGTCTGGGCCACCGCTGGCAAAAGAGCGGCAGAAGATAGTGGTGGAGCCGGCAGAAGATGCGGACCCCGGGAGAAGACGCCGGAGAGACCCCTGAAGTTGGAAGAAGACCCCCGAAGTCAGAAGAGGACCCCCGAAGTCGGAAGAAGACCCCGGAGCTGCCTAATAAATTACTATAAAAACCTGTGTACTGTGTTTTTTATTGACACTTTTTTCCCTAGGTGAATGGGTAGGGGTACGATGTACCCCATACTCATTCACATAGGGTGGGGGGCCAGGATCTGGGGGCCCCCTTATTAAAGGGGGCTCCCGGATTCCGATAAGCCCCCCACCCACAGACCCCGACAACCAACGGCCAGGGTTGTCGGGAAGAGGCGCTTGTCCTCATCAACATGGGGGCAAGGTGCTTTGGGGTGGGGGGGCCCGCAGGGCGCCCCCCTCCCCCAAAGCACCCACCCCCCATGTTGAGGGCATGCTGCCTGGTACGGCTCTGGAGGGGGGGGGCGCTCGCTCGTCCCCACCACCTTTCCTGACCGGCCAGGCTGCGTGCTCGGATAAGGGTCTGGTATGGATTTTGGGGGGACCCCCCACGCTGTTTTTTTGGCGTAGGGGGTTACCCTTAAAATCCATACCAGATCTAAGGGCCTGGTATGCCCCTGGAGGGGAACCCATGCCGGTTTTTTATTTAAAATTTGGCGTGGAGTTCCCCCTCAAGATTCATACTAAACACAGTGCATGGTATAGGTGGGGATCCAACTCGAATCCCCGCACCAGTGTGAACCCGGCTCGCAAGGTGTCAATCTCGCCAATAAAAGTGGCGAGATTGACACAATATCAGACAACACTAAAGAAGTTGACCAAAGGGTGGTGGTAAAGAGCTGAAAAACCACGTGATTTGGTGAAAGTTGGCTGGAAAAGTCCTGTTATTTGTATGCAAGACAAACTTTTGGGCAACGCCCTTTGTACAAAAATCCAAGGGACAGTTTGTACAAAGTCCTATCGTGTGTATGGGGCTTTAGTTGTTGTTTGTACCATAGTGCAGCCCAGAAGCAATAGTGCACATTTTGCTTTTTGGTCCTACTAAAACATACTGACACTAACTGACACTGATGCTAATTAAAAAAAAAAAAATTCTGTCCAAAATATACTGACCCTGACCTTTGACCCAAAAACTAGATTTGAACACTGTCTGTCCTAACAAAGCATTAGAGGTTAGGCTTTTGCATTGTACGTTAATGAGGACAGACCTGGGACAGGCTCACTCTAACATTGTTCAAAAAACCTTGTAGTCAGCCTTGATACCTTCTTCTGAAAAGAAGAAATATTAAAGGCAAAAAATATTTTTAAAAAAATGTTAAGTGTGCTGTGTGAACAGGAACACTTAACAAACTTATAGTGGGGCTTTCTAAAATTGTACTGCAAAAGTGAAAATATGAATACGCTTCGAATATGAATACAATCGAAACTCCGAATAATGAAAAATGTGTCTGAATTTTTATTTGGAACGAACCGCACATATCTAAAAAACAACAATGCATGTGAGTATATTCATACTTGACATTTGAAATAATATCATCTATGCTTATAGAAGTGACAGCTACTGTGGATACGCTATGAAGTGGATGATGTTGGATACATTTTAATATACAGTAAGTAGTCCACAGTGGGTTGAAATTGAAGTAGAACTACTTTTGCTCTAAGCAAGCACTGACTGACACTACAATGCCCTGATGCCCAACCTGTGTCTCTTTGGTATATATATATATATATATATATATATATATATATATATATATATATATATATATATATATATATATATATATATATATATGTATATATATGTATATATATATATATATATATATATATATATATATATATATGTATATATATATATATATATATATATATATATATATATATATATATATATATTAAGGTGCACTGCAGGACTTGCTTATGTCATTATATATTTTATCTTATTTATGTTTTTTATTATGTTTTAACTACATTTACTGTGTGCACACAAGTGACAATATGGAAATAAGTACAAAATATAAGCCACACTCCAAAACTTAGCTCTTCTGTTTAATTTGTCCAAAAAAATTGCATACATTGATGTCTCCACCCAAAACCATCCTTAACGAGTTTCACTACTGCTGGCTAGCTCAGTGGAGTGAAACGTCAATGTGCGCAGTCTTTTTTTTGACAAATTAAACACAGAAAGAAGAGCTAAGCTTTGGAATGTGGCTTATTTTTTTTACTTTTGACTGTGAGTGAAGAAGGGCTGTGGTAGCGAGCACCCTGGTTGTCCTTGTGGGATGAGAGGTGCAAGTCTGGAGCATGGAGCCATGGGTTTGGGTATGTTCTTAATATAGAAATAAGCACACACATCTACATTTTGAATAGAATATGCTTGTGTAAAAGTTTGTATAATAATTGTTTATGTAATTAATTTCTATTAAATTGTATAAATAAAAAAATAACTTTAAAGTGCAAAAGCCAAAATAGTTTTTGTGTACTGAAAGCACTGCATAAGTGACTACATTCTGAGGATCTTAAGCACTTGCTACATAGAATTCTTGGATAAATTCTTGGCAGGCATTGCTTCTTTTATGAACGATATACTTGAACACAGTGATCAATGTTCTTAATGGCAAAAGTTGCATCATTTTTGGAACAATGCTGTAGTCTGTAATGTAAGAACCAATTACTGAAATATATCATTCTTTTTCCAGGGCAAAGCACGACTAGAGACATCTTCGTGACTGTGTAGTTCCTGTAATGTGTCAAAACACATACTGCACAATACCTACTTTGATAAACTGCTGAATTTCATGATGTTAACAGCTTCAAAGCGAGTCTTATTATCCCAGTATAAGCAATTACATTACTATGCATATTTGAACTATGTACGTTATAAGTTGATGACACTTTTACCAGCTGCACAGTTTCATTCTAATGCTGCTGATAAGTAGTAAAAAAATAGTGAAATCGGTATTATCTCCACAATAACCTATGACATATTAAGTCAGAAAACAGGTGTTGGACCAAGTTTATTTTCTTCTGGTACTGAACTCATAAATTTGAAACGTCTGGCTCCCATAACGTACAAACATAATAACGAGGGCTGTATGATCATTTCAGATACTGGAGTATAGTGTGTCCCAGCTGACCTATTCATCAAGAGTTCTATGCATAACATGAAGACCACATACAAGGTAGACACTTGCAGGACATCTTTGAACTGCTGCTCTAGCCACAATGCACACATTCTAATTCCAGGTGGTTGTGATTTTCGGGTAATTATATCTGATTTATGGCAATTTGCTGTGTTTACACAGCACCTGCAACCGTACCAAATCATTCTCTCATTCAGTATCTCAGCACAAGAGATCTTTTGGAAACCATTAAAGCAGCTAAGCCTAATAAATAAAAAAAAAAAAACATATATACATTAATGTTAAAATCTAACTCAGGTCATTTTTAGCAGTAAAGAAAGCTGCTGGAATTAATATTTCTGTCAGAGTTTTATTTAGGTCTGTGAGAAACGTTTCCTTAGTTTCTGTTCCTGTAATGGTCATACAAAAATCAGGGAGGAGGTGGTTGTCATGGGAGGAAAAACAGCTATAACAAGGTCATAAAACCATAAATTCCTCTCCCCAATCTAATAAAAAAAAGTTTTTTTTTGTTTAGTTTTTTCTATTTGTCTGTGTCCCCATAGGACAGAGATTTCCCATCACTTTTGTCTTGGTAAAAGAGAAATATCCCCAAAGGGGACACATATGCCAATAACAACCTGAAAAAGTCTATAACCCTTTTCTATTTTGTCCAAAACAATATAAAATACTTTGGCTTAAGTTGAGCAACCAATAAGATTCAAGCTCTTATTTTCTATGGAGGTTGGTTAGAAAATAAACAAATTTATTTAGCCTTTGACATTGTTTTCTTTTTTTTTGAAATAAGGAAATGAGACTTGGTAATCTAGCAGACTGACTATTTATCTATGCAAATCTACACATTAGAAATACAGCACAGGATATGTTCATCTGCTGCATGATAAACTTAATAAAATAAAAATGTTATTTGAAAAAAAAAAAAATAAGAAATACAGGCGGTCCCCAGTTTACAAACAAGATAGGAGGTACATTGTTTAAGTGTAACTCCAGCCAAAAAAAATTATTTTTACTTTTTTTGGATATGTAATGTTAGTTTTGCTGTCTGTGACCCTGTTCAGGAGATTTAACCTCACTTTCTGTCCCTGTGACAATTGGATTTTGGGTTGTTGTAGAAACAAGGATTGGTGATAAAGCTTCAGTGGAGACACCTTTTTCCCATGATAACGCTTACAGGAGTAAATTTCCCTTCCTAGGGGTAGATTTCCTCTCACTTCCTGTTGTCTCCTTCCATTTGTAATCATGAGTTGTATGTAAGTATGGGATTTCCCCTAATAAGAAAGAGTTGTATAAATGTGTTGCACTGGCTCATCAATATTCAGTGAGTTATCTGTTCTAAACCATAGGAGTTTCTCTTATCTTACTTTATGACCACATTATGTGACCTCGCAAGGTCTCATGTGGTGAAATAGTTAATGGGAACTATTTTTCTCCTCTGAGCATCAGACACCTTCCCAAGCACAAGCTGATACCACCGCCTCGCACCGGTCGTGGAGCAGACCGTGCTCTGTGAACAGAAGGACACGGGAGCCATGCCAATGTGCAGCAGTGGTGGCCTGCCAGCCATCCCAGCTATTCCCCTCCACTCGCCACACTCCGTGAGTGATCTGCCTCTGGAGGTACATGACTGGCAACTAAGCCACGAGGAGAGATCAAGGACGTTCTGATTAGCTGGTACAGCTATGATGCATAGTGCTGCCCTTGAAACTTTCTGCTGACAGTGAGTTATACATACATGTACTATCTTTGCTCATTGCATCACTGCATCCATTCCAATCCGATCACCATATAGCCATCTGGGAACTATTATGCACCTTCATGCTTCCTCAGGAACATTGATAGGGTTTAGCAGTGTTTGGCTGGTCTATTTTCAAACATAATTCAGTGGATGCCACAGTATCTGCAGACATGCAGCAATTTACTCCTGTCCTTTGTCCTCCCTTTATTCCCAGGACTATTCCATACTAGCGGTATTTCCCCTAGCCACGGTTCGATGCTCTTTTTGATTTTTTCCATTTTTGCAAAGGCCATTGCATGTATTTTTACTAAGAGGATTACCTGGTCGGTGGTACAGCCATCTGAATTGGCACTCATTCATAGTGCTCTGATGATATATTTTTTCTTGGGTGCTGTCTACTGCCGCGTACACACGATCGGAATTTCAGCCCGCAAAAGACCAATGAGAGTTTTTCAACGGAAAATGCGACCGTGTGTATGCTCCATCGGACTTTTGCTGGCCAAATTCCAGCCAGCAAAAGATTGAGAGCATGTTCTCAATTTTTTGGTCGGAAAAAGTTCCTCTCCGAAAATGCGATCGTCTGTGGCAATTCCGACGCGCAAAATTCCTACGCATGCTCGGAAACAATTCGATGCATGCTCGGAAGCATTGAACTTCATTTTCTCGGCTCGTCGTAGTGTTGTACGTCACCGCTTTCTTGACGGTCATAAGTTCAGCGAACTTATGCGTGACTGTGTGTATGCAAGGCAAACTTGAGCGGAATCCATTATATCTTTTTCCGATGAGAAGTCCGATCATGTGTACGCGGCATTATGCTTTGTTTCATGTTTTTATGTGTGTTTGTCTTTGGTCCCAGACAACGTTGTCTATATGATGTTGGGTGTAGGATCTCTGCTTATTACTTTTTATGGTATTTGGTCATACTTTTTGTCAATTAATTTATAAATTATACATAATTTGTGGTATTATTTTCCTGGGCTCTGTTTATGTGGCATCTAGCACTGTACCCTCTCCTTGATATAGTGTATTTTTTCCATGCACTTTTAAATTAATAACAAAGAAACTTGGAAGGTTAAATCGTTCCCCACTATTCATTGGAAGTCATAACTGTGAAAGCAGCAGGGAACTGTGCTTCTAAGTCTTACTTATGTAAGCTTTGAATATTATGAAAAATGCTTTATGAGATAATGGATAATTTTTCCAAAATGTAATAAATACCTAAAAATGTGGTCCTCATAGCAATGGAGGAAACTTACGTTTTTCCTTCTCTATATCCACACCTTCACTCTCTGTGTCACTTGGGAGGATCCAGGGCTGGCGAGATCCCTGCAATTGTTCATAGGATTCCTCCTAGTAAATGGGGCAGAAAATTATTTGCATATCAAACATTTATTTATAGTTGCATCATCTCATCACCTCATCAGCTTGTAGTTGCATCACATGCAAAGGAAACTGACCAGTTAAAGTGATTGCAAAGCTTTATTTTTTTATTAAAACAATAAATACTTACATGCTCTGTGCAATGGTTTTGCACAGACTAGACCAGATCTTCTTCTTCTGGGCTCTCCCGCTGGTGCTCCTGGCCCCTCCACTTCAGCGAGTGCCCCCATAGAAAGCTAGACTCAGACAGCAGAGCTTGGTCCCGCCCCCTGCTCCCTTGTCACAGAATTTGATTGCCAGCAGCAGGAGCCAGTTTTAGTGAGTTATATAAGTATTTGATCCCCTATCAATCAACAAGACTTCAGGCTCCCAGGTGTCTTCTATACAGGTAACAGGCTAAGACTAAGAGCACTCTCTTAAAGCTTGCTACCTGTATAAAATACACTTGTCCACAGAGGCAATTAATCATCACCATGGTCAAGACTAGGGATGAGCTTCGAGTTCGAGTCAAACTCATGTTCGACTCGAACATTGGCTGTTCGCAAGTTCACCGAACAGCGAACAATTTGGGGTGTTCGCGGCAAATTCGAATGCCGCGGAACACCCTTTAAAAGTCTATGGGAGAAATCAAAAGTGCTAATTTTAAAGGCTAATATGCAAGTTATTGTCATAAAAAGTGTTTGGGGACCTGGGTCCTGCCCCAGGGGACATGGATCAATGCAAAAAAAAGTTTTAAAAACGTCCGTTTTTTCAGGAGCAGTGATTTTAATAATACTTAAAGTCAATCAATAAAAGTGTAATATCCCTTTAAATTTCGTACCTGGGGGGTGTCTATAGTGTGCCTGTAAAGGGGCGCATGTTTCCTGTGTTTAGAACAGTCTGACAGCAAAATGACATTTTGAAGGAAAAAACTCATTTAAAACTACCCGCGGCTATTGCATTGCCGACAATACACATAGAAGTTCATTGATAAAAACGGCATGGGAATTCCCCAAAGGGGAACCCCGAACCAAAATTAAAAAAAAAAAATGACGTGGGGGTCCCCCTAAATTCCATACCAGGCCCTTCAGGTCTGGTATGGATATTAAGGGGAACCCCGGCCAAAATTTAAAAAAAAAAATGACGTGGGGTTCCCCCTAAATTCCATACCAGACCCTTCAGGTCTGGTATGGATTTTAAGGGGAACCCCGCGCCAAAAAAAAAAAAAAAAAAACGGCGTGGGGTCCCCCCAAAAATCCATACCAGACCCTTATCCGAGCACGCAACCTGGCAGGCCGCAGGAAAAGAGGGGGGGACAAGAGTGCGGCCCCCCCTCCCTCCTGAACCGTACCAGGCCACATGCCCTCAACATTGGGAGGGTGCTTTGGGGTAGCCCCCCAAAACACCTTGTCCCCATGTTGATGAGGACTAGGGCCTCATCCCCACAACCCTGGCCGGTGGTTGTGGGGGTCTGCGGGCGGGGGGCTTATCGGAATCTGGAAGCCCCCTTTAACAAGGTGACCCCCAGATCCCGGCCCCCCCCTGTGTGAAATGGTAAGGGGTACCCCTACCATTTCACGAAAAAAGTGTCAAAAATGTTAAAAATGACAAGAGACAGTTTTTGACAATTCCTTTATTTAAATGCTTCTTCTTTCTTCTATCTTGCTTCATCTTCTGGTTCTTCTGGCTCTTCTGGTTCTTCTGGTTCTTCCTCCGGCATTCTCGTCCAGCATCTCCTCCGCGGCGTCTTCTGTCTTCTTCTCCTCGGGCCGCTCCGCACCCATGGCATGGGGGGGAGGCTCCCGCTCTTCTCTTCTTCTCTTCTTCTTTTCTTCTTTTCTTCTCTTCTTCTTCATTTTCTTCTCCGGGCCGCTCCGCAATCCATGCTGGCATGGAGGGAGGCTCCCGCTGTGTGACGGCGCTCCTCGTCTGACAGTTCTTAAATAACGGGGGGGGCGGGGCCACCTGGTGACCCCGCCCCCCTCTGACGCACGGTGACTTGACGGGACTTCCCTGTGGCATTCCCCGTGACGTCACAGGGAAGTCCCGTCAAGTCACCGTGCGTCAGAGGGGGCGGGGTCACCGGGTGGCCCCGCCCCCCCCCGTTATTTAAGAACTGTCAGACGAGGAGCGCCGTCACACAGTGGGAGCCTCCCTCCATGCCAGCATGGATTGCGGAGCGGCCCGGAGAAGAAAATGAAGAAGAAGAGAAGAAGAGAAGAAAAGAAGAAAAGAAGAAAAGAAGAAGAGAAGAAGAGAAGAGCGGGAGCCTCCCCCCCATGCCATGGGTGCGGAGCGGCCCGAGGAGAAGAAGACAGAAGACGCCGCGGAGGAGATGCTGGACGAGAACGCCGGAGGAAGAACCAGAAGAACCAGAAGAGCCAGAAGAACCAGAAGATGAAGGAAGATAGAAGAAAGAAGAAGCATTTAAATAAAGGAATTGTCAAAAACTGTCTCTTGTCATTTTTAACATTTTTGACACTTTTTTCGTGAAATGGTAGGGGTACTTATGTACCCCCTTACCATTTCACACGGGGGGGGGCTGGGATCTGGGGGTCACCTTGTTAAAGGGGGCTTCCAGATTCCGATAAGCCCCCCGCCCGCAGACCCCCACAACCACCGGCCAGGGTTGTGGGGATGAGGCCCTTGTCCTCATCAACATGGGGACAAGGTGTTTTGGGGGGCTACCCCAAAGCACCCTCCCAATGTTGAGGGCATGTGGCCTGGTACGGTTCAGGAGGGAGGGGGGGCCGCACTCTCGTCCCCCCCTCTTTTCCTGCGGCCTGCCAGGTTGCGTGCTCGGATAAGGGTCTGGTATGGATTTTTGGGGGGACCCCACGCCGTTTTTTTTTTTTTTTTTGGCGCGGGGTTCCCCTTAAAATCCATACCAGACCTGAAGGGTCTGGTATGGAATTTAGGGGGAACCCCACGTCATTTTTTTTTTTAAATTTTGGCCGGGGTTCCCCTTAATATCCATACCAGACCTGAAGGGCCTGGTATGGAATTTAGGGGGACCCCCACGTCATTTTTTTTTTTAAATTTTGGTTCGGGGTTCCCCTTTGGGGAATTCCCATGCCGTTTTTATCAATGAACTTCTATGTGTATTGTCGGCAATGCAATAGCCGCGGGTAGTTTTAAATGAGTTTTTTCCTTCAAAATGTCATTTTGCTGTCAGACTGTTCTAAACACAGGAAACATGCGACCCTTTACAGGCACACTATAGACACCCCCCAGGTACGAAATTTAAAGGGATATTACACTTTTATTGTTTGACTTTAAGCATTATTAAAATCACTGCTCCTGAAAAAACGGCCGTTTTTAAAACTTTTTTTTGCATTGATCCATGTCCCCTGGGGCAGGACCCAGGTCCCCAAACACTTTTTATGACAATAACTTGCATATAAGCCTTGAAAATTAGCACTTTTGATTATTCATTTTCGTGTCCCATAGACTTTAACGGTGTTCGCATGTTCGAACGAACTTTTTTCCTGTTCGCATGTTCTGGTGCGAACCGAACAGGGGGGTGTTCGGCTCATCCCTAGTCAAGACCAAAAAGCTGTCCAATGATGTCAGGAATAAAATGTTAAACCTACAAAAGGCTGGAATGGGCTACAAGACCATCGCCAAGCAGCTTGGTGAGAGGGTGACAACATTTGGTGCGATTAATCACAAATAGAAGAAACACAAAATAACTGTCGATCTTCCTCACTGTATATATACAGTATCTCACAAAAGTGAGTACACCCCTCATATTTTTGTAAATATTTGATTCTATCTTTTCATGTCACAACAGCTAGTGGTGTACAGTATAATGCCCCGTACACACGGTCGGATTTTCCGATGGAAAATGTCCGATCGGAGCGTGTTGTCAGAAATTCCGACTGTGTGTGGGCTCCATCGGACATTTTCCATCGGATTTTCCGACACACAAAGTTGGAGAGCAGGAGATAAAATTTTCCGACAACAAAATCCGTTGTCGGAAATTCCGATCGTGTGTACACAAATCCGACGGACAAAGTGCCACGCATGCTCAGAATAAATAAAGAGATGAAAGCTATTGGCCACTGCCCCGTTTATAGTCCCGACGTACGTGTTTTACGTCACCGCGTTCAGAACGATCGGATTTTCTGACAACTTTGTGTGACCGTGTGTATGCAAGACAAGTTTGAGCCAACATCCGTCGGAAAAAATCCTAGGATTTTGTTGTCGGAATGTCCGAACAAAGTCCGACCGTGTGTACGCCCTATAACAGTGTAAATTTGCTGTCCCCTCAAAATAACTCGACACACAGCCATTAAAGTGGAGTTCCATCCGTAAAAACATTTTTACATTACTGTGCAGCAAATGATATAACAAATGACATTTGGAGAAATGTTTTTATTTTTTTTTACTTACCTTTTAATCCTTGTTGCTATGTGGTCCCTTCAAATCTTCCCCTTCCTCACGGCGGCTCCTGATGTCACTTCCCTCGGCGCCTCTGCTCGCTACTGCTCCTGGGAGATGTGTGTCATCATTTCCCAGAAGTCAGTGGGCATTGGCGAGGGCTAGAATCACGTTACTTCTAAACTGGAAGTGACGCGGGAAAAGGCGGAATTCTGCGCCATTTTTAAAATTGGAAGAAAGCCCTTTGTTGCCATTCCCACACATTAGATGCAGGCAGGGTGGCAAACAATATTTTAGTACTTACCTAAAGCAGTGCCGCTCTCTCCCAGCAATGTTTAATCTTCCGTCTGTGTTTGATTATCTTCATTGCCATCACAACATGGTGGGCACTTCCGACGACGCCACCCGTTGTGATGGCAGCGTGAGAACTTTACAGCACTGCGAGCCAGTCATACTGCGCATGCGTGAGAATGGGCAGTGCATGCTGGTCACTCAGCTGCACTGTATCCCGGAACAGTATGCTTGTGGGCTTCAAATGCCCACAAGCAATATGGGATCAGCCAGGACAACAGAATATAACTTTATTTTTTAGAGTAAAGTGGACATCGGGGAACGAAATTTAAAAAACAAGTGTGTTATATGTGAATGTTCTGAGCTTAAGAAATGTTTTAAAAAAAATTAATACATGTCGTTGGAACTCCGCTTTAATGTCTAAACCGCTGGCAACAAAAGTGACTACACCCCTAAGTGAAAATGTATATATTGGGCCCAATTAGCCTTTTTCCTCCCTGGTGTCATGTGAATGGGGAGCAGCTTTTCATGTGACAACACTGAAGAAATTACACTATGACACAAATTACACTTTGCTACAATGTAAAGTAGTGAGTGTACAGCTTGTATAACAGTGTAAATTTGCTGTCCCCTCAAAAAAACTCAACACACAGCCAATAAACCCCTGGCAACAAAAGTGAGTACACCCCTAAGTGAAAATTTCTAAATTGGGCCCAATTAGCCATTTTCCCTCCCCAATGTCATGTAACTCGTCAGTGTTACAAGGTCTCAGGTGTGAATGGGTAGCAGGTGTGTTAAATTTGGTATTATCGCTCTCACTCTCTCATACTGGTCACTGGAAGTTCAACATGGTACCTTTTGGCAAAGAACACTCTGAGGAGGAAGAATTGTTGTTCTACATAAAGATGGCCTAGGCTATAAGATTGCTAAAACCCTGAAACTGAGCTGCAGCACAGTGGCAAGACCATACAGCGGTTTAACAGAACAGGTTCCACTCAGAACAGGCCTCGCCATGGTTGACCAAAGAAGTTGAGTGCACATGCTCAGCATCATATCCAGAGGTTGTTTTTGGGAAATAGACGTACTAGTGCTGCCAGCATTGCTGCAGAGGTTGAAGGGGTGGGGGGTCAGCCTGTCAATGCTCAGACCATACGCCGCACACTGCATCAAATTGGTCTGCATGGCTGTCGTTCCAGAAGGAAGCCTCCTCTAAAGTTGATGCGCACGAGGCCCGCAAACTGTTTGCTACAGTTGATACCTCAATGATCTACACTTCATTGAGGGAACCATGAATGCCAACACGTACTGTGACATACTGAAGCAGAGCATTATCCCCTTCCTTAGGAGACTGGACCACAGGGCACTATTCCAACTTGATAACGACCCCAAACACACCTGCAAGATGACCACTGCCTTGCTAAAGAAGCTGAGGGTAAAGGTGATGGACTGGCCAAGCATGTCTCCAGATCTAAACCCTACTGAGCATCTGTGGGGCATCCTCAAACAGAAGGTGGCCACCAGCTCCGTGATGTCGTCATGGAGGAGTGGAAGTGTACTCCAGTGTCTGCAGACATGCTTGGCCAGTCCATCACCTTTACCCTCAGCTTCTTTAGCAAGGCAGTGGTCGTCTTGGAGGTAGGTTGGGGGTCATTATCATGGTTTGCTTCAGTGTGTCACAGTACATGTTGGCATTCATGGTTCCCTCAACGAACTGTAGCTCCCCAGTGCCGGCAGCACACATGCAGCCCCAGACCATGACACTCCCACCACCATGCTTGACTGTAAGCAAGACACGCTTGTCTTTGTACTCCTCACCTGGTTGCCGCCACACATGCTTGAAACCATCTGAACCAAATAGGTTTATCTTGGGTTCCAGTAATCCATGTCCTTAGTCTGCTTGTCTTCAGCAAACTATTTGCAGGCTTGTTTGTGCATCATCTTTAGAAGCAGACCAATTTGATGCAGTGTGCGGCACATGGTCTGAGCACTGACATGCTGACCCCCCCCCACCCCTTCAACCTCTGCAGCAATGCTGGCAGAACTCATATGTCTATTTCCCAAAGACAACCTCTGGATATGATGCTGAGCATATGCACTCAACTTTTTTGGTCGACCATGGCGAGGCCTGTTCTGAGTGGAATCTGTCCTGTTAAACCGCTGTATGGTCTCGGCCACCATGCTGCTCAGTTTCAGAGTCTTGGCAATCTTCTTATACCTAGGCCATCTTTATGTAGTGCAACAATTCTTTTTTTCAGATCCTCAGACAGTTCTTTTCCATGAGGTGCCATGTTGAACTTCCAGTGACCAGTATGAGGTGAGTGAGAGCGTTAACACCAAATTTAACACACCTGCTCCCCATTCACACCCTAGACCTTGTAACACTAACGAGTCACATGAGACCGGGGAGGGAAAATGGCTAATTGGGCCCAATTTGGACATTTTCACTAAGCCCCGGTACACACAGGGGCGACTTGTCAGGCGACCTAGTCGCCTGACAAGTCGCCTCCCGTTCTGTACAATGGAACCGTTCTAATAGGAGCGACGCAAGTCGCTCTGACTTAGAAAAAGGCTCCTATACTTCTTTTGGGGCGACTTGAGGCGACTTGCATAGACTTCTATACAGAAGTTGCTTTGCAAGTCGCCCTGGCAGTCGTGTGCAGGTCGCCTCGGTGAGGCGACCTGCAAGTCGTGCCGCCCCTAGTGTGAACCGAGCCTTAGGGGTGTACTCACTTTTGTTGCCAGCAGTTTAGACATTAACGGTTATGTGTTGAGTTATTTTGAGGGGACAGCAAATTTATACTGTTATACAAGCTGTACACCACTACTTTACATTGTAGCAAAGTGTCATATTTCTTCTGTGATGTCACATAAAAAGATATAATAAAATATTTACAAAAATGTGAGGGGTGTATTCACTTTTGTGAGATACTGTATATATATATATATATATATATATATACACATATATACATACACACACACATATATATACACACACTTTATTCTAAGTGTTTAGGCATTAATGAGATACAGCCATTGAACTTAAACTAACATATCTCCACTACACCTCTAGCTAAGCAGCTACAGTACATGAAGCAGCTTGGCATCATTATATTGTGTAAGACTGAATGGAGATCTTAAATTATTGAGCTTTAAGAGGGCAACAGTGCCAGGACAAGGTCATGTAGAGCCCAGAGTGAACATGCCAAATTGTGTGCCCCCTCCCCTCCAAGATGCATGAGCATTATGTGTCAGCAAAATCCCCCCCCCCCCCCCCCCACAAAAACACTGTACACTAATCTTCATGCCTACCCCCTAAGCATAAATCCCCCCCCCCCTTCTCCCAGTACATATCTGCTCCCTGCTGAAATCCCCCCTCTCAGCACAAATCTTTGCTCCCCTTACCCCAATTTCCCCCCCAAAAAACAATTCACCCTTGATAACACACATCCTCTACCTCTAAAATTTCCCCTCCTAGTACACATCTTCTCCCCCACTTTCAAATCCCCCTTCCAGCACAAATCCCCCCAAAATCCCCCTATAGCACAAATCTTCTTCCCCTCATTCCCCCTCCCAAAACAAAAGCCCCTAAATCATCACTCGTAGCACCCCCCTCCCCCATATTTCTCCTACTAGAACAATCTTACCCCCTGCCGCCTCCACATTTCCCCTTCCAACACAAATCCCCCCCCAATCTCCTTGTGACAGTCCCCCACCTCACATGATACCACAGTGCCCAGGGCAACTGCCTCTCCTACCCACCTCTTGTTCTCACCCTGAAGGGCAGGCTTCCTAATGCCAGAGCTTCCAGCAAGGTGAACAGTGAGTAGCATAGTACTGACATAACCATATGTCACTCCAAATCTACAATGCGTTAGATCTTACACAGCAGATATACAGCTATAAGGGTGTATGCACAGGAGTGCCCAGGGAACCCTAACACACCAGAAAGTGCACTGTTATTTTTCAGAAAGAGATTGCAGACAAAGGGTAGATTTTTGGGGTACTTTTTAGGCACAATTAAAATGTATGTTCCCTATAATATATGAATTCTTGAGTTTTTGAGTTCAGTCCCACCTAAACGTTATTACCTGCATTCCTAAAAACTTGGTTCTGCAAAAGAGAAGACATCAAGAAATTGACCAGAGCTCAGTGAATTTTGCACTACATTTCACAAAAATAGATTACAGTGCTGCAGATCTAAACCCTTAGGCTTGGTTCACACTTGGGGGTGGGGGTGGTTGCGGGTGCAGGAATTGCACCTGTACATGCACCAGCAACCACCCACAGCCAATACGTGCTGCTCTTTTACAGATGCAAGCGACTGCCATTTATTCTTAACAGCACTCGATGCATGTAAGCATACAGTGCGTTTGCAGGTGCGGGATTTCCTTGTGGCTGCAGTTTTAAAAATGGTGCAGGGACCTTTTTTCTGCAGGTACAGCAGCCCATTCAAGTGAATAAGCTGCTATGCCCAAGCAAACGTGGGCCATGCCAACCACATAGGTCATTCATTAGCTTAATCATCATATAAATAACATGTACAGAATACATTAACTACCCCAATTGTGATGATTTTCAGGTGCCTGTGGCACCTCCTCTCCTTTTTGGAGAGCCCAATAATCCGTGACCACTTGTAAGTCCTGTGGCTGTGGGTGGCCCTATACGGGGTTGAGGTGGGATGGCTCCCCAGCAGCCTTCAAGACCACCAGTGGGAATATCAACTGTCTAATTCGTGTGTGTTTGTTTAAATAAGAAGTCTCTGGAAAAAGCAAGTTTATTGGATGAAGAGGGTAAATATGATGCGACTATTGTTTGATTTTTCTTTTTTACACATGATATATGCATAAATGGTTATGAATGTACATCATATTTCATACTATTAAAAACTGTCTTTTGATGTAATTATAGAAACACAAGAACCCCCTGAGGAAGACCGTAAAAATATAGGTCGAAATGGATTGTGCTTTGTTCCGAACATCGGACAGTACAACCACAATTCAAATATTGTAGGTTGCTAATTTAATAATTTCATCCTTTTTTTAACCCTTATGGTATTGTCAATATTGTGTTTTTCCCTTTTCTAATCTATTATGCCCTGTACACACGGTCGGATTTTCCGACGGAAAAAGTGTGATAGGAACTTGTTGTCGGAAATTCCGACCATGTGTGGCCTCCATCACACATTTTCCATCGGAATTTCCGACACACAAAGTTTGAGAGCTTGCTATAAAATTTTCCGACAACAAAATCCGTTGTCGGAAATTCCAATCGTGTGTACACAAATCCAATGCACAAAGTGCCACGCATGCTCAGAATAAATTAAGAGACGAAAGCTATTGGCTACTGCCCCATTTATAGTCCCGACGTACGTGTTTTACATCACCGCGTTTAGAATGATCGTTTTTTCCGACAACTTTGTGTGACCGTGTGTATGCAAGACAAGTTTGAGCCAACATCCGTCGGAAAAAATCCATGGATTTTGTTGTCGGAATGTCCGATCAATGTCCGACCGTGTGTACAGGGCATTAGTCTCGTATTGTATATACCCAGAGCTCATGTTTTATATTTTTGTGTCCATATTGTCTATTTTTTTTGACAATAAAATTATTTATATACTTTTTATATTTTGTTGACTCACAATTGCTGCTAAAAAACCCCACGGGGGAAAAAAAAAATTTCCTTTCCTACAAACATATTGTTATTCGGGATGTGCAGCCTTTCAGACGCTTTATATGTGTCATACTATACTACATAGGTGTGAACCTAGCCTTAGGCTGGCCATAGATGCTTTATTTATATTGTTCAGCCAAGGGCTGATTGAAAAAAGTGATTCCCCCAGCCCCACATGCAAGGTGGATGGAGGAATCCTCCTTGCTGTGCCATTGTATTCTGAAAGCAGGACTCCTCCAGTGTCAGAATACACTAACCAGCATCTGCTGCCAGCTGATCGAGAAACAATTTCCAACAATCCCATTTGGCAGAAGTCAATGGTTAGACTGAATTCTGCCGAGCAGAAATGGCCATAGATGTATCAAAATTTGACTGGTCCCTGTTGAACCATCCAAATTTCAATCCATCTATGGCCAGCCTAATGTCATGACTAATTATCTCTTGATAGAACAAGCACAGGAACTGTAAAACAAGATCAGCAAGTCCATTGTTCTTACCAGACCAGTTTAGGTCACATGGGATTCCACGGTGAATATTATATCATTTTTCTGTAAACACGTTAAGTAACAAAACATACTGTGTTATGCTTTACTACACACAGTTAAAACCATATTATAAGCCTTATAGAACATTTTACAGCATGCACCACCTGTAGTGCAGTAGTGGGATGCAGTACATGACTATACACTATGCAGTATTTTACTGGAAATCATAAAATTTAGCTATTTTATTTGTATGTGTGTGTTCCCATTTATCTATAATTGCGATCTTGGCACGGCATTTAAAATAATAATTACATTCATTTTATCTCATTTGGAAGGCGTGTGGGAGTTGATCCATGACTTCCAGACATACAACCCCTTGGCTAACAAGATATCTGCATTTTTATGCAAATAGAATTATCAAAAAATGCATTTTGTTGCTTCCTGTGGAAAACTGCAATTATCTAAGTGTTTGTTGATGGTCACGGAGATAATATAGTCCATGTGACTGTTCCGATTAAGGGCTATAGCGTGGACAAAAATATTAGGGGCTACAAATATAGTAGTTCATCAACAGGTCACTGGCATAGAAACAAAAACAAAGTTCTCCTGATTTCCTCCGTGTCCATACTTCCTATGAACAGAAATGTTGAATGAAACCATGTTCATTACCAGATCAAACATATGCAAGTGATAATATTATCTTGTTTTCTTTACTCATTGTTGAAGAAACATTTTTGTAGTTTGGGTAGAAGACCTAATTGAATCTAGGGCCTGTCTGATTACAGATTTTATCATAGTTTATCACAGCCAAGATCTTCAGTTCACCCTGATTGAATTTCAAACAACTCATAATTATATTAAAGAGATCCAGAGCTGCAATTTTAGATTTTACCTGCAGCTCCACTTTCTGAGAAATGTTAATATCATGGCTTGATCAGAAAATGCAATGATTGTGTGTTTACTTCAGTCTTCCAAGCATCATAAACAGAGGGATCGGGACTCTATCGTTGTTTATAGAGGGGCTGTGGAAAATTGTGGACACTTCGCTAATACTAGTGAAAGTGGTTCCAATCTGATAAGGGATTTCCTTAGGCATTCCCTTAATAAGGGAACCTCTCCCATGATAGACATGTATCACAGAGTTTTTCAAATAACACTCTAATGCCTAAATCTTGTCCCACCTCAACCCATGAGAAGCAAGAGTCTGCACAAAATAGGTAAGAAAAGAAAAGAGGAAGGAAGAACAAGAAAGATAAAGGAAGAGTGAGAAGATAAAATAGTGATGATGTGAGGATATAGCCACTTGATAGTGTTACGCTGGGTATACATGTACTGAAATTCAGTGGGTTCAGCAGGAACTGGCCAACTTTCTGTACGTATGTTCTCTCTGCTCAACAGAAGCCGGTCCAACGTCTTCTGTGGAACAGTCATGCTGGAAAACAAGCATTTGATTAGTGCTTGCAGCCATTGTCCCATTAGTGAGATTTTCCTTTACTGTCCCATAGCCAAAACAGGAATTAAAGCGAGGGTCCACCTACATCAACCTAAAAAAAAAAATATTAAAAGCCAGCAGCTACAAATACTGCAGCTGCTGACTTTTAATACATGACCACTTACCTGTCCCAGGGTCCAGCGATGTCGGCAGCCGACGCCGATAACCCGCTCGGTTCTCGGCAGCTGCCGCCGCCATCCTAGGTGAGGGAATCAGGAAGTGAAGCGTTGCGGCTTCACTTCCCGGTTCCCTACTGCGCATGCGCGAGTCGCGCTGTGCATCGTAACTGGTCCCTGCTATCTCCTGGGACCTGTGTGTTTCCCAGGAGACAGCGCGGAGGGACAGGAAGAGGCATAGACTCCTGTGGGAGTCTATGCTGGAAGTGGATGCAAATACCTGTCTTAGACAGGTATCTGCACCCCCCTCCCCCCTGAAAGGTGCCAAATGTGACACCGGAGGGGGGGAGGGTTCCGAAAAGTGGAAGTTCCATTTTTGTGTGGAACTCCGCTTTAAGAGACAATCCCTTCAACGTAAGGGAATCCTTTGTTGTTATCGGTGTCACCAGTATTAGTGTCCCTATTGGAAGATTTCCCCTCTATTAGTGTTCTGATGAGAACCCCAAATTTGGGATTTTCTTTTACTTTCACTTTTGGTGAGAACGGTAAACAGGCCAAATAGAGAGGGTGAATCTCTCCAATGGGGTTACAGACAGCAAATAAAAACCTGACAGGTGTTCAAATTCTTCTCCACTATATCCAAAACTAAAAAAAGTTTTGCCTTTAGTTACACTTTAATAAAGATACAATGGGCAAAACGTCAACATTTTTCAAGTGGACCTAGGCTGGGTTCACACTAGCGCAATGCGGTAACCAAAGCGATTCCGATTCCAGTGCCAGTACCCGCATCGCATAGATCTCGCAGACGGTTCACACTGCCCTATGCGAACCACTGCGGGTGTCAATAGAAAGTTAATGACACCCCCAGATCGGTTCTCATATCACAGTGCAAACTATTAAATTGGTGCAAGAATTGGATCACATGGATGCAAACACCCATGCGATCCGACTCCAGCACGGATCAAAAAATGGGTCCTGTGCCATTTTGGTGTGAATGCGATGCAAATTCAGTCATACAATATGTATGGCTGAATTTGCATGGCATATACATCACATGTGATCTACACAGCAATATGGTGTGAATCACATGCGATGTCTAACAACGCACCAGTGTGAATCCAGCCTTAGAGGTATTTATGATCTCTCTCGGGGATCACAGTACATCCCCTCAGTCTGCTGTAGTTGCCTCTCTCTCCCCTGAAGGACAGCATCATCTTTATTTAGTACCTACTTACTGGTCTGAGTCGTCACCTCCTCCCATGCTCGCTTCCAGGACTTTTCCAGAGCCTCTCCAACCCTATGGAACTCCTTACCCCAATCTGTCCGATTATCTCCTACTCTATTAGCTTTTAGACGATCCCTGAAAACCCTCCTCTTCAGAGAAGCCTATCCTACCCACAGTACAGTCTGCCCTCATGTTGTAAAGCGCTGCGCAAACTGTTGGTGCTATATAAATCCTGTATAATAATATTAATGCAAATCCTGGTACCGCTGCGGTTCTTGGCTGTGTTACAAATGTCCCAAAGCACCTGCTGCAGTCTCTCACAGTGTGATTGCTACAAAGTTAAAAGAGTTAAAAGAGTATTGTGGTTAGATCACTAGGAAAGCAGAGAGTAAGGCCCCTTTCACACAGGGCAGACTCCTCTGATCCCCACTGATTGTACATTTCTCTTATGCCCTGTACACATGGTCGGACTTTCCGACAGAAAATGTGCGATCGAAGCTTGTTGTCGGAAATTCCGACTGTGTGTAGGCTCCATCGGACTTTTTCCATCGGAATTTCCGACACACACAGTTTGAGAGCTGGATCTAAAATTTTCTGACAACGAAATCCGTTCGCGTAAATTCCAGTCGTGTGTAGAAAACGCACAATGTGCCACGCATGCTCAGAATCAAGCAGAAGAGCAGCACTGGCTATTGAACTTAATTTTTCTCGGCTCATCGTACGTGTTGTATGTCAGCGCGTTCTTGATGTTCGGAATTTCCGACCAACTTTGTGCGACCGTGTGTATGCAAGACAAGTTTGAGCCAACATCCGTCAGAAAAAATCTGATGGATTTTGTTGTCGGAATGTGCGATCGTGTGTACAGGGCATTATTGCTAGCAGCTATTCTTTTTTTTCCCACTCTGTTTCGGGGTGTAGTGCTGATTTTATTTTTATTTAAAGTGGACACTGACAAAGCATCCTCTTCTCTATGAGGTGGTCGGATGGAAACCTGTCCGTTTCCATCCAACTGTCATCCGATCCACCCCAAAGAGGAGAAGATCCGCCCCATCCGTCTGTTTTTGGGGGCTCGGATCAGATTGGATGTTGGTGGGTGTCAGCAGACACATGTCCGCTGACATGCGCTGCTCCATAGAGAGCTATGGATGGTCTGATCAGGTCCGCCTGAAAAAAGGTGGACAGGTGGACCCGTTTGGAACATTCGTGTGAAAGGAGCCTTAGGCTCGGTTCACACAGGGGCAACACGACTCTGGCCGCGACTTTGCGAGGCGACCTGGACACGACCTGAGGGTGACACCACAGCGCGACTTGGGGCGACTTGGGGCAACTTACAAGGCGACTTCAAGTCGCCTCCAGGACAGGCGACTTTCCAGTGGCCAATCAAACAGCAATCAGCTCTGGGGGAGGGAGGGGTTTGCTTGAGAAAACCATCTTCTCTTCCTGTGAAGTCGCTTCACTATAGACCACGATCCGACTTGTAGGCGACTTCCATTGAAATCTATGGGTACAAGTCGCCTAGAAGTCGCCTTGAAGTAGTACAGGGACCTTTTCTGAAGTCGGAGCGACTTCAGTAGCATACATTAAGACGACTCTCATTCACTTGCATGGAATTTCTGATGTCAAGCGACTTGGGGCGACTTGAGGTATGACAAGTCGGATCCCAAGTCGCGGTAGTGTGAACCGGCGCTTAGGGGTTGCTTTCTCCAGCCTGCAGAAGACTGAGACCACCATTCTCCCAGTTTCCCAGTATTTGAATTGCTGCTGACTGATTCTTACTGATAAACTGTACAGCTTTTTAGAAAAAGTACACTGTTTATATTGTGACATGTCAGGAATGTATTCATGCAGACTTAGAAAATTCCTGAAAGCTCCAACTTAATGATGTGGGAAACGGTGGTTACATTTCAGCACATACATTGCATGCAATAAATTACACTGTGTACAATTCTGCCGCATCATTTCGCTCTAAGCAGGTTGACCAGGTGGAAATGCCTTAGCTGTACAATCATTATCCAGAAGACAAAGTGCTGCCATCCAGCTGCATTGAAATGTCAGCACAGTCATAATTCAGTGCGTACAGACACACAGGGAAACCTTCAGCCTAAAGCTGTGTGTCAGTGCACAGTGAGTGATGTCGGTGTTGACATCTCATCTTAGTTGCAGAGCAAGGCCCATGCGGACATCTTTATTCTGTTTTAATGTTGCGTGTGATTCTCCATTTCTAAATTTACTGTATCTGTTTTCTGGCATACTAAATGAATGTAACGAGCATACCACCTTCAAGGCCTCTTTACCAGTTTCATTAGAATGGCAATAGAAATAAATTTTAAAAAAAATCCTTTTTTGAATTACTGCTTTCATTGAAAACGTTTTTAGCATGTAATGATTGTTTATAGGAGAAAACAGTACATCTTGTTAATCATAAGATGTAAGCAGATAAAAGTAATTTAAATTGGAACTATTTGTAAAAGAAAAAAAAATGACATTAATGATGCAATCTGCTAATAACATTAACTTCGTCAATACTGGGCACTTTTACCCCCTTCCTGCCCAGGCCAATTTTCAGCTTTCAGGTATTTAGTAAGGGGCATGGCGAGTTTTTTGAAGTAGTCATTTTTTGTCAAAATATTTAGAAAAATTAAGAAATAAAAAAAAGCTTTTTTTTCACAATTTGTTTTTTTACATATGGTCACCAATGCAGTAGTGTTTTCATATAAAGGGTGTGATCAGGGACACTGACTGGTGACAGTATGTAAAAAAAATAATAATAATAATTTTTAATATCTATTTCTAATTTTTTTTTGTTTTTTTGTTAAATTATTTTCCTTTTTTTATGATTTTTTAAATTTTTCTATTAACACACTGTGACCAGAGCAATACAGTGTTACCATAGTAAAACCATTTTTACTGAATGAAGCTGATTCATTCAGTGTGTTTTGTTGTGATTAGCTGGGATTGGCCACGGCTAATCCCATGGTACAGATGGGCAGTGATTGGCTCTGTCTGTACCATGTGATCACTGTGACCAATCACAGCTTGCAACACAATTGTGCACAATGAATGGCACGAAAGGAAGCCATCTATTGTTTACAATTGTCATGTTTGGTCACAGCGGTCACATGGTGTGACAGACTGACGGACTTTACATTTGGAACATGTTTCAAATCTTTACGTCGGAACTCCGCCGGACCCAGTTCCTATCCAAAAGTCAGCTCGTCTGTATGCTAGCCCGGACGGACGAAAACCAACGCTAGGGCAGCTATTGGCTACTGGCTATCAACTTCCTTATTTTAGTCCGGTCGTACATCATCACGTACAAATCTGTCGGACTTTGGTGTGTTCGTGTGTAGGCAAGTCCGTTTGTTCGGAAAGTCCATCGCAAGTCCACCGAAAGTCCGTCGGATAGACCGTCGGACCAGTCCGGTCGAAAAGTCTGCTCGTGTGTATGCGGCATTAGAGTTGTAGGGAGTGTGGGTGTTATAATTACAGAAAGGGTAAATAAGTGGATCAGTGTTAGGGTTGTAGGGAGAGTTAATTTTTGGATTTCAAGGAAAGTTAGTGCAAATGGGTTCATAGAACAGGGACCTGCTCTCTGTGATGGAAGCCCTGCACTAAAAAATACCAGCGCTGATTCCTTGGCACTTTAGACTTACGCATAGAGGTGTTAAAAACATTTGATTTAACGCCTACCCGAGTTACAAAGGCAGCCGATGGGAAGGTTCACATCCTGTGGTCGCGATTCTTTGCTTTCTTCCTGGGGAAAAAGGTATTGCTCCCCATTCAAGCAAATAGGGATGTGCCACAAATTCCCCAAATCTATGTGCAATGCACATGGTTATGGTGCGCTGGTTTAGCATTTATAGAGTTAAAACAGGTGGTGAGGAGACATCATATAGCCTACATACTGCCTGTCAAATGCCTCCCTGCGCAGATCACTTTTCAGTTTAGACACATGTCTAAAATTATCCTGTCAGTTTTTCAGGCGGACCTGATCGGATGCTCTATTCACCTCTATAGATCGGCGGATGTCAGTGGTGACATGTTGGCTCACATCCGCCGCTATCCGTTCCTGTCTGTGAAATCCAGACGGATGGTGACTGTATTATCCATCCTTTTGGCAGATCGGATAAAAAACGGACAGGCGGTCCGTTTCCATCTGATCTCCCCATAGAGGAGAGCAGGACTCTGACAGGTCCGTCTCTTTACAGTGAGCGGAGACAGAGCTGCCATCCACCTGATCAGAGGGGATCAGCAGATCGATCCCCCGCTGAGCAAAGTGGAGTCCGTCGTGCGGATCGCCCGTCTGAAAGAGCCCTTAAAGGAAATAGATCAAATTATTATTATTATTATTATTCAGGATTTATATAGCGCCAACAGTTTACGCAGCGCTTTACAATATAAAAGGGAGACAATACAGTTATAATATAATACAATACAATACAATAGGATTAAGAGGGCCCTGCTCAGAAGAGCTTACAATCTAATAGGGTGGGGCAGGTGGTACAAAAGGTTGTAACTGTGGGGAATGAGCTGGTGGAAGTGGTAGGAGATTAGTTGGAGACGTGATAGGGTTTCCTGAAGAGATGAGTTTTCAGGGATTGCCTGAAGGTAGCAAGAGTAGGGGATAGCCGGATAGATGGAGGTAGCGAGTTCCAGAGGATGGGAGAGGCTCTGGAGAAGAAAATCATGAGGAACCCCAACTAAATTTTTTTTTGGGCAAATGATTGTAATTCCCTATGTGGGATCTTTTAAAGGAAAATACTGCAAACATTATAAACTCTTACTAATCTTAAAATAACAGTCAAATTTTTGCTATGCAAAGAATTGTGGGACAATGTTATGTGATTTTTGAAGATGAATTTCTTCACAATGCCTATAGCTACAAAGACAAACAAGGGCTTGTTTAAAATTTCTTTTACTGCTTGTTCAGAATATGTAAAAATTTTAAAGGAGAAGCATAGGATTTAAAAAAAAACAAAAACATACATTCTCACTTCCCTGCTGCAGCATCGGTCTGATGCTATAGCTGTCCTCCGCTGGCTGTAAGCCCAAGAACTGAGCGATCACATGACCACTGATTGCTCAGTTCGCTCTGAGCAGAGAGCAATAACTGTCAGTCTCCACTCTCTGGTCTGTCCCTCCAACACTCACTGGATTGTCGGGCTATGGGGGGTGGAAATGACTGGCTCAGGTTCTCAGCGGCTGAGTGAATCCCAATATTATTGCCGGGGCTCTTCTAGAGCCTGGTGCAGCTCTGTGAAATCAGATGACAGCAGACTTTAGCTCAATGTCAGTTGATTCTGGGTCACAGGAGCACAAGTAAGTGAACTCCTGTAACCCAGAAGAGAAGTATTGCCAAAAAGATTTGGCCATACTTAGGGAAGGCATCATTGGACTAAGAGGCATTTTTATATCTTCCTAAATTTCCTTACTGGCTTTTGAATAATGTATTGAAATATAAAAAGCCCAGATGTGATTGCCTTGCTATCAATTGTGACAACTTTAGATTAAGGATTTTGGAAACTATAATTATCTTTTACTGGCAGCTGTGAAAACTCACATTATCATGCTATGATCTATGATTACTTTTTATAAGAAACTGAATGAATGCTTTTTCTTACCTCTGCAGTGCTGTTCCGCTGAGAGGCAATTGCTAAGGTGTCTGCAGCTGGAACTCCAGCCAGCGCACTAGCCGTCCATCCAATTTGACTTTTAACAGTTACAGATCTACTCCTAGGCACAGGAGTAATTCCATCTTTACTTCCCTGATTACTAGGGGTTATTGGTCGAGTCACCATGCTGTTTGGTGTTCCAGGTCTACCAACTGGAGTCACAGGTGTCTGAAGTTTACTTGACTGAGAGTTTGGAGTCTGTGGCCTGCTATTTGATGGATTTGAACCATGGGTTCTACTGGTAGCTTGTGGAGGTGATTTGTTCCCTTGAAGGTGAAGCTGTAAGTTCTTGGTGGTTTGATTTGGCACTTGTGGCTTTGGATTCTGCACACTTGATATGTGGTACGTAGTTCCTTGAGGATCACTTGTGCCAGCCCCATGTTGGTTTCCAGAACTCCTTGACATACTTGCTTCTGCCATTAGTACCAAGTCCTTCTCAATATCTGCAAGACCAAAACAAACACTTAGAGAGGCAGTGAACATTCTTTCACGAACACTATAAAAACATTCATATTTTCCTTTTTTTATTCTTCTCTGTCAGTTTTAAAATTATGGATTTCCCACAGAGCAAGGCTTTGTAGTGTGTGCCACAAACCTCTAAGGCCTGGTGAAATATGAACTTTGTGCTGATATTGCTTGTAAAGCTTAAAAGGCTCAAATTCTCTGTATGTAACAGCAGATGAAGCTCTAACAGCACATGACAAAAAACACTTGGAACAAATTCTGTAATCCAAAGTTCACACAAAACCTAAAAATACACTTAAATCCATTGTTGCCAAACAAATAGAGTTATTTATAATATCACGGCAACTAGAAACTTGCTTCATTCCATAGCATATTGTTCTCTTGTACAATATGGTATCTACCAATTTTATTTTTATGAAATATTTCTGGAAACATCATTTAAGTGCAATCACTTTGGTTTTGGCAGTGACATTCAATCAAAAAGTGTGTACGTTAATTTAAAACGGATGGGGCCTGTAATATGTAACTAGATATGTAATGGTTATGTGGTTGTTCTTAGTAAAGGAAAAACTATGTTGCGTAAATCAAGGACACCAAGTCAATGCGAGATCTACCACACACAATTGGGTCAACCTTTACTGTAACATTTCCCTCAAAGTAAATCCTGTACTGGATCCTGAACTGGAAAGATTCTGAATGGGTTTGACATCCAATCTGAGTACTCCTAGTCTATAACTGAAAGGAACTGAAAATGCTCCAACTGGACAGCTTTAGTGGATTGCAGTTATTTGGCAGATATGGTAACAAATTGCAGACTTGGTCTTTCAGTAATTTATTTTGGGGAAAAAAAATGCTAAAGAATTCTAGACAGTTCCATCATGAGTATGCATTTAATCAAATGTCAGTGGCTGACCCGGGCTATATGGATACCTTTAGGGTCGGTTCACACTAGAACACCATTTGCCATAAAGCACATGTTTTCTTGCAGTAAGATACACTGTGTTATGCAGCCCATTCATGCAACGGCATCCAGTGCACCAAAGGTTTATGCAGTGTTCATTTATTTGTGTAGTGCAGTGCGTTGTGGACATGTCCCTATATGGGCAATTATGCCACCAGACGACTTCTCACCCCTCTATTCACTTAAGTGGCGTGTCATTCAGCGCTAGGCAAGCAACAGGAGCAGTTGGGTGTCGGCGGGCTTTTTTTTCATGAAAACCAGCAAATGTCATTTAGGTGATTGATGTGGCCGACATGATTGACGATGCATGTACACTGGGGACAATTTTGCAATTTTTTTGCATTTTTTTTCAATAAAGCACTTATCAAAAACTGTATTGCTTTTATCTGACACTGACTTTTTTTATGGTGAATTCACACAGGGGGCTGGGATCTGGGGCACCCCTATTGTTAAAGAGGCTTCCAAATTCTGAGAAGCCCCCTGACCACAGATCTCCACAATCACTGGGCCAAGGTTGTGGGGAAGTGGCTTCCTTATCAATATGGAGACATATAGAGTGAGTTCCCCCTTGTTGAGGGCATGGGGCCTGGTATGGGTTTAGTTTTTTTGGCATGGTGTACTCCTTAAAATCCATACCAGACCTGAAGGGCCTGGTATGGATTGTGGGGGGACCCTCATGCCCGTTTGTTTTAAATTTTCACTGACAGGCTTCTTTGTTTAAATTCTGCTGTCAGCTGGAGAAGTCCCGGCTGACAAAAGGGGTGAGTCACTGATTGTTAGAATGTCGAAAATTGGATCAAATGCAGCCACAGTGTGAACCTAGCCTACCTTAAAGAGCAACCATGCCCAGGCTACAGATATTCAAATGTTTACAGATTCCCAACAAGCAGCACATTTTAAGAAAAGTCCCTACTAATTTCAATAGTTTTCAGGAAATTATCACTTTCCTTTCAGCAGCTAAGCATTTTCTGCTCCCCTACCACCTGTGCAGCCAGGTACCCTTCTAATCTCTAACGTAAACACAGGTGCTCTAGCAGGGAAGAGAGCAGAGTGCTAAGATTATGAACCCTTATATACACCCAGTGAAATGACTAGCCTCAGGTGATACACAGAGATTAAACAAATACTCCTACACAGGTTGTACCTGTTTATCTGCAGTCCACAGTTCTCCAGAGCAGGGCCAGGAGGCGTGGCTGTGAGTGACGGAGCGCAGGGTACACAGGAGATCGCGGCTCTGTGTAATTCAGCGGCACTCGCTCCTCCTCTTCTCTCTGAGACAGCAGGGATAAGACAACACTGGCGAGGCTGCAATGATGGGAAAGGTGAGGCTGCAGAACACTGAACAGGCTGCATTGTTGGTCAATTTATAGGCTGCAGATGGGCACTGAACAGGCTGTATTGTTGGGTAATTTAATGGCTTCAGATGGGCACTGATCAGGCTGCATTATTGGGCAATTTAATAGCTGCAGATGGGCATTGAGCAGGGTTAATTTTTGGGCAATTTAATGGCTGCAGATGGGCACTGAGCAAGGTGCATTTATAGACAATTTAGAGGCTGCAGATGGGCACTGAGCAGGGTGCATTGAAGAGCTGTGACCCTAATTTTGCTTCAAAGTTCTTTATTTAAAATGTAAGTTTTTTTTCCTTGACCTTCCCTCTTAAAATTGGGGTGTGTGTTATACGTCTGTGTGTGTTATACGCCGATAAATATGGTACTTATTTGTCTCTAAGTGGCTAGCATTCAGTATGATGTACCATTAGAATGTGCAACATTGCTGTAAAAAAAATTGTAAAAACACTGAGATTATTTAAGATAATAAAATTCTAAGGAACAAAACACAGTTTGCATTTCATATTTTTATTCAGAAGAATGCTCCAGTGTAGCAACAAAGAAACTATGAGAACTCAGCATACTGAAGTGCAAACCTAACTGAAATGATTTAAACAAATATATAAACACAGTTGGGTTTCAAATGGAGTATTTTATTACACCCCGGGATCCATATGAGTCAGGAAGAAGGGTGAGGCCAGCCATGAATAAGTACACCATTTCATGGTTATGTGCAGAATGTGGCAAAAAAATAACAAGCATAGTTTAGCACAGTATAGCTGTATCATCGCTGTGTGGCCTTAATGAAGTGCTAGTACACAAAACAAGAAGGGTACACCACCATTTGAGAATTAGCAGCACACAGCATTGTGGGTAATATCAAACATAACACGTTCTGTAACACTTTACTTATGCCAATTGTGTCAATTTGGGCAGTTTACCAATGGTAATCAGAATTTGATTTCCATGTGTGATTGTGTAATACCTGCCTTGAGTTTTAGCTTTTCTGGGAGCATTTAAGGATCTATGAAATTCAAAACAGACTGCTTAAAATGATTACCATTTACACATATGCATATACAGTATCTCACAAAAGTGAGTATACCCCTCACATTTTTGTAAATATTTTATTAAATCTTTTCATGTGACAACACTGAAGAAATGGCACTGCAAATTGGGCCCAAATTGTCAATATTTTGTGTGGCCACCATTATTTTCCAGCACTGCCTTAACCCTCTTGGGCACGGAGTTCACCAGAGCTTCACAGGTTGTCACTGGAGTCCTCTTCCACTCCTCCATGACGACATCACTGAGCTGGTGGATATTAGAGACCTTGCGCTCCTCCACCTACCGTTTGAGGATGCCCCACAGATGCTCAATAGGGTTTAGGTCGGAAGACATGCTTGGCCAGTCCATTACCTTTACCCTCAGCTTCTTTAGCAAGGCAGTGGTCTTCTTGGAGGTGTGTTTGGGGTCGTTATCATGTTGGAATACTGCTCTGCGGCCCAGTCTCCAAAGGGAGGGGATCATGCTCTGCTTCAGTATGTCACAGTACATGTTGGCATTCATGGTTCCCTCAATGAACTGTAGCTCCCCAGTGCTGGCAGCACTCATGCAGCCCCAGACCATGACACTCCCACCACCATGCTTGACTGTAGGCAAGACACACTTGTCTTTGTACTCCTCACCTGGTTGCCGCCACACATGCTTGACACTATCTGAACCAAATAAGTTTATCTTGGTCTCTTTAGACCACAGGACATGGTTCCAGTAATCCATGTCCTTAGTCTGCTTGTCTTCAGCAAACTGTTTGTGGGCTTTCTTGTGCATCATCTTAAGAAGAGGCTTCCTTCTGGGACAACAGCCATACAGACCAATTTGATGCAGTGAGCGACGCATGGTCTGAGCACTGACAGGCTGACCCCCCACCCCTTCAACCTCTGCAGCAATGCTGGCAGCACTCATAAGTCTATTTCCCAAAGACAACCACTGAATATGATGCTAAGCACGTGCACTCAACTTCTTTGGTCGACCATGGCGAGGCCTGTTCTGAGTGGAACCTGTCCTGTAAAATTGCTGCATGGTCTTGGCCACCATGCTGCAGCTCAGTTTCAGGTTCTTGGCAATCTTCTTATAGCCTAGGCCATCTTTATGTAGAACAACAATAATGTTTTTCAGATCCTCAGAGTTCTTTGCCATGAGGTGCCATGTTAAATTTCCAGTGACCAGTATGAGATAGTGAAAATATCAAATTTAACACACCTGCTCCCCATTCACACCTGAGACCTTGTAACACTGATGAGTTACATGACATTGGGGAGGGAAAATGGCTAAATGGACCCAATTTGGAAATTTTCACTTAGGGGTGTACTCACTTTTGTTGCCAGGGGTTTAGACATTATTGGCTGCGTGTTGGGTTATTTTGAGGGGACAGCAAATTTACACTGTCATACAAGCTGTACACTCACTACTTTACATTGCAGCAAAGTGTAATGTGTGTCATAGTGTCATTTCTTCAGTGTTGTCACATGAAAAGATTTAATAAAATATTTATAAAAATGTGAGGGGTGTACTCAATTTTGTGAGATACTGTATAAGCATACGTGTAAATGGTAATTATTTTGTGCAGTCTGTTTTAAAATGGGGGGGGGGGGGGTATCAGCTTTGGTTATATATGCATATGGTCAAATTGGGAAGATTAGGTCATATTCTTCATGGCCATACCTCAGAATAGTAGAACTTGTAAAAAATTGATATAATGCACTGGCTTTAGTCATTGTGGGGTTGTAGGAGAACCCTGTGTGCATGCAGTCTAATGCTATCCATACAACAGTCGAAAAAGCGCTTGTACGCATTTTCGAAAAACTTACACACGGTTGCAAGAGGAAATGATATTGCCATCATGTAATGACCAAATTTTGAACGATAAATCATTCAAAGGACATAAATGAATCAGTTTCTCGTTCATTTTGTGCTTCTGGGTCACATATGCGCAGTACCAACAGTTCACTTTTTAATGGGCAAGAAGCACATCCTTTCAATTTACTGTCCATTCATCAGAAGTTTTCCAAACTTTTCCTTACATTTTTTGGCTGAAAAATGTCAAAACCAATTTTCAACTTAATTTAACTGGACAAAAAATGAACAAACTGTCCAGATGACAGATTTTCTAACAGTTTTTCATCTAGTGTATGGGCACCATTAGTTTCACTTCTGCTGCAACAGAAGTGTTTCCACATTTCTTGTAGCCTTGTCCTTGATATAAAAGAAAGGTTAGACATTTGCAGATGTGCATGCCTAGGATTTCAATTTACAATTTTGCACTAGGGTCTCTTTGATTTTTAATCACTTGACCTCCGGAAGGTTTACCCCCTTCATGACCAGGCCTTTTTTTGCGATATGGCACTGCGTTGATTTAACTGACAATTGTGCGTTGTGCGGAACATGTAACACTGTACCCAAATAAAATGAATGTCATTTTTTTCCCCACAAATAGAGCATTCTTTTGGTGGTATTTGATCATCACTGTGTTTTTTATTTTTTTGTGCTATAAACAAAAAAATGACTGACAATATTTTGAAAAAAAAAACAAACAATCCCAATAAGTGTATATTGATTGATTTACATGAACGTTATAGCGTCTACAAACTATGGGATATATTTATGGAATTTTTTTTTTATACTAGTAATGGCAGCGATCAGCCATTTGCAGTGGGACTGGGATATGGCTTTGGACAGTCTGACACTAACACTTTTGACACTTTGTGGAAACCAGTGACACAAATACAGTGCTAAAAATATGCACTGTCACTGTACTAATAACACTGGCTGGGAAGGGATTAAACATCTAGGGCGATCAAAGGGTTAACTGTGTGCCAGCTAGTGTTTTTGTGTACACATTGGGGTTTATTTACTAAAGCTGGAGCATGCAAAATTAGTCTCACTTCTGCAGAGAAACCAATCAGCGTCTAACCTCAGCTTGTTCAATTAAGCTTTGGCAATAAAACCTGGAAGCCGATTGCTTTCTATACAGAAGTGAGACTTATTTTGCACTCTCCAGCCTTAGTAAATAAACCTCAGTGTGCTGCTTTAACTAGGGGAAGAGATCAATTCTAGATTCTGCTTTGCAGAGCACCCCCCGACCCCCCCCCCCCCCCCCCCCCGCCAGGATAGAGATATGCCTTGTTTACATAGGCATATCTCAGTTCTCTGTGTTTTACTGATGATCAATGGGTGCCGGAGGACATCGAGTCCCGGAGACCCACAGATTGGCTTCTGCTGTAAATTATCACAGCAGAAGCTGCGTGCTGGCGACACGCACGCGCCCCCTGCAGGCGGAATTGCAGGATCACATATATATAAATGTGCGCACAGCTGCTGCCCTGTAGCAGTAAAAGTGAAAAACAGATGATTTAACTCTCCAGAAAAACGCTAAGCACCCACACCTCTTTCTCTAAACATTCTTGAAATATACTGACTACGAATCAAATTTTATAAGAGTCTTCTTTTTTTTTTAATCTATTTCTTTATGGGGGCAAGTACCATTTACACAAGTCTGAAAAATGTCAACTGGTATTACAGAATGACATTTCATTATCAGCTAAAAGGTTTGAAAGATCCTGTTGCCCAGTTCACTGATAACACAGCTTAAATTATGAGTCAGAATGTTAGAGCAAGGAATAAAACTTCTTTGATAACATGCAGATGGCTGTTTTATTTAGCTCATTCTTAGGGTGAACATTTCTCCCTTTCCTCATCCACAGTAACAAGCATTTTTGCACATACCAGCTAGATGCTTTTCCATGCTCTGCAGTTCCTTTGCGGTTAAAGCTTCTTTCAGGAGTTTTTGGTTAGGTGAGCCCCCACTTCTGGCAGACAAGACTTCCGAGTCCCAGACTGGTTGACGCTGAAGAAGTTCAAAAAGTAAGAAAATGTACTTTTACAAACAAGTTCAAAATTGAAAAAGGAAAGCAATAATTATATGTTCCTTGTACAACAAACTTTGTGGAAACACATTGCTTCCCATTAGAAGTGTCTGGTGTGCTGAAAACTTTCAGAAATAGGCTGTTATCCTTCTAAAAACATCCGTATTAAGGATGTCCAGCTAAATGTGGTATACACACATCACTTGTCAATAAAGTAATACTATGGGCCATGCTAGGTATAACAAATTCTATTTTAGTGCATTAAATGGACACATAAGATACTGGCCAAGTAGAGGGCATGCAGGGGACATAGGAAAGGCATAGCAAAGACTGTATGAAGGTGGAATCCATGGACTAACCATTCCATTTCTTCTAGCAATGTTTTTTGTAGGTTAGTTGACAGAATATATTTATGTATAGTTGCTGGCATAAGACACTACAGACATACGCTGTGGAAAATACAAGCAGTGCTAATACTACATTACAGCTTGCTATACATCTTAAATGAGTATTGCTATAAAAAGTGCTCTTCCCTTTGAGATACTAGTCTGAAACATCAACCACAGAATCCACTCCTCTAGATCAATGGTCTCCAGACTGTGACCCTTGGCTGGCTTTTATCCAGCCCTTGAGGCATTACTCCTGCCACAGACATTAACAATAGGGGAAAATTCCTGCCACTGGCACCAACAATAGGGTACTATTCCTTCAACTGACTCTCCTACTTACACCAACAATGGGACAGAATGCCTTCCTCTGACACCAAAGACAGGGCACTATTCTGTCCGCTGACACCCAAGATAGGGCAATGTTTACTCCCACTGGGCACAGTCACGACCCCCCACACCCCACCCCTAAAGTCTGAATAATAGTAAACTGGCCCTTTGTTTAGAAAGTTTGGAGACCCCTGCTCTAGATACACAAATAAAAAGAGTATGCACCCCTATGGTACTAATAGCAACCTGTATGCCTTAAAGGTTTTTCATATGGAAAGGGGTCAAAAAGTTCCCCACCCTCAAAAAAACAGCTCAAAAACATTAATCCAGTACATAAGGCATTAGGCTTTTCTACGTTTTGATGCTTCAGGGACAGTTTGTTAGAATGAATTTATGAATAACACCTCAATGTTTGTTCCCCATGGCTTCCAGATGTAGAATAGAATAAATCTAAATGATGTGCACTAATTAGCAGAGACGGGAATACTTGAGGGATAGAGTGAGGAAAAACTGCTATAGACTACCACAGCATGCAATTCTGATGGATTCCCATTATTTGCCAGTTTTACATGATTTATTCATACCTGAAAAACATTTCAGCAAGGGAAGTGATGTTTTCAAGACTGGCTTACATTTTTGGGAGAGCCCCTTCCACTTAAAATACTGCCCAAACTTAAAGCATGGCATCCATATGGTAAGTATTGTAGCCGTATGCTTACTGGCTAGATCTCTGCTTGCTGGCCTGGTATCTTTGGAGAGCACCTCTGAATTTCACTTTTTACATTGTTATTGAAGTCACAAAATAATAAATTCACTGCTCTTGTCCTATTTTATGACCAAAGTGGTAATAACTTTTGACCATACTGTATTTATAGAAAGGTCGTGTTTAACTTTGGTATATTCACACAGTGAAAAAGATTCACAATTTAGGTGTTCCCTTCACAAGGGAGAACATTTTGGATTAAAGAACAGGTGAAAAAAAAAGTTAGTAAAGTAAACATTTTATATCTGTTTTCTTAAAGTACAGCTAAAGACAAAACTTTTTTTTTAGTTTTGGATAGATGAGAAATAGATTAGAACTCCTGTCAGTTTTTATTGCGGTCTGTGACCCCCTTAGGGAGATTCATCCTCTCTATTTGTCCTGCTTACTATTATCAGTGAAAGTGAAAGTAAAAGAAAATCCCAAATTTTGAGTTGTCCCCAATAAAGTAATAGAGGGAAAATCTTCCAACGGGGAGACTAGTTCTGGTAACTAGGGGGTCCCAAAGAGATTTCCTTACTTTGCAGGGATTTTCTCTCCCTACCCGATTCAGCTAATAGTTAAGAAAGGTAAATCTCCCCAATGGGACAAAGATGGCAAAAGTAAACCTTGCAGGGGTTATACCCTCCCTTATTCTATCCAAAAAATAAAAAAATAAAAAAACAGTTTTACCCACAGTTCTACTTTAAGTTACACAGTTTGCTACACACACACAATATATTAATTTTACAAATACATGACACCTTTCAGGCACAGAAGGGTTGATTTGGAAGCTGTTTAAGATGAGAAGTAAAGGCTGTTCACTTAGCTTAGTACATAAGATTAAAGGAGTTGTAAAGGCAGAAGGTTTTTTTTATCATAGTGCATTCTATGCATTAAGATAAAAAAACTTGTGTGTAGCAGACACCCCAGCACCCCCTAATTACTTACCTGAGCCTCATATTTCTCCAGCGATGTCCACAAATGTCTAAGCCATCACTCCTCCTGATTGGCTCAGACACAGCAGTGGCGCCATTGGCTCCCGCAGCTGTGTGTCAGCCAATCAGGAGAGAGAGGGGGCAGGACTGGGTCTGGGTCGGGGCTCCATGTCTGAACGGACACACGGAGCTGTGACTCGGCTCAAGTGCCCCCATAGGAAGCTGCTGACTGTGGGGGCATATGAGGGAGGGGCCAGAAGCAGCAAAGAAGGACCCAAGAAGAGGAGGATGTGGGCTATTCTGTGCGAAACCAACTGCACATAGGAGGTAAGTATAACATGTTTGTTTGTTTTTTTGTTTGTTTTTTTAAAACGAGACTTTACAATCACTGTAAGCTGTGTTTATGTTAACCTCCCTGGCGGTATGATTATTTCGGATTTTAGGTGCTGAAAGCGGTACAATTATTTTGCATGGAAATTTGGCGTTTTATATTGTAGGCCTGTAATTCTTAACAATAACACACTTAAATCTGTCCACCAAGAGTCTAGTAGATATCCCGGGTATGATGAAGTTTGAAACATAAAAACATACATTATAATATAATAAATAAATATAAATAATTTAAAAAAATAATAATATAATACATTTCCCCACAATTCACTATCGCTCAATTCTGCAAGTGTTCTAATTTACTATAGCTGTTTTCTAGCTGGTCTAAAGCCACTTTTGACGTAAAGGGACACTTTTTGGTTGCTATGGACAATCTCAAGTTTCCAGGCCGAAAGAACTGTATATATAATATAAAACTGCATGCCGGGCACTGGACAAAGCACGGCTTCGGAGGAGGACAGAGCCCGCAGACACAGCGGGGGACACCTCAGGATCCTGGGGACAAGGTAAGTAACACCGCACCAGGATCCTGCAATGTAATCCCAAGTGTGGCTCGGGATTACCGCTAATGGTGCTGAAATTTAACCCTGAGCCACACTCGGGAAAACCGTCAGGGAGGCTACATAAGGATCAGCTCAGGCGTGTTCACAGCTCCATGTGCCCACGCCCACCAGGAAGCTGACACTCCTCTGTGCTAATCACAGGCAGTGAGACATTCACCGATCCGAGGCTGCACAGACCGGGAAATGTCTCATTGCCTGTGATTAGAGTGTCAGCTTCCTAGCGCGCGCAGGCACGTGGAGCTGCGAACATGCCTAAGATCATCCTTAATATTAAATATTAAACCATATTCAGAGGTAATTAAAGAATAGGACTAGATAATTTAAGTGAACACAGATTCACCTCATTCACTTTACTAGATAAACATGCTCTATACCTTAGAGCCTGGTACAAACTGTCAGCTCCGGTCGGAGCCGCTGTAACAACAATCCAACGTTAGTACTGCGATCTCCCCCCAATGAGCTGTTGTGTTCTGATAGGGTGACAGGGGGACGCGGGGACACGGGGACACCCCCCCCCCCCGCCAGAACACTTATTTCAGCGATTTCAGCTATTGGCTGAGAGTGCTGATCGAGAGTCGGTTGGCTGCTGGTTTTCCAGCATGCAAGTCCAACAGAAGCCGGCCAAACTGCCCAGTGTCTTGCCGAGAAAGTTCCCTCGGCGGATAAGGACCCCCCCATGTACTGCGCAAGCGCAGCGCCTGTGCAGTACGAACTACTATCAGCCGCCGGAGATAGCCGAAGCTCAAAATGTTCAATCAGCTGTACACGGCGCCTGCGCCCTAGGTCTAGGTTCCTTCCCCACCATCCAAGTGGACCTAGAGGGGGAATAAAAAAGAGCCGAGCGAAGCGAGGCCATGCCCGAAGCGTGGCGAGTGAAGCGAGCCCGCGAGGGGCCCTCTTACAGGCGCCGTGTGCAGCTGATTCTCATCTATTCTCCTTCGGCTATTTCCACCGGATCCTACTGCGCAGGCGCAGCGCCTGCGCAGTAGAGGGGGGTCCTTATTCGCCGAGCTGAACTTTCTCGGCAGAACACCGGCTTCTGTCGGACCGGCTCATGTACACACGGGGCGAATGTCACACATTTTTTCTTTTTTACTGGCTAATGTCTCCTGACATTTGGCCTGTGTGTACAGGGCTTTAGTAAATAATCCCTCCAATCTCTGATTGAAACCTCTGAAACGACCAGATGGAGGATGAGAAATTTCTCTGACTTATTCACCTATGTGAGTATATGTCAGCTTGCACTACTGAGCTTTATAAAACAGGCTTTTCAAACAGAGGGTAGGGGGAACCTATGAAAAAATAACCTGATGTGCCACCTCCTAAATGAAATTAGCAATACATAAAATTCATATCCAATATTTCATATTTACCTGTCCAAGAGCTGAAACATTTTTTTTTTTTAGTTTGAATAAAATATGCACAAGAACTGTGAAAGACCAAGGTACTTCCTCTGCTCACCCATCCCTGGGATCAGAACTACACTGATCCTTTTATATCTCTCTGTCACATCATTCAGTAAAATAAATTCATAATTCCAGTTAGGTTTTTGACATATAAAGTAAATACATTCACAATTATTCCTTGAAAAAAAGTCAAATACATATAGTGTGTTTTTAGAATAAATGCTATTTAATATTGTTTAATCTGACCTTTTAAAAGTGATAATGAACCACTATGTATCTCACATAATTACAGGACGTAGAGAAGACGAATAGTAAAGCATTTCACTTGATTAATGGAGGAAATACTGTATGTAAAACTATATTTGAACTCTGAAGGTCCATTTCATAGCAAAAGAAGTTAACACTGGCATGTATGCTTGGACAATCTGTTCAAACAAAAGAGGAAAGTCATATATTTCGATTTGTTACAACATCTCCAGTCCTGTTTTTTTTTTTTTTTCATTATCCTTTTCGCAAAAGAAACACAAGAGATTACAAAATGTAGAATCCCCTTTCTGGAAAATGTATCTGCCTCACATAATTGCTTGGAAAAGAAAGCAACCTTTATGCGTCAGTGAAAATTACATAAGCAAAGCTGTGGTTTAAATTGAGCTATTTGTATTATACAGTTTCTTGGGTAAACAAATGTGGAGATTAAGTTGTTATAAAAAGATGAATTAAAGTCCATAAGCCACCAGCACAAACAATGGAAAACAAAGTTCATGTGAGTATACTGTATCCTCAGGCTCAGATATAGGCATATGGCTAAAAACACCCCAGCCTAAGGGGCATAACCAGAAAGGACATCATCAGTTTACTAGAAGTAGAAGTCTAATTTGTGAAGTGTAGAACTGTTTTCTTAAAACAAACGATAGTTACTTGTCATCACTTGTATCCCCTTCCATCATAAAGTCAAAGAACAAGGGGTTTACTTGTCATTTGAAGCAAACGTTTACTTAAATAAAACTTGCTAAATTGCTAGCAGGATTTTAAAGTAGTCATTTGCCTTTCAGATATTTTCTTGGGCACCCAATTATCCAAACTTTAGCTAAGATAGAGGAGCCCGGGAACTCCTCCTATGTCTCATATTGTACTGTTGGTCCCTTGGCTGGAATGGTGGAACTTTTCTCCCCTGGCTTGTGGCTATAATGGGTACTGCATTAGGAAGGAAGAGATGGATTAATGTTTCCTGTGTCTGTTCTAAAGTCTTATTACATTTTTTGGTATGTAATGGCATGTATTACATTCAGACTTTCAGTGATGGAACTCCAAACCTAAAGCTGCATTTGACCTGGTATCAGCTTCTTGCAGTCTCTGTATGGAAGAATTGGAGTGTGGGAGGAATAAATCAGTAAAATGAGCTAATCAGTTTATGTGCTGACAAGTAGCATACTGATAGGAAGAGAGGGCTGACAGACAGGTGAGCTAATCATTGTTCTACTTCTCCTTTCACTGTCAAGTAACAGGCTTGGGCAGGTCCAGGACAACCTACCCTTGGAAGAAGTGGGTTTATTGATGCTGGACATTATACAGAGATCATCTAACAGCAGAAAAAAGTACTGTGTGGTAAATCTCCAGATAGAGGATAAGTGATTGCAGCAAATCTGGTTTTGTTATTCTATCTTTTAAATTGGCTGTTTAGTTTTACTTTAATATTCCTGGAGTTCTGCTTTAAAATGACTTTGTAACTCACTCTGAAACAAAGCACCACCTGCAAAAGAAGAGGCTTTATTTTCAGCAGTCTCACCACCCATTCATCCAATCTTTGCTCTGTCCAAGAGCTATGGCTGCCTGAACAATCTTCAAAGTTGTCACTAATGTAGATTTTGCCCCAAACCTTTCCCCACCAACAGTATGGGTTCTTCCTTTGACTCCTACAACTTTACTGTGTCCTGTAGTGATGCAGCTGCTGGAATCAGGCGCCACAGAGCACAGCAAAAGACCAGACATTCAACACACAAGGTTGTGTGTCAGAACTGAAGAGTTTATTGCTCTGCAAGAGTGAACTTTGGAGGAACGAATGGTGGGACAGTTGAGTATAAAGCCTGTTGTACTAGAGGTGCTTCATTGAATTCTTGAAACCTGGGAACACAGTTCCATAGTCAGGCTGGAACGGTTTTCAGGCGGTATTGCACTAAAAATACCGCCTGAAAACCGCCCCTAAACAGCCTCCGCTGTTTGTTCAGTGTGAAAGCCCGAGGGCTTTCACACTGAATCGGTGCGCTCGCAGGACGGTAAAAAAAGTCCTGCGAGCCGCTTCTTTGGAGCGGGGAAGGAGCGGTGTATTCACCGCTCCTAAACTGCTCCTGCCCATTGAAATCAATGGGACAGCGCGGCTATACCGTGGCTATAGCTGCGCTGTACGAGCGGATTTAACCCTTTTTCGGCCGCCAGCGGGGGTTAAAACCGAACCGCTAGCGGCCGAATACCGCTGCAAGAACGACGGTACAGCAGCGCTAAAAATAGCGCTGTTGTACCGCCGACGCCCCCACCGCCCCTGTGTGAAAGGGGACTTAAAGTCTTCATATAATCAAAAGATGTTTTTACATTTTGGGCAGAGTAGGAAAAAAGTTAAACTTTGTGTCAGTTTAAGCTATCTGTGTATCCTTGGAAAGGTTTCCCTTCAATTCCTTTCCATGAGGCATGACAAATAGTGAGGAGACATCGCTACAAAGTGAGGGGGAATTTGCTTTTTAGATAGTTTTCACTGAAACAGTAGGTTCCCACTGGAGGAGTTAACTGCACCTCTTGTTTTGGTGACAATATCATTTTGGATTTCCCACCACTTTCTGCCCGATGATAATGGTCACCAGGACAAATAAATGAGACAATAAAACTTTAAACGGGTTATTATCCTACCCTACAGTATCAAAAACAAAAGAAAAGGTTTTGGCTGTACATACACTTTAAATTCAGACTAATCAGTCTCTGGCATAAAGCAACTATATCGCATGGTTGATGCTGACAGAGCCAAACATTGCCTGCACAAAAAGAAATATTTATATTTTGGCCACAATTTATACTGCTAAATATCTTTGGTAAAAATAACCCAAAATTAGTGGAAATTATTTGGTCTGTGTGAAAGTTTTAGAGTCTACAAACTATGGTGCAAATCATAAAAAACGTATCACATCTGATGTACTGGTGGCCTATCTCATTTCTTGAGACCCTAACAAGCCAGGAAAGTACAAATGCCCCCCAAATGACCCCTTTTTGGAAAGTAGACATTTCAAGGTATTTAGTAAGAGGCATGGTGAGTTATTTGAAGTTGTAATTTTTTCCCACAATTCTTTGCAATATTAAGATTTTAATTTTTTATTTTTATTTTTTCACAAAATTGTCATTGTAATAGCTTATTTCTCTCACATGGCATGTGCATACCACAAATGACACCCCAAAATACATTCTGCTACTCCTCCTGAGTATTACAATATCACATGTGTGGGACTTTTTCACTGCCTGGCCACATACAGAGGCCCAACATGCAGGGGAGCACCATCAGGTGTTCTAGGAGCAAAAATTACACATCTCATTTCTCAACCACCTATTACACTTTTGAAGGCCCTGGAGGACCAGGACAATGGAAACACCCACAAAATGACCCCATTTTGGAAAGCTAACACCCCAACGTATAATCTATGAGGCCTAATGAGTCTTTTGAACGGTTCATTTTTTTCCAGAAGTTTTTGGAAAATGTGGAAAAAAATGAAAACGCATTTTTTTTTACACAAAGTTGTAAGTTTATAAGATATTTCCAACACATAGCATTTAGATAGCAAAAATGACAACCCAAAATACATTCTGCTACTCCTCCTGAGTATTACAATACCACATGTGTGGGACTTTTTCACTGCCTGGCCACATACAGAGGCCCAACATGCAGGGAGCACCATCAAGTGTTCTATGAGCAAAAATTACACATCTCATTTTTCAACCACCTATTACACTTTTGAAGGCCCTGGAGCACCAGGACAATAGAAACACCCACAAAATGACCCCATTTTGGAAAGCTAACACCCCAACGTATAATCTATGAGGCATAATGAGACTTTTGAACAGTTAATTTTTTTCCAGAAGTTTTTGGAAAATGTGGAAAAAATGAAAACGCATTTTTTTTACACAAAGTTGTCGGTTTATAAGATATCTCCAACACATAGCATTTAGATAGCAAAAATGACACCCCAAAATACATTCTGCTACTCCTCCTGAGTATGGCGATACCACATGTGTGGGACTTCTACACAGCCTGACCACATACAGAGATCCAACATGCAAGGAACACCGTCAGGTGTTCCAGGGACACATAGCATGCACATACCAAGAATTACACCCCAAAATACATTATGCTGAGCAAAGTGTAAACAAAAGATTACCTGTGTTTGTAGTAGCGCAGTTGTACACAGGAGGATAGCACTGGTCCAGGCAGCAGGCAGGGACTTGGTCAGCAACAGCAAACACAATTGTCCAGGCAGCAGGCAGGGATACTGTCCATATACAGTTCAGGGTTAGTGCAGGCGGAGATATTCAGAAGTGCCATAAATATTGGTCTTGGTAGTAGGCAGGAACATGTGGTGTGGTCAGTGCAACAGGCAGGGACATAATGGTAGTAAGTCCCACAGGCAGCAGTAGGGCCTCATTCAGGACAGAATGGGGACAGAGGTAGAGGCTTCTCCCACCCAAATCTCTTTGAAGCCTCCGAGTCTCCAGACCCTAATCTAGGAATGAGAAAACAAAAAAAATTGTTTTCTTCATCCAGAAAAACAATTCTGGAGCCCCTCACATATGTGAGACCCCTGTGTTGAATTCCACTAGTCCAGTTGCAGGGTACAAGATCAGTCCAAGAGGCAGGCAAATATCATGGTCAAACAGTCCAAGGTCAGTTGCAGATCAGGCAGAGGTATGTACAGAATCGTTAGGCAGAAGCATGGTCGAATAACAGTCCAGGGTCAGTTCCAGATCAGGCAGCGTTATGTTCAGAATCATGAGGCAGAAGCATGGTCGAATAACAGTCCAGGGTCAGTTCCAGATCAGGCAGCGGTATGTACAAAATCGGCAGGCAGGAGCGTGGTCGAATAACAAGCCAGGGTCAGTTATAGAGCAGGCAGTGGCATAAGGGGTGTGAAGGTGTGTGAAGGCAGGAACTGAGGATTACATTACCATACTTCACTAATAATTTATTGAAGTATGGTAACGGCGAAAGCATTCACCTATGCAGAGGCCTAGTTCGGAAGGGCATTGGGCACAGTAATAAGATGTGTCTCTTCCGACTCCTGCTCTGGTACACACCTTACATTTTTTTTTACGTCGTTGGCCTGTTGGTCTGGGAGGGAGTCTATCTGGAAAGTGGCGCTCGGAGAGTCGACTAAGAACATCTGATCGGATGGTTTCTGGGGGGCCGTTCGGGAATATAAGGGCAGTGTAAATTTCCTCCTGGTAGCCAAGGAAGTGTTTGGGGTTTTGGGTGGAGTTACGGTAAATTACATATGAGTTGTATATGGCCAATTGAAAAAAATAAATTGCGACTTTCTTATACCAATGGTATGTCTTGTGGTAAGGTATGGTTCCAACATTTGGTCATTGAAGTCGACTCCCCCCATGAACAAATTATATTCATAAACACATTTTGGTTTTTGGATGGGGCCATTTCTTCTAGGGATTTCCACGAAAGTATCATTGTGGATTGAAGACAACATGTAGACATCTCTTCTGTCCCTCCACTTCACTGCCAAAATCTCCTTGTTCCGCAGACTTGCCGTTTCTCCTTTTCTCAACCTCTTATTGACCAGACTTTGAGGAAAGCCCTTCAGGTTCCTTTTTATGGTGCCACATGCAGGCGTCTTCTTCCGGTGAAGGTTGTGGAACAGGGGCAGAGATGTGTAGAAGTTGTCTACATACAGGTGGTAGCCTTTTTCCAGTAGGGGGTATATCAGGTCCCAAACAATTTTCCCGCTTGATCCCAAGTAGTCCAGGCAATTAGGGGGTTGCAGCTGGGTGTCCTTCCCTTCGTACACTTTGAAGGCATACATGTACCCTGTGACTCGGTCACATAATTTGTACACCTTCACCCCATAGCGGGCCCTTTTGCTGGGGATAAATTGCTTAATTTTAAGCCTGCCACTAAATTTAACAAGGGACTCATCCACACATATATGTTGGTCCGGGGTAAACACCTGGGGGAATACTTCATAAAAATAATTTAATATTGGCCGAATTTTGAAAAGCCTGTCATAATTTGGGTCATTTCGGGGAAGGCACTGGGTGTTATCATTGAAATGAAAGAACCTCATTATCATTTGGTATCTGGTTCTGGGCATTACCTTGGAGAAGATTGGCATGTGGTGGAGGGGGTGGGTTGACCAATAGGAATTCAAGGTGTTTTTTTTGGTGAGTCCCATAGAAAATGTGAGGCCTAAAAAAACCTTCAACTCCTCCACCGTTAGGTCTCTCCACTCGTAGGGACAGCCATAATAGGACGTTGGATTATTTAAAATAAATTGCTGTGCATAAAGGTTGCACTGGGCCACAATTGTTGATAGCATGTCCTCTGTAAAAATTAAATCAAAAAAATTTATTGGGGAAAAATTTTCCTTGTCCACCTGGACTCCTGGCTGGGCAGTGAAAGGGGGAATGTTGGCTTCTCCTGAATTAGGAGAAAGCCACAAGGGGTTTTGAAGGGCATAGGGAAGGCTGGCATGGATCCTTGGCCTTTTCTGCGGAGGTACTGTGGTGCTGGTGGATGGCACTGCGGTGCTGGTGGAAGGCACTGCGGTGCTGGTGGAAGGCACTGCGGTGCTGGTGGATGCCACTGCCTCCTCACTAGAACGCCTTCGTTTGGCGGGCCGAATATCTTCCTCCTCTGACTCTTTTGGACATGCTTGCTGGTGATGATGCGACTTCACAGGTGTGGGCTAAGCCTGCACTGATCGGCACTGATGAGGCGGTACTGATGAGCACAGATGGGCACTGAGGTGGCACAGAGGGGCACTGATGAGGTGGCACAGAGGGGCACTGATGAGGTGGAACAGATGTGCACTGATGAGGCTGCACAGATGTGCACTGATTACACAGATATGCACTGATGAAGTGGCACAGATGGGCACTGATGAGGCGGCACAGATGGGCACTGATGAAGCTGCACAGATAGGCACTGATTGATTGCACAGATGTGCACTGAGGCGGCACAGATGGGGACTGATTTATGGCACAGATATGCACTGATGAGGTGGCACTGATGAGATGGCACAGATGGGCACTGATGAGGTGGAACAGTTGTGCACTGATTGATTGCACTGATGAGGTGGCACAGATGTGCACTGATGAGGTGGCACAGATGTGGCGGCACATATGGGCACTGATGAGGCGGCACAGATGGGCACTGATGAGGTAGCACAGATGGGCACTGATGAGGCGGCACAGATGGCAACTGATGAGGCGGCACAGATGGGCACTGGTTGGCACAGGTGGGCACCGATGAGGTGGCACAGGTGGGCACCGATGAGGTGGCACAGGTGGGCACTGATTGCAGATGTGCACAGATGTCTGGACACTGATCACCAATGGCACAGATGGGCACAGGTGGGCACAGGTGAGCACAGATTGGCACAGGTGGGCACCGATTGGCACAGGTGGGCACCGATTGGCACAGGTGGGCACTGTACTGTTTGAGCACTGTTTGGGCACTATTTGATCACTTTTACCACAGTAAAATATGATGTAAAACTCACTGAAGGCACAGATCGCTGCAGCTATCCTCTCTCTCCTCACATGCGGTCTCTGTGTGAGGAGAGAGAGACGGCAATGAGAGATGATCTCATATGTTTACATTTGAGATCATCTCTCATTGGCACCGGCGATCGCGCTGTAAACAGCCGCTGTGATTGGCCGTTTACCGCAATCTGTGACTGGCTGTGTCCAAGGGACACGGCCAGCACAGAATTTCCCCGATGCGCGCACGTGGGGAACGAGGAAAGGTGAGGACGTCCTATGACGGCCTCCCGGAGATTGAGGTCCGCGCTGTAGCCTTCATTCGGCTATGGCCCGGACCTCAAGTGGTTAAAATACATATAAGTAAGGAAATATGGGAGCTGCCACTGCTGACTTAAACCATTTCTTGGCATTCATTGAGGAACACAGGCCCCACCCCCTGTGTTTATGGCCTTGGTCTTGTAATGCTTTGTTACAAAACTAAGGCTAGCCCTACATTATGCAATTTTTTTGCACAATTTTCCTTTAGATTTACCTAAGCCATATAATATGAAGTAAAACTGAAACACTTTCAATTTGTATGCAGTCAGGCAGGCCCGTGCACTACATCGCTGAAGGTAAATCTAAAGGGCATTGAATAAGAAAATTGTATAATGTATGGCTAGCTTAGGGCATGCTGGGTGTGGGAGCAGTTATACTGTACCGGACTTGTCACTGTTCTTGTTTTCCATTGTCCAAATGGTACAGTTGGTGGTAATATAACCCAACTGTCTCTGAATCCTGTGTCTTGCAAACACCAAGGAAAATATTTTACCGTTGAGTACAAAAATTCAATTTCTCCTACCAAAATATCTGTTATTCAGTTCACCCATGTTTTTCCATGATTCTCACACCGCAAACACTGTAGGGGTAGAAGGGGACACCAATTTTTTAAATGATTAAGGAATACAGCAAGGAATCACCTCCTAGCTCTTGCCTGATAACTGGATGATACAGGAGCAGCAGGATACTGAAAAGGCAATCTATGTGCTCCCTCATGTAAGCATTATCCCCAAGCTTTGAGTGATGCAGTTTAGTCCTTTTGTAGTGTGAATAGTGCTGTGCAGAGTATTTGAGGAGGCTAATATCAAGACATCTAAAGAGCATATAGTAGCTACAAACATATTTTATAATGTTGTATCAAAAACATAACTGGATTGAAGGGTATATTTGTTAAACTTTATTGTAAAACACACACACACACACAGGCAAATATGGCTCAATTTCATGCCTATATGTTGGCTGCTGATTTACCATAACACTACTAAAAGTAACAAGCCTTTGTTTAGAACAAGAAAAAAACAACTAGTGTAGGATTGGGGAAACACCCCTCTTTTCAGACCAAATTTTTTTCTGTATGAAAAAAGAAAAAAAATCAGGAACACAGGATAGATAGCTCGTGTAGCAGTTTTTCAGCTCTAACCATCCATAGCTGGTCATACACCAATCAGCCATAGCATGACCACTAACAGGTAAAGTGAATAACATTGATTATCTTGTTACAATGGCATCTGAAAGTGGGTGGGATATATATTAAGCAGCAAGTGAACATATTGTCCCTGAAGCTGTGTTGAAAAATGATTTGCAAAACTGCAGCTCTTGTGGGCTTTTCCTGGTCTGCAGTGGTCAGGACTGACCAGAGTGCTCCATGAATGAAAACCAGCAAACCGGGAAAAGGGCCTTGGTGGCCAAGGTGCACTGATGCATGTGGAGAGCAAAATCTGGCCCCTGTAGCCTGATCTATTAGAAGAGCTACTGTAGCTCAAATTGCTGAAAAAGTTAATGCTGGTTCCAATAGAAAGATGTCAGAACACACAGTGCAGTTTGTTGTGTATGGGACTACGTAGACACAGAAGGGTCAGGGTGCTCATGCTGACCAGTGTCCAACAAAAGCACCTACAATGGGCTTGTAAGCATCGGAACAGGACCACGGAGCAATGGAAAAATGTTGCTTGGTCTGATTAATTCAAGAAAGGTTTGAGGAAAACAACAACGAGTTTGAAGTGTTGCCTGGCATCCAAATTGTCCAGATCTCAATCCAATCCAGCATCTGTGGGCAGCATATGTGCTGGAAAAACAAGTCTTATCCCTGGATTCCCCACCAAGTAACTTGCAGGGCTTAAAGGGCCTACTAGGTTTAGTGGAGTCTATGCCTTGATGGGTTATGGTGGATCATCATAATGTGATAGATGATCGGTATAGTTTCTCCCTAATATAAGAATATTCATTACAATTGAAAAAGGGACTCACAATTTTGCTCTGGTTTTTGAAAAGTTCTGATATGATGATGGGTCAATTGAATAAGCATGTTCAACGTGGCTAATACTTTTAAAGGGGATGCTGTTATTCCAATATTTCAGAAGAATCCTGAAACCACTTACCACAGTATTCTCACCCACTCATTTTTCATTGTGAATTCGTTATTATCTTTTCTGTTCTGCTAAACGTAAAATAAAGTATATGGCAAGCAAAATGCAGCTGCCAAAACATGCTGTGCAGTTGCGATTTCTGAGTTCCAGCCAGTAAAGACAAAAAGCAGCTAATAAAACTGGTACGACCAAAACACTTTGCTAGCATTAAACATGAACAGAGACTCCTCTAAATTATGGATGGGGCTTTGAACAACACTGGTGGTGGTGTGCAAAAAATGCAATTTCTAGAGAAAATAATCTACACAAAACATACATTACTGTACATTTAATTGGTACCTACAATTTAATGAGTTGCTTGCCTACATTTTTCAACATTTAAAAAAATAGTTTTAAAGAGTGCCAGCCAATTGTCTGTGAATTTTGCCAACAATAAAAGAGAAAATTCAGGAATTTACAGTCCTCTTTGATTCCATATTAGTAGACTATTACTACAGCTGGTGTGCAGATGAGACACGGCTTTTTTCTGTTTCCTTTGAATGCTGTTTCAATGTGCTTTGTGCATATTCCAAACCACCAATTTGAAGATACAGTAGATACAATCCTCCAGACATCTATAATGTGTACTCAGTGGAAAGTTAGTTTCTCTTTTTCTTTCTATGCTTCCCAGATTTCTGGGTTTTAAAATGACTTATTGGCCTAATGTTATAAATCAAAAATAAGAAAATTACTTCTACAAATTGAAATAGAACTGCAGGCAGATATAAAAACTCAAATGAATGCAGCTCTGTATTAATAAACACATCATTAATTTTTTTTGTTTTTAAATGTAAATAGTGTGAGCACCTGAAATTTGGCTTAGCGGGTACGTTCGCTTAAAAAAAAATAAAAATAAACGCACATTTTTGCAGGTAAAAAAAAATGTGCAGCCTGCAGGTCATTGCACCCATGATCAGTAAATTAGAATTACTGGAGAGCAGGAAGATCAATAAACTACAAGAGCGCTCATCAGCGTCCTCACAGGTCACTGAGAACTACAAGCCGCTTGCCACAATGGCAGACGGTACTTTTAGATCATTCATTCACAGAACTCTATGAATGAAGGATGCGACCATGCGGGCGGAGACCTGCCAGGCCACACAGTTTTCAAATTGTGACAGCGAGTATGGGGAGAGGTAAATATATTTCTAAAGGTGCTATTGACATGAAAATTTCATGTCAATAGCACCAATGTAACAATCAATGCAATTGATACATACAAAGAAACCAAAACAAATAAATGCAGAAATTAAGCTATGCATAATAAAATGGAATGACACAGGGACACAAAAAGTATTGAACGCATAAAGAAAGAGAGGTGCAAAAAGGCATGGAAAGGCAAGACACCAGCTGAAATCTATCAGTAATTAGAAAGCAATCCTGCACCTTGTCAGTGCAAAATAATATCAGCTGGTTCAGTCTCAACTGATGGCCTATAAAAAGATGTCTCATTACCAAGATATCACACAAGAAACATCTCATGATGGGTAAAAGCAAAGAGCTATCTTAAGACCTTTGCAACCTTATTGTTGCAAAAGCATACTGATGGCCAGTGAGCACTGTTGGGGCCATAATCCAGAAGTGTAAAGAACATATATTCACCATAACCCGGCCACGACCAGGTGCTCCTCGCAAGATTTCTGACAGAGGAGTGAAAAGAATCATCAGAAGAGTTGTCCAAGAGTCAAGGACAACTTGTGGAGAGCTCTAGAAAGACCAGGAATTAGCAGGTACAATTGTTTCAAAGAAAACAATAAGTAATGCACTCAATCGCCATTGCCTGCGTGCACGCTCACCATGCAAAACTCCATTGCTGAGGAAAAAGCATGTTGAAGCTCATTTACAGTTTGCTGCACAACATTTAGACAAGCCTGTGAAATACTGGGAGAATATAGTGTGGTCAGATGAGACCTAAATTGAACACTTTGGATGTCATAATACACACCATGTTTGGAGGTCAAACTGCACTGCACATTACCCCAAAAACACTATATTAACAGTGAAGTTTGGCGGAGGGAACATCATGGTGTGGGGCTGTTGGTACGGTACTGGCAAACTTCATATCATTGAAGGAAGCATGAATAGAAAAATGTACCAAGACATTCTTGATAAAAAATCTGCTGCCATCTACCAGGATGATGCAGATGAAACGAGGGTGGACATTTCAGCAAGACAATGATCCCAAACACAAAGCCAAGGAAACTCTCAATTGGTTTTAAAGAAAGAAAATAATGCTTCTAGAATGGCCCAGCCAAAACACCTGAATTGAATTCAACAGAAATTCTATGGAAAGAGCTAAAGATCAGAGTTCATAGAAGAGGCCCACAGAACCTTCCAGATTTGAAGACTTTTATGTGGAAGAATGGGCCAAAATCACACCATGCCACTAGTTTCTCCATACAGGAGGAGTCTTGCAGCTGTCATTACCAACAAAGGATTTTGTACGAAGTATTAAATACATTACAGTTAGGCTCCATGCACACTGGAGCTGATAAACTGCAGTTTATTGGCGTTTGGGCATTTTTTTTTAAAAGCTCATAAACTCCACTCTATGTTAGCCTATATGTCCATGCACACATGGACATTTTTAGCTTTAATGAGCAGTGGAGTTTATGGGCTTTTTTCTGAACGCCAGAAATTCGCGTTCAAAGTGCCGTTTTTCACCGCTAAAAAGCTAAACGCAGATAAACGCTCATAAACGTGCGTTAATTAGCTTTCGGCGTTCTATTTTTTCAACGCATTGTGGGAGTTTGGAATGCCATGTGGGATTTTTGGAGTGTCCTCTGTGTATTTTTATTAAAAACGCCCATAAACGCTAACGCTCATAAATGCTAGTACAAAACGCTATTGAAAGCAAGTTTTTCAACCAGTGTTTTCTGGAAAATTAAAAGCGCGCCACCAATGAATATATATCGTGATACAATGTATACAACAGCTTTATCCACGTGATTTACCACTATTTTTGTGAAAAAATAAATGAAAAAATAAATAAAAAATTGTGATACATTGTTGTACCTAGTGTTTATATATCACAAATAAAGAGCAACTAAGTTACATTATATACTAGTAACCTAATACAGTACCAACATATTTAAACGAAATCCTTTTCAGAATTTTGAAATAATTATGTGCCTTTTAGAACTAGTGTTATTGTGAAAAAAGAAATTATGTTGATCTATGTGCTCAGCTGTGCACAATTTGTGGTGTATTTTGCTGTGCAATTTGATTTGACTTTTTGGCTTGCAGTTCTTGGAATACTGTGTTTTTAATGCTGTGCGCAATTGCTGTGGAGTGATAAGTGACTTTTTATAATAAATTTTATACATCTACACTATGGAGTCTCTCCCGTTTTGTCTTCATTGAGGGGTCTGGATAAGTGGAGGATTCAGGGAAGATAATTGATCTCCCCTCCCGCAGTTGTGGAAATCAACACCTGAACCTTAAACAAGTGTTTGCTGTTCCACTGAAGGAAGAGAGGACAGCTTTCTGGAGTGTTACCCAGGTGGAGATCACAGAAGCCGGCAGGCAAATGCAACAAGCCTTTTAGATCTCTATAATCTGAGATCCAACAGATTCGGTAAGCGAGCATTTTTACTTTACCTAAAGTGGGAAGATCATCTGTGTGTGTCAAAGCAGAAGATTCATGGTTGATCCACAATACAAGATATCCTCACATGGACTTTATTGTTTATGATATATCACGAGGGTGTATATTTATAAGAAAAAACATTTTTTTGCAGAGGAACAATTATTAATTTAATTGGTGTGTGAAGTGGGAGCAATTAGATTGCTGAGCACATAGATCAACATCATTTCTTTTTTCACAATAACACTAGTTCTAAAAGGCACATAATTATTTCACAATTCTGAAAAGGATTTCATTTAAATATGTTGGTATTAGGTTACTAGTATATAGAGTAACTTAGTTGCTCTTTATTTGTGATATATAAACACTAGGTACAACAATGTATCACAATTTTTTATTTATTTTTTCATTTATTTTTTTCACAAAAATAGTGGTAAATCACGTGGATAAAGCTGTTGTATACATTGTATCACGCTATATATTCATTGGTGGCGCGCTTGTAATTTTCCATTATTCTTTTGGGTTTTTTTGTATTTTTGACCTACACGAGCAGCTGCACCTGTTTGGATCTTTATATGGTTAGCGCAAAATATATTCTTTTGAACCAGTGTTTTCTGCCAGCAATCTGGCGTCCAGAAAAAGCTATTTGAGCTTCAGTGTGCATGGAGCCTTATAGGGCGTACACACGGTCGGACTTTGTTCGGACATTCCGACAACAAAATCCTAGGATTTTTTCCGATGGATGTTGGCTCAAACTTGTTTTGTCTACACGCGGTCGCACAAAGTTGTCGGAAAATCCGATCGTTCTAAACGCGGTGACGTAAAACACGTACGTCGGGACCATAAACGGGGCAGTGGCCAATAGCTTTCATCTCTTTATTTATTCTGAGCATGCGTGGCACTTTGTCCGTCGGATTTGTGTACACACGATCGGAATTTCCGACAACAGATTTTGTTGTCGGAAAATTTTATCTCCTGCTCTCCAACTTTGTGTGTCGGAAAATCCGATGGAAAATGTCCGATGGAGCCCACACACGGTCGGAATTTCCGACAACACGCTCCGATCGGACATTGTCCATCGGAAAATCCGACCGGACATTGTCCATCGGAAAATCCGACCGTGTGTACGGGGCATTAGTGTGTTCAATACTTTTTTCCTGTGTCATTCCATTTAATTATACATAACTTAATTTCTGAACTTAATTGTTTTGGTTTCTTTGTAAGTATGGATTGCATAGGTTGCATTGGTTTTTAGCGAAGTGGTGATAATTTAATGTCAATAGCACCTTTAGAAATAGATTTACTTTGAAAAATGGTGGGGTGTTCATCATTAATATGACTCAGTGGGTATTTATATCATTTATAGTTCTTTCAAGAGGAATATTATAAAACATGTGGGCAGAATAAATAGAAGATTTCTATTTTACAAGGTTTTGAGCAAACAGAAGCAGATAAAGCTGAACTATAAACATGGAAAATAAATCTTTATCGATCCCCTTTACCACTCCTAATCTATACCTTTTTGTAACTAAAGGTTCTAACGCCCACTGAAATTTACCTTAATCTTCAGTTGGGTAATGTTTTGGCATACTAGTACCTGTTGCGAGGACCAGTTCACTAAGCCTCTTTGTATACAAGTCTTGGTGCCACCTCGGTCGTTGATGTCATCACACCAGCACTGATCATGAGTTATATATGAGTTATATATGAGTGTGTGGGGGGGGATCAATAGTGAGTCATAGCTCAACTTTTCCACTCAAGCTAAATGAAGAGGCATGATCATCATTTCAGTGTTCAGCCAACTCTCATTTATCTCTTATGTCTTGTTTTCTTTTTTTCTCTAGCATGTATAGCCTCTTATTAGTTACTTTTTTGGACTTTACATTTTGTTAATTACAGACACTGTCCCGCTGCATTAACCACTTGCCGACCTGCTCACGCAGATATACTGCGGCAGGTCGGCTCTCCTGCGCAAACTGATGTACCTGTACATCAGTCCATGAAAGCAGGATAGCAGGTGCGTGCGCCGCGGGTCCTGCGGACTCGATGTCCGCTGGCAGCCCGCGATCGCGGCAAGGTGAGGCAGAACGGGGAACTGCCTATGTAAACAAGGCATTTCCACATTCTGCCTAGTGACATGACAGCAATCTACTGCTCCCAGTGATCGGGAGCAGTGATCTCTGTCATGTTTCAGTAAGCCCATCCCCCCTACAGTTAGAACATGCTGAGGGAACACACTTAACCCCTTTATCGCCCCACTAGTGTAAACCCCTTCCCTGCCAGTGTCATTTTTACATTGATCAATGCATTTTTATAGCACTGATCAATGTAATAATGTCACTGGTCCCCAAAAAGTGTGATTTGGGGTCAGATTTGTCCGCCGTAATTTCGCAGTCCTGCTAAAAATTGCAGATCGATGCCATTACCAGTAAAAACAATTAAAAAAACTAAAAGTCCCTAAATCTATCCCGTAGTTTGTAGACGCAATAACTTCTGCGCAAACCAATCAATATACGCCTATTGCGATTTTTTTTTTTAGCAAAAATATGTAGAAGAATATATATCAGCCTAAACTGATGAATAAATTTGTTTTTATGGATGTGTATTATAGCAGAAAGTCAAAAAAGATTTTTTTTTTTCAAAATTGTTGGTCTTGTTTTGTTTATAGTGCAAAAAAATAAAAACCGCTGAGGTGATCAAATACCACCAAAAGAAAGTTCTATTTGTGGGGAAAAAAGAACATAAATTTTGTTTGGGTACAGCATTGCACGACTGCGCAAATGTCAGTTAAAGCGACGCAGTGCCGAATCACAAAAAATGCTCTGGGCATTAAGGGGGCAAATACTTCCAAGGCTGAAGTGGTTAGAGCTGTATCACCATATCTCCTGTCCTAAGCTAAAATGCATTTTCCTGGGTTATGTTCATCATGAGGGAAACAAGAATTTATTTAGACTTGTGTGGAAAAAGGATATCATTACTAACGACTCATTCCTATAAAGCTTTGCTAACGTTTTGATCATTTTATACTCAAATTGTCTTTATAATAAAAACAATGAAGTGTGTAATTAGTGGTTCCTCAACGGGATTTGGCAAAAACAAACTTGATTTAGTTCCACAAATAAGGACAGGTTTTAGAAGTTGTAAAATTGTTACGTGGACATTATGTTCTAGTTTAACTTACAAAAATATTGTTCGTATCTAAATACTGCAGTTTCCTAAAGCAGAGGATTTAATGAGCTGTGACAACTGCCAACACTGCTTTATTTAGTTCTACACTTAAATTTAACTGTTCAAAGTTTTGATAGGCATTAGGATTCAAATGAACACCTGTCGTTTCAGGTTTCTTTCCAATTTAGAAATGGCAAGTTACAAGGGTATCCGATCATATGGGCTCATTTGGGGCAATTTATTAATAAGGTTAGGAGCAATGTGCCAAACGAAAAGGTCAGCCACGTGTCAAGTGATTTAAATGATTATTTTATGTCCCTGATAAATTAAACCACTCGGCTTAAACATGTGAGTAAAATGTGTGCTGTTTAAGAACTCCACATAATTACAAGCTTGGATTGTTAAATATAAATTTACAAAACTTACTAGCTTAGATATTCTGGACAACATGACATGGAAAATAAAATGCAAGCTATTGGTTGGGATCTAAACTACTTGTTTTTGCTTTTTAAAGGCCTTAACAAGAGGAAAGAACACAGATCTAGCTGAATCACAAGTTAACCACTTGTTATTATACTGCGGCAGGTTAGCTCGTTCCCGCGAATCGCTGTAGCTGTACGTCGGCCCTTTAAATAGCTCTAGCAGGTGCCCGCTGCACTGCGGAGGACCTGATGTGCATGGCCGCGATGTCCGCCGGCCACGCGCTATCGTGGGCATGAGAGCCAGAACAGGGATGTGTGTGTGTGTGTGTAAACACACAAATTCCCATTCTGTCAGGAGAGGAGAGACAGATCATCTGTTCCTACTAATCAGGAACAGCTATATGTCTCCTCCTCTAGTCAGTCCCATCCCCAAAAAATAAAAAAATAATAAAAATGCAATAAAAATGCCATAAATCTATTCCCTATTTTGTAGAGGCTATAACTTGTGTGTAAACTAAGCAATATACCCTTATTGTGATTTTTTTTTAACCAGAAATATATAGAAGAATATATATCGGCCTAAACTGATGAAAAAATTTTATTTATTTTTTTTTACTGTTTTTGTTTGGATATTTATTATAGCAAATAGTATAAAATGCTGTTTTGTTTTTTTTAAAAATTGTCACTCTTTTTTTGTTTATAGCACAAAAAATAAAAAACGCAGAGGTAATCAAATACTAGCAAAAGAAACCTCTATTTGTGGGAAAAAAAGGACATCAATTTTGTTTGGGTACAGCGTCGCATGACTGCGCAATTGTCAGTTAAAGCGACGCAGTGCCATATCGCAAAAAATAGCCTGGTCATTAAGGGGGAAATTCTTCTGGTCCTTAAGTGGATAAAGTCCATTTGGAGTTTATTTCATACTTATTTTTTTTCTATAGTGCAGTACTATCAGCATTTTGTGTAAAAATGCTTCACGTGCCATTTGTTGTTAGTTAAAGTACTTGTTGCCGGGGGGCGTGGCCTGGACCGGCGTGGTGTGAGGAGTGCAACAAGGGAGCTCCGCTCGAGGAAAGATCCGTCACTTCAAAATCCTACAAATTTAGGTGGCTTTTCTAACCCTACTAGGCTGGATATCCACCTCCACACATATCGCCACCATGTCACCTCCAAAAAAAACGGCAGAATCAATTGCTAAGCTCGATAAATACCGGCTTAAAGAGAAGGGGACTACAGGTGAAAATGGCGCCGATGCACCTTCCTCCTCTGAATCAGCGGCAGATGATACGGCCCGTGTGCTTGAGGCAATATCTGACTGCAAAAGCTCTCTGACCTGTAAGATTGAGGAAGTGAAGATCGATGTGTCCCTTATAAGACAGGACTTGCAAAAGTTAAGGGACCGCGTCACTGAAACGGAGACCCATATCAGCAGAGTGGAAGACGAAATGCCGCCATTACAGCATGCCACTGACCATATCCAACAGCAACTCCACGCTATCCTTTCAAAACAAGATGACATGGAGAACCGCCTGAGGCGCTGTAATCTCCGATTTGTAGGATTGCCGGAGGGTGCAGAGGGCACTGATCCTCCGGCATTTTTAGAAAACCTCCTCATTTCTACTTTTGGAAGACCGGAATTCTCAACATCATTTGTGGTTGAACGAGCGCACCGATTGGCGGCAAAACCCCCACCGCAAGGTGCACCCCCCCCCGGACATTCATAGCGAAATTCTTGAATTTCAGAGACCGGGACGCTATCCTTCGTCTTACAAGGCTGAAGGGCAACATCCCCTTCAGAAATGTGGAAATTAAAGTGTTCCCGGATTTCTCAGCAGAGGTCCAGAAGAAGCGAGCGCTCTTCACGGAAGCGAAGCGCCAACTCCGGATTCGACATTACACATACGCCATGTTATTCCCCGCCAGGCTGCGCATGGTGGGAGATGATCGAACCCACCTTTTTGACACACTGGAGGCGGTGTTTGCATGGTTGGACAACCGGGCTGCTCCTAATCGTCCACCTCCGGGAGAATGATATCGCAGGTTGACCCCCTAGCCATAGATGTGATGAAGCCATAAGTATTTCCCCTGCATCTGATCTTCCCGAAGGACTACAGGATAAGGTACTTTTTCAGCTCACAGCACCCCTAAGCATTTTATGTTACTCCCCCTCAAGCCCCGGGGGGTAGGGGATGATGACAATACATTCTCTGCTACACTGAAGCCGTTACTTGCCTGACTAGACCATCGCACTCTCCCCTGCAGCTCAGCGTCGGGAGAATAGCAGGTTGTTCTGTCCCCCTTAGCACGGCAGTGCTGAAGACACAGGACCCCCCCCCCCCTTTTTTTTTTTTTTTTTATTTTTCTCCCGATAAAGATCAAGATGGCAGCCTCCAATATAAGATCTATGGCCTCTCATCTCATTTTTTTGTTGATCCCATTGTGCACCCCGTTTTCACCTCCCCTGATACTGTTTTATCCTACAAAACAATATTGTAACTGTCGAATACTAAAGTTACCCTCGGGTTACTTCCTACCAGGATGTCTAATGATCGGGCACGTATATTCTAATTTTTTATGTTTTTATATCCTATGTTATTATCCGCCATGCCCGCTCCTAAAGGTTGCTCCCCTTGCACTATTGCTGGTTTTGCAGCGGAAGTTCGTCCCCTTAGCCGCGGGAGCCTTAATGGGCCCCGCTACTTCAATACAGTATTGCACTGTTATTTCACAAGCTAAGTTTCCCTGGCCTGGCTGGGAGCACGTTCCCCGGAGGATTGTATGTGGGGGATGTGACGTGCCCAGCCAGTCCGGTGCGTTTGTTCATGGTAATGTTTTGTTTAGTTTTAAGTTAATCGTTCTTATTATTTTATTCACACTGTATGAAATTCTGAAGTGGTATATTAATTACGCAAGTGAACGTACTGACACGAGGGCCAAATATGCCCATTGGGTAATGGATTATGATGATATACTCTCCCAGCTTTGCAATTCAGACTTGTTCCAATATCGAGACGAGTTGTTACAGACTGGGAGATTTACACATATATTACCTATAATGATATGTCGTTCATAAAATGTATAACATGGAATGTCCGCGGTCTTAGAGCTAAGAGGAATGCAGTTCTGAAATATCTTAAGGCACAACAAGCACAGGTTATGGTCTTGGTGGAAACCCACTTAACTGGGCAATTAATGCTATCGCTTAAAAAACCATGGCTGGGGTGGGTTTACCAGGCCCCATACACAGCATACTCTAGAGGTGTGGCGATTTTAGTAGCCAAAACAACACAATTCATCATGCTTTCATTGAAATCTGACCCCCAGGGCAAGTTCCTATTTCTACACTGCCGACTGAACGGCTTAGAAATACTTCTCCTGGCAATATATGTACCCCCCCCCATTTCAATTCAGTGTTATAAATGAAGGACTGGATTTTATGTCACAATTTCCCACAACTCCAACTATGTGGATGGGAGATTTTAATAATGTAATGGATAATCATTTAGACAGAACCTCTCTGACGACCCTGAGTGACAGTACGCCCTCCCCCACACGATTCGGGAAGCTAATGGGTGAAGTGGGTCTGATAGATGCCTGGAGAGCTTGCCACCCCACGGTAAACGCATTTACATGTTTCTCTGCGACACACAACACCGTGTCAAGAATTGACTTGATCCTGCTATCCCAATCGCTGGCACCGAACCTCAAAGGGGCAGGTCTATCTCCTCGTATTCTTTCGGACCACGCCCCTTGTTGGATAGAACTTGAGGTGGACCTCTCCCCCTCTACATATGTATGGAAACTTAACCCGTTCTGGCTCAAAGTTGTTCCGGATCTGGGTGGTCTAGGAGAGGAGTGGGAGTTTTTCTTCAGCACAAACACTGACACAGCCCCTTTTGATATAGTCTGGGATATGTTTAAAAACCATGCCCGCTGGCACTAGGTTGGCTCTCGGACGCAGAGAGACAGTCACTGATCCAGCCCTTTACGACATTAGAAGTTCTAAACGTTATCCGCTCTTTCCCTACCGGTAAGGCACCAGGGCCAGACGGACTTCCCATAGAATTCTATCGAACTCACTGTGATCTACTGGCACCCATTCTGGCCCAGCTGTATACTACTTGCCTATCTAGGGGAGACCTACCTCCATCAATGCACCAGGCATACCTTACCTTAATACACAAGCCCCCCAAGGACCCGGAACTATGCGCATCTTACAGACCGATCGCATTGTTAAACAATGATCTTAAAATCCTAACCAAACTGCTAGCCTCCCGTCTCTATCCATTGTTGCCATCAGTAATTGATTCCGACCAGACAGGTTTTATGCCCAAGAGGTCCACTGACGTAAATATCAGGAGACTTTTCACAAACATCCATACCCAACATAAAAATTCAGGGACCAGGGCCATAGCGCTATTGGACATAGAAAAAGCCTTTGACACAATGGAATGGCCCTTTCTGTGGGAGACCCTCCGAAGAATGGGCTTCCCATTAAAATTCATTGCGTGGCTACAGGTGATCTACAAATCTCCCACCTCCTCGATTCGACTCGGCTCCAAATTATCATCTCCCTTCAAGTTGTTTAGGGGAACTAGGCAGGGCTGCCCCCTCTCTCCGGCCTTGTTTGCCATAGCCATTGAACCGGTTGCTGAAGCCCTGCGTACATCACCCCACATAAGGGGGTTGCGTATTGGCTTGCTGGAGGAGAGGGTAGCCCTGTACGCTGATGATATGGTCCTTTTCCTCGCAGACGCTGGCCCGTCGCTCCAGGGCGCATTATCGGTCCTGGACACATTCTCTGAGGTAACGGGTCTTCGGGTCAATTGGTCAAAATCCACCCTATTCCCCATAGATCAGGAAGCAAAAAACACCTCTCCCCCTGATAGTCCGTTGAGATGGGTAGACACCTTCAGGTATCTTGGGGTCCAGATCTCTGCCTGTGCCCAGGATTTCATCAAACTAAATCTTGACCCAGTGGTGGGAGATATGAAACTTAAACTCAAAGCATGGAGCAACTTACCTTTATCGGTTTGGGGTAGAGTTAATCTCCTTAAAATGAAAATCATTCCCAAATTTACTTACCTCTTTCGCCACTCCCCACAATGGATCCCCAAATCATTCTTTACCAAACTCAACCAAAAATTTTCAGACTTCTTGTGGGGCCCCACCCCACCCAGATATAAAATGTCTACCTTGATGAGGCCCACATCACAGGGAGGCATGGCTTTTCCAGACTGCTACAAATATTTCCTGGCCTCTCAGTTAGTGACAGTGGTCTGGTGGTTGGTCCCTGACAAAACTAACGCGGCCTCGGCTCTGGAGGCTACGGTGGTGGGTTCCTGGGAGACCCTTCAGTTTTTAATTCACAGAGGTCCACGCGCCCTGCACCCACTTACCCCCTCCATGCATACTACTCTGCGAGCATGGCGAATAGGTCTTAGTATAGGTAAATATAACCGCTCAGAGCTTTCCCCCAACGCCCCACTATGGTCAAACCCCAACTTACCACATATCTTCAAGCTCACAGACCCCCAGGCATGGACTAAATATGGTATCAAATTAATTTCACAAGTGGTGTCCCAGACCTCATTGCTTTCTTTTGCCCAGCTATCTTCAATGTACAATCTTCCGAAACATTACCAGTTTCGTTATTTTCAGCTAGCCCACGCATTTGCAGCTCAATTTCCCCATGCATCCTGCACCCTGACCCAATCCGAGCTGGAGAAGACGCTTAGATCCAGCTGCGCTGAGAAGCCAATATCATCTCTGTACGCGCACCTGGTGTTTGTGTCCCTACCACCTTTGGAGGGGCTCTGGTCCCGTTGGCAACGCGACATTCCTGCGTTGGATAATGATGACTGGGATGACGTCTGGGATTTCCCCTTCAGGTCACTTGTTTCCATAAGAGACAGAGTAGTACAATTTAAAATTGTTCACAGGGCTTACTTTACCCCACATAGACTACATTTGATGAACCCTCAGCATTCTTCGGAATGCTGGAGATGTGGTCTAACCCCGGGAGACTTTGCACACATCTTTTGGCGCTGCCCAAAAATACAGCAATATTGGGGAGAAGTACTCGACTTGACTAACAAGGTGGCTTCAACTAATCTACCACCGCTGATGGAGATATGCATACTAGGTTTACTAGAAAATATTGTTCCAACCATAGCCAAACGCACATTGACCAGTTTATTACTTTTCTATGCCAGGAAGTGCATCGCAATACAGTGGAAAAAACCTAACCCCCCCTCAATTACACAGTGGAAATGCTTGGTCAATGAAAGCCTCCCACTATACAAGGACACATACGCCAACAGAGGTTGTCCTTTGAAATTTGACAGGGTCTGGTGCAAATGGATGGAGGTTCTGAATATTTCACATTGAACACAGTTTCACAGCAGTTCTCAGGTTAAACGTATTGATCAAAATACTATGTTTCTAGGCTTAGATATCTGAAATCTCAGGCGTAATTTGTTATGGTATCTAGCTGATTAAATTCCTCTGAGGAGAACCATATATATACCTTGACTACTGTTAATTTAACCTAGCAACCCACGTTGTCATATGTTCTATCAAATGTTCTAATTAATCTGGCGCGGACTTGATGTACTGTAGCAGCCATGTGTTTTTGTATTGTTTGCTGTTTGTCTCAAAAAATCTAATAAAAATATTTAAAAAAAAAAAAAAAAAAACCATGCCCGCATGATCCTAGCACAAAGAATAGCCAGATATAAACGCACTTCTAACGACATTATCCACCAAGCAGAAATAGCTATGGCAGAGGCAGATAGAACCTTCTCGGAACACCCCTCCACTGAAACAGCTAATCAGATAAAACTACAAACGTGTATAGTGAATGGGCTTCACTTTGAAAGAGCAGAAAGAAAAATATTTTACATCAAACAAAAAGTGTACGAGTGTGGGGAGCGCGCGGGACGATTGCTGGCCTATTTGGCCCATATGGAACATAAACCACCCACAGTTGTTGCCCTACAAGATAATACGGGGGCTCTGATACAGGACCCCGACAAAGTGGCTGATATGTTTCGCTTCTTTTATGCCTCTCTATACTCGTCCACAACTAACAAATCTAGACAAGAAATAGCCAATTTTCTATCCAATGTTACCTTCACACATCTAACACACTCCCAAAAAGAAATGCTGGAGGAGCCATTCACCAAAGAGGATGTCGCTGAAGCCATGTCACATCTCGCCTCCTCCAAGGCTCCGGGGTCTGACGGTCTCCCATTGGAATTCTACGACACATACAGTGAGATTCTCACCCCCAAGCTCCATGCGATATTTACCTACATATTTAAATCAGGTTCCCTTCCCAAATCAATGAGCGAGGCATTTATTGTACTCATCCTTAAGCCAGGTAAAGACCCCACACTCCCAGAATCATATCGCCCCATTTCCCTATTACAGATAGACATAAAAATATTGGCCAAGGTCCTGGCACTGCGCTTGAATAAGGTTATTCTGAGTCTTATACACCCCGATCAAACCGGGTTCATGCCGGCAAAAAATACAGCGTACAATTTAAGAAGACTGTATATGAACTTACAGGCCAGACACGACCAGACGGGCTCCAGAGTGGTGGTGTCCCTTGACGCTGCTAAAGCTTTCGATTCTGTCGAATGGGACTATCTTTGGGAGTGTCTGGCCAGGTTCGGTTTTGGACCCAAATATATCCGCTGGATTCAGCTTCTGTACCGGACTCCGAGTGCCAGGATCTTGGTCAACGGCCAAACACAACTGTGGTCTAGACTTCCACTGGGAGTGATGGGTCGAGTAAATTTGACAAAAATGATTTTGTTGCCCAAATTCCTATATGTCTTCTGGCATGCACCTGTTTACATACCCCTGAGATATTTTAAAGTTATAGAAACGATATTAAACACCTTTGTGTGGGGTAAAACACGGCACAAGTTATCTTGGCAGGTGCTGAAAAACCCCATTGATTTAGGGGCAGTACAGCACTGCCGGACTTCAATTTATATTACCTGGTAGCACAGCTGTCCCATTTTTTTTCATATAGATAAAGAAGATAAAATACGGTTTATGGCACTAGTAAGCTCTCAAGCCGCACGTATACACTCCCACCCCTTCCAGCTTATCCTCAGGGATAATAAAGAAAGAGGTAACTTGGACGGTCGCAAAGGCAAAGGCCTGCTATTCAACTATTGTAAGATATGGGAGATAGTTGGTCGTAAACTTCAAATCCCACGTACACACAGTCAGACACCCTTATGGAACAACCCAGGTCTCACCGAATTATCACAGTTACCAGATATTGATCCATGGATTTATCATGGGGTGGTTTATCTAACAGATATGTACATTGGAGACATTCTCAAATCATTTCAACAACTGAAAGACCAGTATGGTCTCCCCAACTCTATGCACTTCCGATACCTCCAGCTTCGCCACGCTCTCCAGGCCCAATTTTGAGATTCCCCACCAAATCTAGAGCAATTGGATATTCTAGCTGTGATAAATGGTCCAGATCACCAAAAGCTAATTTCTATATTCTACTCAAGCTTACTTCGCCCCAAGGCGGTAAATATTGCTTATAAATTAAAAGAGCGTTGGGTCGGGGACGTGGGGGAGATGGAGGAGGAGGAGTGGGAAGAGGTCCTAGACGCCTGTAAAAAGGTATCTCATAAACCCTCAGACCGTCTCACACAATTATTTATTCTACACAGATCTCTTTTGACCCCCATACGTCTGGCCAAATTTAGAGATGAACATAGCCCACTTTGTCCTAGATGAGCAAGCCCCCAGGGGACATTTTTTCGCCTCCTGTGGACATGTCCAATGATACAGGATTATTGGGCCCAAATAGTTAAATTCATTCATGACAAGATGGGCTCGCCATTAACTCTATGCCCGAAACAATGTATATTGGGGGTGTTCCCGAACCCTGAATCGGATAAATTCCATCACATATTGCTACAGGAAACACTGTTTATTGCCAGAATGCTTATTGCAAGGAAATGGCTTAGAGCAACACCGCCCAAAATCCAGGAATGGGTTGCATTAGTTAATAACGTCTTGCCATATAAAAAAGAAATCTATGCCCATAGAGGATGTCCCACAAAGTATAATAAGATATGGGACACCTGGTTAAACGAAGCTTCCACCTGTGACGAACTGAATACCACACCACCAGACCAATAATAATAAAAAGAGGACAAAGAACCAAAACTATTAGTAGACTGCAATAAATAAGTTCTCTGAAAAGATTTAAACGTGCTTGTTTGTGTATAAGCATATACAGGGGCGTTGCTAGGTCTACAAAAGATCTGGGGCTAGAGCCCATAGCAGCGTACTAAAGAAAGTCATACGTTTGGGCGGGCATACACATGTATATACAGTAATATACGCGTGTGTGTATATATCCCCAGAGAGCACCCCCTTACATCAAGGTCCCCAGAGAGCCCTACCTTACATCAGGGTCACCAGAGAGCCTCCCCCTTGCATCAGGGTCCCCAGAGAGCCCCCCACTTACATCAGGGTTCCCAGAGAGCCCCCCTTACTTTAGGGTCCCTAAATAGTCCCCCCCCTTAAATCAGAGTCCCAGGAGAGTCTCCCCCTTAAAAGCAGGATCCCCGGAGAGCCTCCCCCTTGCATCAGGGTCCCTGGAGAGCCTCCTCTCTCCTTAGGGACCCCTGCAGAGGCTCGGGGCTATGGGCCCCAGATTCGGGGCTATAGCCCCAAAAGCCACCCCCTAGCGACGCCACTGAGCATATATAATGTATATCCAACATTACGTTTTAGAAAAATTGGTAGGCCTCAGTATACTTGATATTCAATTAATACGATGTATCCCTGATACCTGTACCACGAATGTATTTTCCTGTACATGTGAACAATATTTTCAATAAAGAACGGAATTTGTAAAAAAAAAAGTACTTGTTGCCTTCCCACTCCAGTGGTCTATGCTGTCATTAATGAGTAACGGTCACACCTCTCCTCATGAACATTTTCATGGACACTAGCATTACGAAAGTGGAGTGTGTCCTGTGACCAGGTCACGCAGATTGTATAGTACTCTGGGCAGTGTGGTCAAACTCTGATACCTATTGAACTGCATATCATATTTAGACCCACTGCACAACTGCTAAAGCATGAAACTGAAATATTATGAAGGTTGATTATGTAGGAATTGCTGCCCCCATTACAATGGATGGCTTATTGACTTACAGACTACCAGATTAAGTTTTTGTGATGGCAGCAGTGCTAGTCCTCAATCAAATGCTCATTAGAAAGAATACATACTTACAATTACATTTTATGGAACAACCCTGCTAAACATCCACTGAGAGCAAAATCTATAAGAATCATTTATGAAAATGAAAATTTTGAATATATGCAAATGTCAGCCTTTTGTTAGATTGCTATCATATCATCAAGGAAATCTAAAAGAGAGGCAAATGCTATATTTAATCCATAAAAGGCATTGATTTACTAAAGGCAAATAAGTTGTTCACTTCACACTGGGATTTTCCCTTTGTTTAACCACTTCAGCTCCAGCAAATTTCTTTATAAATTTAGGCCAAAATGTATTCTGCTATATGTCTTTGGTAGAAAAAAAATCCCAATAAGTGTATATTGATTGGTTTGCATGAAAGATATAGCACCTACAAACTATGGTATATATCAGTGATTCTCAACCAGGGCTCCGTGGAACCCTAGGGTTCCTCCAGAGGTTGCTAGGGGTTCCTTCAGCATTGGGCAATTTCTGCTTCTTAGATAAGTTCCCACTCACACCATTGATCTTTTTAGCTATCTGTAAGGAGGTAATTCTTCCCAATGATCACAAGTGTAAGGACCATTCTTCCCACTGACCATCACACTAATGTATCATGAGTTGTAGATTTCTAACTTTTAGCAGGGGTTCCCGAGACCAGAGAACTATTTCAAGGGTTCCTCGGTGTTGAAAAGGTTAAGAAAGGCTGGTATATATACATATTGGAATATTTTTTTCATACTACTAAAGTCGGTGATCAGCAACTTACAGTGGGACTGTGATAGTGTGGCAGACATTCTGACACTAACTGATGCTGGGTAGGAACTGACTAACTGCCACTGACAACACCAGTGATACTAATACCGTGATCAGTGATTGTGCTATACACAGCTGCTGTACTAATTACACTGGCTGGGAAGGGGTTAACATCTAGGGCAATTGAGGGGTTAAATGTGTGTCTATCAATGTGTAATCTGTGTATAATGTGCTGCTTTTACCAACATATTTCTTTGTTTCTTATCCTTGCTTTGCCCTGGAGAACAAAAGAATTTACATTGTATTTGTGTACAGCATCACACGACTGCGCAATTGTTAGTTAAAATGACGTGGTTAATATTGCTGTTATCACACAGGCATGTAGGAGCTATGCCTCCACAGGGTCACAGTTAGTTCCCATACGGGGTGACTAGTGGAGGAATATAGTCTCTCCTGCCTTGCTCTACTCCTCTTATTTCAGGGAATTGTATTACGACTGCAAAGCTATATGAATCTGTTAGTCTTTATTGTTTATATTACGGTTTACAATATCTACTGCTATATGTAAACATGATGTATATCTTTGTAAACTGACAAAACTTGAATAAAAATGTATTAAAAATTAAAAATGACGCAGTGCTGTATCGAAAAAAATGGCCTGGTCATGAAAGGGGATAAATCTTCAAAAGAGAAAGTGGTTAATATATACAATAACCATGGATTCAAATAAAATTGTAAAAGCTAAACTACAGTGAATTAAATGTGCAAGCCCATTAAAGCACTGCACAGAATAAATAACAACAATTAAACAAGTAACAAAAAATGTCAGACTACAAAAAAAAAAATTGCACCTCTAACTGCAAGTATTAAACTGAGAAGTTCATACACAATAACTTACTTTAAAATCAGGATCATGAGTCCAGATTAATACCCTTGCATCCAGCACTTACAAAGTTACAAGGGTTTTAATTTTGATTAAAATTAAAATTTAGATTTTCTATGGTGCTGTGTAATGAATCATGGTTGTAACAATCTATTACTGTAGGTACTCCTCAGACTGATCAGTGTATTGTGGAGTGGATGGGAGGAGTTACCCAAGATAGAACATACCTTGGACAGCATTTTCTTCCCTGACACTATTGTTAAAGACTCCAATTCAACAACAACACTGGCCTTGTGGATTCGTTTATTTAGTCAGTTGGTGTCAGCCACCATATACAGGAGATCACTGGCCACCACAGACTCATAAAACATCTTCCGCATCGTCAGACAGACACTGAAAGACCTTAGCCTCCTTAAAAAAATGTAGGAGACTTCCTGTAGTGCACTTCAGTGTTCTTACTCCAGTCTAGTTTATTATCCATGTGCACCCCAGATACTTGTAATTCTCTACTACATCCACACCAACTCTTGGGATAGAAATAGGGGTCACCGATGCCTTCCTCCTTCTCAAATCCATAACCAGCCCCAATCAACCACAGGAGGCTCAAAATACAATGATGACTTTTTGAGAGTCTCATTTAATAAAAAAAAAAAAAAAAGAAAAGAAAAAATCAAATAATGGGTTCCTCATGAAGCCCTTTAGATTATTTTATTATGCATTAGGTATTGATATCTGCACTTAAGAAAAAATGTTCATCCTCTGTAAGGCCTAGTTTAAATTTGTGGTCAGGAGTGGTAAAATAGGTGGTTGCGTTGCGGCTTTACTGTCCCCTTAAGCTGCATAGGCTGCCAGACAGGGTTGTACACATGCAACGCCAAACGTGATGCCCCCTGTTGCTGTGAATGTGGCTATGCAGTTGTTGTACGGGGGCTAGGGTAGGGTTTAGGCTGAGGTTTTGCTTTTATCCATACAGAACACTATGTACACTTACAAGAATGTTCTCATTTGTCCATAACTATTCAATTGTTGTGGAATATACAGGTAATCTTTAGCATTATCCACTTGACCTTTATCAGACTTAAGAAAGGCATTTTCTTTTTTTTTTTTTTTGCAGTGGCTTATTTTTTGGTAACTTCTAAAACACCCTTCTTTAGTGTTTTCCTTGTGTTAGAATCATAAATGCATATGTTATCAAGAGTGAGAGATGCCTGCAATCTGTGTCACCTGTCTAGTGTGCCTTTGCATTGACCTTTGCAGAATAGCCACTCAGAGAGAGAGGTAATGATGCAAAATTTATTTAAGAAATTATTAACTTGACTTTAAATAATGAGGGTACAAGCTTTGAAAATTCTCCCCTTATGAGGTTAACTCATAACTCTTCTTCCAAGTGTAGCGCCCTCTACCTTTAGGTAGGTGCTTTATGGTATTTTTTTGATAGAGTAGGATATAGAGATAGGTGAATTTGTCTAGGCCTGTGTTCTTTGCTAGGCCTGGATGGTAATTCGGGGTTGGAAGTTTCAGAATAGAAGGGGGTGTGGCCGCCTACATTTGGGCTCAGGAAAACCTTCTCTTCTTGACGGTGGATTTTGCTGGAGAGAGAGAATGGGCTGAGACCTGAGTGGCAGGAAACCCATGTGAGAGGATTGACCAATGGTTAATTTCTTTGGTCAAGGGGAGGTTTCACATAAAAGGGGAGTCACATGCTCTGGGAGGGGTTCGCAGATTCAGTTCGGGATTCAGAGTCCACAAGTTAGGCCCAGTGGCCCGGGAGTTCGGAGATCCTGGAGCCCTGGTGCCCGAAGAGGATCCAGGGTGGGCCGAGGGCCTAGGCCCTGGATAAGGAGTCAGCATGTAGTCGACAAAGAACCACTGGACGCTTCCATGCGGGGAGGTGCTGGTCAAGAAAAGGAGGAAGTAGGAGCAAAGCTGCAGACGAAAACCTGGGTGATCGACTTTCTGTGAGTAGAACATGGACTGTTGATTGGGAAAGAGAGCAAAAGGAGTGCAAACCCAGAGGAGCCGAGAGAGGAGCTTATATTGTAAATTCAAGGACCACAATTTCTAATACGTTCAAGTACCTAAAGGATGTTGGTATGTGGGTCATAATGAAGTTGGTGTATTTGTTAACCTTAAAGAACCAATACCCAAAAGGAAGCATATCGAGTTAAGCGGAGGAGCTATTCAGAGTAGTAAATTCTCAGCCAGATATCTTAAAGAAGAAGCAATAAGCTGCAGTGGGAAATCATTACAGGAGACATTATTCAGAGTAATGTTCACCTGTGGGATTCAGGGAGTGCTGCATTACACAAAAGAAAAGGAACCAGGAAAGGATTAAAACAACTGCCCAGCAACAATACAGGTCCTTATGGGGCATCTCATATACTTCACTGGAGAGCCTCACGGTTTAATCCCAAATAATGAAACTTAAAGTGTAACTTTGACTGTTTGGTGTTATGTGGGTGCATGGGAGATCAGAAGCGGAGTGATTGGCAAAGGTAAGGCACTAAAACTCAGCAGCTCCCAAGGGAGTAGTGCGCTACAGCAAGGTATTCTTACATCTCTTTTGATTAGGCTATACTGCACTTCAGCAAAATTCTGGTGAGACCAAATTTGAGTGATTTTTTATTTATATTTATATTTTATTTTTTATATATTTTTTAAATATATATTATTTATATTTTATTTACATAACTTGTCCAGTGAAAATCATTTTTAAATTAAATAGAACATCTGACTCTCTTTTCAAGAGTCCATCATCCCAAAATCTCCCACACATTTTTATCAATAATCTTAGTTATTTAAGCTATTTGGGAAATGGCGATGTTGTATGTGTTTGTTACATTGGACTGTTTTTAATTATTACAAGTTAATGAAGATGAGAACACATTTCAGGAAGTATTCATGCAGAAATCTAGAAAATTCTCAACTGTAACTTTATAAAGCAATTGCTAGGGCTATTTTTATACTGCATAATATACAATTATCTGTATTATATCTTTGGATTAAATCCAAATTATTCCCTGCAAAGTGGTGAAACGTCAAATGGTTTCAAAGGGGGTTGGCTGCTGAAATAGGTAAGGAATGGCACAGCATTTCTTTTATCTGGAACTCACAGTAATATTAAAGAATGTTTACTGGGGGGATTTTGCAGGCTGCCACCACCGATTCCCTTTTTATAAAATTACTAGCTGTCAGGCTTTCAAGCTGATCTAATGACTTTAATACTTTGAATTACTAACCTGGAACAAGTATGCCAATGATTTCACATGTCGCATGCTTGTTGCAGGCAGGGGACAGCACTTTAATCAGGGACAGTCAGATAAGTGGCATTTTCAGAAGTCAGCAATGGTGGCTTTCATGTTCTTTTTGAAACAGGATTCCTAAATTACACAAAGTTCAGATTTAGTTTAGATAATGGTCAGGAGGCAGAGCTGAAACAGGTCCTGAATCTTTCTCTTTAAAGAGGAACTTTGGTTATTTACTTTTTTTTTTTAAGTCAGACGCTACAAATACTGCAGTTGATGACTTTGAAAAATCAGATACTTACCAGTGCTTGGAATCCAGCACTGTTCTTCTTACCACTGAGGAGGAACCTCAGCCAGCTCCCTGCTGTACAGGGAAGGAGAGGTGGCAGGGCAAGCGGTGTCATCATTGCCTTTACTGATAATAATTGGTAGTCACTCCCACCCTGCCCCCCCTCAAAAAAACAAAAAACAAAAACAAAACCTATAACACAGTTACAGGCTGGGGATGGGGAACAAACCAGTGGTACTTCACTTTTTGAGTTAAACGCCACTTTAATTTCTGGACTGATAACTTTACAAAGTCTAAAGCCCTTAATGCATGAGTGATGATGTTCTCATATATTTAAAATGTGTACTTAAATCATAATTGCCTTATTATCATTCTTTTCAAGAACATCTCAGACATAAAACACTAATTTTTTACTTTCTTATAGAGAGCACATAGTCATTTTCATAAACAAAGATGCTCTCAGATTATTTACAGTAAATAATCAAATGAAGAAAACAATGGGAAGTCTCCTCCATGTGCCAAAAATGTAGATTTGTAATTGTCGGAAATATGGGTTTTCCCTAAAGTCTGAGGTCTGTGAGCATTACTGTAGACCCGTGATGAACATCTGATTAGCCACACGCAGTAACAACGGTTTATGTTACAATATACTGTATACACAAATGATAGGTTTAACTTGATAAGTATTTTGTTACTTTCCAGAACAAGGAAATTACATCTTTCCTTCTAATCCTGGCAAATCCCAGTGTCATCCCAACCTGCAATGCCATATTATTTAGATAAAGCAGGTACTTTTCTATGTTTTTTTTTCAAGTCACAAGTACATCTTGGTAACAAAACAGAAATGATCCCACAAAATAGAGAGTCAATGTGAGGTTACGAGGCACAAAATGTTCAGTGGATAAAGTTATATTTTTATCATTTTTAAGGGGAGATATAATAGTTTTGTCCGATTTTATACACATTGATCATCCATAACTTTATGACCACTGACATGTTAAGTGAACAACATTGATTATCATGTTACAATGGCATCTGAAAGTTGGTGGGATTTTCTAGGCAGCAAAAAAACATGTTGTTCCTAAAGTTGATGTGTTGAATCACATTTTATTTGTTATTATGTGGATGGCTGGGCACGTGTGCATCGCTTAGCTGAGGAAGAGATGGCACCAGGATGCAGTATGAGAAGAAAAAGTAGGAAGGGGCAGTGTGATCCTTTGGGCAATGTTCTGCTGAGAAACATTGGGTCCTGCCGTTCATGTGGATGTTACCTTGACACGTTCCACCTACCTATACATTGTTGCTGACCAAGTATATCCCTTTATGGAAACTGTATTCCCTGATGGCAATGGCCTCTTTCAGCACGATAATGTGCCTTTCCACACTGCTGGAACACACCAATGAGTTTGAGGTGTTGACTTCACCTCCACCTTCTTTTAGCCTCCAAAGTCTCCAAATCTCAATACAATCGAGCATCTGTGTGATGTGCTGAAAAAAGAAATCTGATCCATGGAAACTCCATCTCAAAACTTAAAGGACTTAAATGATCTGCTACTGATGCTTGGTGCCAGATACCACAAGATACCTTCAGTGGTCTAGTGGAGTCCATGCCTTGACGGGTCAGAGCTGTTTTGGTGGCACAAGGGGGACCTACTCAGTATTAGATAGGTAGTCAAAGTTATGGCTGATTGGTGTATGTTAAACTATTATATATTTATGTATGCAATCTTTGTTTTATGAATGAACATTAAAGCTCTATTTGCACTACTGCATTGCAGTAACACATTACACCTGTTGGTTTATGCTGAATGGCACCAAACACACCTTGCCAATGGATGTGCACTGCAGCATGGCACT